>NW_024871265.1:0-600000 GCF_019054845.1 Dipodomys spectabilis | reverse complement strand
GCATCTAGTGTTCATCCATTTGAAAAAAGCTGGGCAGCAACTACAGAGAATTAAATTATTGGTGTTAGGTAATTCTAATATATGGTGTCACATGAGAATGCTTGTCCAGGTGTCTGGAACTTCTTATTTTTTAAATGAAAATCCAGATATTATTTTGTTATGTGTGGTAGTCTGATTAAATAATTAAAATCAAATTAAAGGCAGGGCACTGGCGTTTCATGACTATAATCCTAACTACTAAGGTGGCTGAGAACTAAGGATGGCAGTTCTAAACTAGCCTGAGCAGGAATCTCTGTTACACTCTTATCACCAATTAGCCAGCAAAAAGTGGGAAGTAGAACTGTGGCTCAAGTGCAGAGGGCTAGCCTTGAGTAAAAATGCTCAGAGACAGTGCCCATCCCCTGAGTTCAAGCTCCAGGGTAGTAAAATATGCAAATTAAACATTTAATCTACAAATTACTGCTTTGCAATCTCTGATTAGAATATGTGTGGGGCAAAGAAAAAATATTTTAGGATTGTTGAAGACTGAGTTTCTAACTTGTTTGGTTCTTCCTGAGCAGACCCTTTTTTCTTTCTGGGCCTCTCTCTTCTTGGGGTCAAGAAGAAGCCAGCAGACTCCCTGGGTATCATGAACATGCTAATAGTCAACATAGCAATAGTATGTATTTAATCGTTAGGTGTCCTGCAGAGCTTTGTACAAGGCTTATCTTAGTCCTCATAGTGTCCATATGAAAAAAAGACCACTTATGTTCATATTTTCAGAAGAGGAAATAGAGAAAGATTTTGTAATCTGCACAAGACCAGACAGTCAGTGTAAGAGGAGAAGCTGAGTTGACTGAAGATGGGTCTGTACCCAAACCACTACATTGTACTATGATAGTATAGAGGCTGGATGAGAACACAGAGGGTGATTGCTTTGTAAACCACAAGCAGTTATTACAAGGACAGACTGTGGTTCCTTCTCTTTCTCCCAATGGGTAGTACCATCTCTAGCAGGAGTTTGATCTTATATGTTTTCCAATCATATGAATTAGAATGCTGGAGCTCCCAGAACCAGACAGGAACATATCGTAAGAAACTGCTACTATGAAGATGATTTATTCAAAGTATTTCGAACTGGCACACTTAGTTGCTAAATATGTGCAGGTAGGAATAAACTAAATAGAATTCAGGCAATCAGTGAAACAAGCTCATGCTCCTTTAGAGAAGGGACTACATTCTACATCTAAGGCAGAAGTATGGGAGATACCCACTGTCACAGCAGACAACTGGGCTCTGAGAAGAGTGAAGTTGGATACGTGTGTGGTTTGAAAGGCAACTTAGGAGGGTGAGAACTAGAGCAAGGATAAAGATGGGACTTCCTGCATATACTCTGCGTTACTTTGGGTAAGTCACTTGCCTCCCAGACCTCTGCTTTCTCTTTACACAGGGGTCCTACCACTTACCTTACAGCTGATATGTATGAATGACAAGAGGGAGAAGGTTAAGGAAGTAGAGGCAAGAATGGTTAAAAGATAGTTTAGTTTATTTTATTTATTTTCTTTTTTTGTCGGTCGTGGGGCTTTCCCTCAGCTCTTCAGTTCAAGGCAAGCATTCTACCACTTGAGCCACAGCACCACTTCTAATAAATTCTTTTTTTGGACCGAAGTTTGAAAAGTTTTAAGCTAGTAGATATCAATGTTACCTTGATCATGTTGCTAGGAGAAGTTAACGATGAATTGCTTAACTAAAAATCAACTTGATTGAAATGAAAATAATTGATTGATATGATTAATCACTATTACGGCTTCTAAGATTTTTCTTCTTGAGTAGAAGACTCATTCAGATTTTTAGACACTTGTGGTTCTCTGTCTCTTTCTCATCTGTCTATTTCTTTCTATATAAGCAGTGTCTTTATCAAGAAAAAAAATGGTAAATTGACAAAATACAATGATTAACAATTCATTAAAAATGTCTGCAATTTGTGACATCAGCCACCTGAGGTGCCAATGCCTTTTAAGAATTCATAGTTTGGGGCTGGGAAGGTGGCTCAGTGGTAGAGCGCTTGCCTTGCATGCTCGAGGCCCTGGGTTCGATTCCTCAGCACCACATAAGCAAAAAGAAAAAAGCCGGAAGTGGCGCTGTGGCTCAAGTGGTAGAGCGCTAGCCTTGAGCTGAAGAGCTGAGGGACAGCGCCCAGGCCCAGAGTTCAGGCCCCATGACCGGACCCAAAAAACAAACAAAAAAAAAAGAATTCATAGTTTATGCTAGATACCAGTGGTTCATGCTTGTAATTCTAGCTACTCAGGAGGCTGAAATCTGAGGATCCCAGTTCAAAGCCAGCCCAGGCAGGAAAGTTTGTGAAACTCTTATCTCTAACAAACAACTCAAGAAAAGCCAGAAGTGGCGCTATGGCTCAAGTGGTAGAGTGCTAGCCTTTGCAAAAATGATGCTCAGGGACAGAACCCAGGCCCAGATTTCAAGCCCCAGGACTGGCAAAAAAAAAAAAAAAAATTCATAGTTTATGAATCCAATGCCTCTTGATTCATAAGTACTTCGTTAAATGGCAACTCCTTTGTATAAGTACTTAAAGATAATTTAAAAAATAATTCAGAGTTTAGTGGAACCAACTATCTTAGTTTTTCAGGGACTGAGATGTTTGCTGAGCTGTAGAACTTTCAGAAATAAAGCTAAGAAAGTTCTGGGGAAACCAAAACAATTGATTACTCTAGTTCATCACCAGCTCAAGACCTTCAAGATCTTTACCTGTAATCTATATAAAGTTTTAGAATCATTTCCTTACTACCAAAAAGATAATTTCCAAATGGGTACTTGAAAGGGGTAGGGTGGGATAAAGGGGAAAAGGGAAGTCAAAAGAAGAGGAGAAGAGGGGAAGAATGTGGTCAAGAATTGAATGTATGTCCTATAAAATTAAGTGAGGGAAGGAATGGATTAGGAAGGATAAGTGAGAATATTGAAAGTAGTAACATTGATTAAGATGCATTATATTCATAAAGTGCTTTATTAAATTGCAACTCCTTTGTACAATTAAAGATAATAAAAATAAATAAATATTAATTAAAAAACTAAAAAATGAAAATTCCCCAAATTTTCAAGAAATTGTGAACTACTTAGTTGAACTATGGAGGATGAATTCAAACCAAAAGGAACTCCATAGAACAAATAAAATTCTTGTTCTGTTAGGC
The DNA here is from genome assembly GCF_019054845.1 of Dipodomys spectabilis. Classification (NCBI taxonomy): domain Eukaryota; kingdom Metazoa; phylum Chordata; class Mammalia; order Rodentia; family Heteromyidae; genus Dipodomys; species Dipodomys spectabilis. The sequence continues at coordinate 596,815 of NW_024871265.1, read as the reverse complement.
ATGCAGAAAGCAGAGAAAAGAAAAGTCAAATACCTTTTTGGTAGGATTGGGTAGTGTGGAAAGGACAGAAACTGGATTCAAATTCTGATTTGGCCACATTCTTGGGCAGGTGATTTAATCTTCTGAGTTCTTTTCCTATAAAGTGACTATGTGTAAATTCCCATCATGAAAGTGGATGTTATTATCTCCACCCCACACACACCTGGTGTGAGGACTCATGGAACTCTTCATGAAATACAAGGTAGTTGGGGGCCGGGGGGTCGGTTTGCTCAGTGATAAAGACTAACACAGAGACTACAACACAATTGATAACAATATAACTGTCTCCTCCTAGACCTCCTACTCTTTCCCCACAACTTCTCTTGCCTGAAGAGAAGCTACCTGACAAAGTTAGTCACCAAAGCTCAAAAGGCAAAAGCAAATATGTACCTCTGAAAACTCAAGAAAACAAGATCAGTGATGATATATTAAACACACAAATATGGAAGAAAAAATCATCTTGAATGATTCAATACCTCAAAAAGGATTCACAGGACGTTTCCTATTTAGATGACGATTATAGTAAGCAGTAATCAATCAATCAATCAATTCTATTTGTTCTATGGAGTTCCTTTTGGTTTGAATTCATCCTCCATAGGTCAATTATTAATTACTGTAATCAATAATTTTAGTAATCAATTATAACAAATCCCTTGAATGTCCTTCAGTACCTAGCAAAGTTGTTATTTGCACTCTGGCATCAGTAAGCTAGAAGAACTGTCTCCAAGCTTAACCTGCTTTTCTAGGAGTTTACAATAAACTTCTGGACATGGTTAAAAATGAACTAGGATAGCTAGCAGGGCAATCTGACAAAAAAAGAAGGCATTAGATTGTATTATGGGGGGTTGTCTTTGCTTTCATTCCTTCTCTTTGTTTTAGTGTATTTACCCTTGACTTGGAGATAAGGAACAAGGGCTTTGTACCATTATCTTATTAAAATTTTTGTATGTATTTATATTGTAAAAACACTGTACAGAGGGGTTACAGCTACATGAGTAAGGTAATGAGTACATTTCTTATTGAGTATTGTTACCTCCTCCATTGTTTTTCCCCTACCATTCCTTCCCTCCCCACCTCCCCAACTCTTCCCTCCCCCCACCCTGAAGTTGTAAAGTTCATTTTCAACATAGTACATTTTGTACTATGTTGTACATCTCATTGTTGCAATGGGTCAGCCTGTATCCTTATTTCAGCATTTGTTATTTCCCTTCCCCTCCCCAAATTAGAAAAATGTATATATAAGATGCAGGGCTGAAATCAAATACAATGAAAACAGGGGTTATACCATGGGGAAGAATATACAAAACAAAAAACAAAAAAATAACATGGTACATTTAGATACCTTAAAAATAGCAAGAAAGATAAAACCACTTGTGTCCCTGTCTTGGGTTTCATTTCACTTAAAATCATCTTATATAGTCATATGTACATAGCTTTTGGCCTTTTCTGCTTGTCCTACACGTGTACTAGTTATTGCAAATAAGGGAAACCATGGTACCTATGTTTCTTTGGGCCTGGCTTACTTTAGTTAATATAATTTTTTCCAAGTCTTTCCATTTCCTAACAAATGGGGCAATGTCATTTTTTCTGATGGAGGCATAGAATTCCAATACATATACATATATATATATATATATATGTATATATATATATATATATATATATATCACATTTTCTTGACCCATTCATCTACTGAGGGGTATCTGGGTTGGTTCCATATCTTAGCTATGGAAAATAATGCTGTGATAAACATAGTTGTGCTGGTAGCTTTAGTATAGCCTTGTCTGTGATCGTTTGGGTAAATGCCCAAAAGTAGGATTGCTGGGTCATAGGGGAGCTCTGTGGAGTCTTCTGAGGAACCTCCATACTGCTTTCCAAAGTGGCTGAACAAGTTTACACTCCCACCAACAATGCAGTAGGGTTCCCTTTGGCCATATCCTATCCAGCATCTGATTTTATTAGATTTCTTGACTATAGCCATTCTAACTGGGGTGAGGTGGAATCTCAATGTTGTTTTGATTTCCATATCTTTTATGGCTAGAGAAGTTGAACCTTTCTCCATATGTTTATTGGCCATTCTTATTTCCTCTTCAGAGAAGTTTCTCTTTAAGTCTTTAGTCCACTTATTTATTGGGCAGTTGTTTCTTTGAGGATTTGTTGTTGAGGGATTTAATTTTTGGAGTTATAAGTATATTTTAGATATGAGACTCTTGCCCATGAAGATCTTCTCCCAATCCATGGGCTTTTCATTGATCTTGCTAGCATGGCCTTTGCCAGGCAGAAGCTCTGCAGTTTCATGAAATCCCATTTGTCCAAGGTTTCTTTGATTTGTTGAATTTCTGGGTCTTTATTAAAAAATTTTGGCCTGTGCCAAGGAGCCCTACACTTTTTCCTATTCCTTCCTGCCATGTTTTCAAAGTGTCTGCTTTGACTCCAAGGTCTTTGATCCATTTGGAGTTGATTCTGGTTCAGGGTGATATGTAAGGATCTAGCTTTAGTTTTCTTCAGGTGTTTAACCAATTTTGCCAGCACCATTTACTGAAGAGGCTGTCTTTGTTCCATTCTATTTTTTTCAGCTCCCTTATCAAAGATTAGGTGGCTATAGGTCTGTGGGTTCATTTCTGGGTCTTTAATTCTATTCCAATGGTCCTCAGGTCTGTTCTTATGCCATTACCAAGCTGTCTTAATTACTATGGCTTTGTAGTAACATTTGAAATTTGGTATTGATATTCCTCCAGCACTGTTCTTTCTGTTAAGGATTATTTTTGCTATTCAGGGTCTTTTATTGTTCCATATGAACTTACTAAAATTTTATGAAGTCTGCTTGTATAGTATTATGTGCACTGTGGTGTTAAAATTTGGCTGAAGACTTAATGAGATGAAGCCATTACAATTCAGGATGCACATCTGCCCACCCCAAACCTTATGCTTACATCTTCTAGTGCCTGGGTGATCCAAACATAGTCCAGGAGGCCTTCTGGATAACTTGTACACAAATTCATTAAAATTTCTTTTTAACTTGGATTTATCAGTAAAGATTACAGTGGGGACAGAACTTGTGTAATGAACCAATTGCATCAAGAGGAAGGAGGTTGGAGTTAGGATATATAAGAATGATTCCTGTATACGAACAGCCAAATGTGGGATGCTAGACCTGGCAAGACATGGTTATGCACATCTCTTCTCAATTCCATATCCAATGACATTATGATGGTGGCTTTTATTGTCAGTTTTGGAGTATGTGTAACATAGACATTGACAAATGCTGCTACAAATCAAAACTTTTAAACACTTACCAGCACACTACTGCCCTTCTTTCTATCTCAAACACCCCAATTCAAGTCTAATCAGTCTGCTTTCTGCCAGAATGATATCTTTAAAGACAAATTCCTTTATCCTTTGGAGGAAGTAGCATTAAAATGTCTTTCCAAGCTGGGCGCTGGTGGCTCACACCTGTAATCCTAGCTACTCAGGAGGCTGAGATCTGAGGATCGCGGTTCAAGGGCAAGAGAGACCGTGAGACTCCTATCTCCAATAAACCACCAGAAAACTGGAAGTGGCGCTGTAGCTCAAGTGGTAGAGCGCTCGCCTTAAGCTGAAGAGCTGAGGGACAGCGCCCAGGCCCAGAGTTCAAGCCCCATGACCGACCCAAAAAAAAAAAGAAAATGTCTTTCCACTAGTTTCCATTCAAAGAAGTTCTTTTGTGTGTTTATACTGGTCCTGAGGTTTGAACTCAGGGCCTAGACACTCCTTGACTGCATTTGCTCAAAGCGAATGCTCTACCACTTCAGTCACAGCTGAACTTCTGGCTTTTTGGTGGTTAATGGAAGATAAGAGTTTCATAAACTTTCCTGCCCAGGCTGGCTTCCATCCTATATTGTCAAATCTCCATTTCCTGAGTAGCTAGGATTACAGGTATGAGTGATCCTCACAGGTGTGAGGACTGAAGTCAGCACTGGCAGGAAAGTCTGTGAGACTCTCATTTCCAATTAACTATCAGAAAACCAGGAGTAGTACCATGGCTCAAAGTGATAGAGTGTTAGCCTTGAGGAAATAAAAACTCAGGGACAGTGCCTAGGCTCTGAGTTAAAACAGTACTGAAAAAACACAGTAATTATGTTGCTTTAGTTTTGTGTTAATAAAATATCCAAAATAATTAAATTATAGAGAGAAAGGTTAGTTTTCACGGTTTTGGAAGTTCTAATCCAAGCGTAGATTAGCTCATTATGTTGGGTTTCTGGTAGAGCTATGAGATGGCAATAGTAGGGAGTACACACCTCATTAGCTAGGAAGCAAAAAGCAAGAAATAAGATGGGACAGGAGATGGAGATCTGTAAGTCTCTTAAAGGGCTCACTTCCAATGACCTAAGGACCTCCCATTAGGCTTTTAATTATTCTACTATTTCAATAGTATTACTCTGATGACAAAGTCTTGAATACATGTATCTTTGGAGGACATGTATCCAAATTATAACATATGCACAATTGTATACCTTAAAGAAAGGTAGTGAAGCTGGACATGTTAGCTCATACCTATAGCCCTAGCTACTTGGGGGGCTGCAATTGGTGAGATTACAGTTTTGGGTGAGCTTGGGCAATATAGTTCATGCCACCTCTTACAATCAATAGATGAGTGTAATGTTGCATATTTGCCATCCTACCTACAGAGGAGGCTAAGCAGATCAAAGTACCAGGTCAACCAGGCAAAAGGCTGGTGAATCCTTATATCAATGGAAAGAACCTGGGCATATGACTGTTATAGCTATATGGAAAAGCCTATGCAAGGAAGATTGTGGTCCAGATGTATCCTAGGCAATAAACAAATAAATAGCCTTATCTAAAAATAACCAGAGCAAAAGAAAGGCTGGAGGTGAGGCTCAGTGATAGAACATCTCCTTAGCAAGTGTGAGGCTCTGAGTCAAAACTCCAGTACAGAAAAAGAGGAGGGGAGGGAGGGAGAGAGAGAGAAGAAAGGAAGGAAGGAGGGAGGGGAAAAAGAAAGGAAAAGAGAAAGACAAAAGAGGGAAAGAAGGAAAGAAGGAAGGAAGGGAGGAAGGAAGGAAGGAAGGAAGGAAGGAAGGAAGGAAGGAAGGAAGGAAGGAAGGAAGGAAGGAAGGAAGGAAAGAAGGAAATTGAAGGACACCTGGGGGGATTTAAATAACAGAACTATAAGGGGCAGTCTTAAAAACCCTGAAAACTGGGAGCTGGTGGCTCACCCTGTAATCCTAATCACTCAGGTGGTTGAGGTCTGTGGCTTGTAGTTCAAAGCCAGCCCGGGTACGAAAGTTTGTGAGACTCTCATCTCTAATTAACCAGCAAAAACCAAAGTGAAGCTCTGGCTCAAGTGGTAGAGTGACAGCCTTGAGCTTAGAAAGCTAAAGGACAATGCCCAGGCCCTGAGTTCAAGACTCAGCACCAGTGCACACGTGTGGATGCTGGAGTGCGTGCACGCGTGTACACACACACACACACACACACACACACACACACACACACACACAAAGAGCCTTGAAAAGATACACCCAAATATTTAGGAGACAAGATTTGAAAATTTGACCAAGAACCACAAACTACAAAAGAAGGAGCCAAGTGGAAGTTCTACAAGTAAAACGTATAATGAATTGAAATTCAGAAATAGCTAGTTTATTGAATACCTCTAGTGCTGTGCTGAGAACTTTATAGGCATCAGTATAAGACCTTTGTGAAGTTGGCTTTTCCACTCCTGATGTAAAGTGGTCTCCAGGCTCCACAGTCCATGCATAGCAGCATTTTTATCTCTTCCTGTGTCTCACATCTACATCTTAGCACTTGTAAGCTGTAGATAGCCAGGCTTCTGTCTCCATGTCTGAACAGAGTCCCATTAAATGTGTCCTGGTTATTTCTGTTGTCACCACTGGTTCAGTCTGCACAGGGTTTAATCTGTAGAAAGAACTAGATACACTGTGGTCTCCAAAAGATCAGATGAGGTCACCAATTACTCTTTCGGAAGACAGAGTCCACCGCTTGTGATGGGCACTAAACTTGATTTGGGAAGCAGAGATGGGAGCTGAGTACCCAGAACTGAGAATAGGTTTAGTCAGAGAAGTCCCCTGGGCAGAATTCCCAGATATACCAACTACTTTGGTGCCATAAAGCAGAACTAAGTGGAATTGTGGCCAGAAGCATGAGGGGAGGAAAAGAACTTCCCCTTGCTTTCTTCTTCCCTCTCTTTTGGAATCAGAGGGGACTTGAGACTAGAATGGGAAAACCAGGTGGGCCAGTATATGGGGGAGAAGGAGAATGGGTCAGTTCATCAGGAAAGGAGGGTGAGTCAGGATGCACAGGAGGGAAACTAAGAGTACAGGGCAGAGCTTGAAGGAATTGGGGCAGCATGACTCATCTCTCCCATTGTACATAGAGTAAAAACCATAACTATTTTAGTAGTGACCTAGCTCACAATTCCTGAATGTAGAGTCAGGGCTAAAGAAGTCACTCATGGTGTCTTATTGAATCTTTAGAGAAGCTATGATGTGGCTTCTGTTATTAGCGTTATCTAATAACTAATGAAACTGAGACAGTCTCCCCACATTGAGGTAGCACAGCTTGAAAATGAGAAAGTACAACTCAGACTCAGGTCAGCCCAGGATTCAGACCCACATCCTTCCCTGCTCACCCAGAAAAGGTGTGCTGGGAGCGTTTGGAGGGAAATTCTAGGGAGAATACACAGACCCAGGAAAATCTGGGAGCCAAAAACTTGTGTCCTTTAAAGGAAATTCATTCTCTCTGTCTCTGTCTCTGTCTCTCTCCCCCCCCCCCCCCCTTGAACTCAGCTCGGAGTAAAATAAACATTTACCCTGGAGCCATAATGTGGGTGAGACCTTTATTTGGAACATTGTCTGAGGGAGGGGCCAGGATAGAGCCCCTCTATCCCATCTGACAAGTGAGATAGGTTTTTAGACCATAAGATTAAAATCCTTCTTTGATCTTCAAATACATTTTTGAGAGCACATTGATTTTAAAAACTGGGATTTAGAAATATCATAGAAATACAACTAGGAAAGAGTCTATCACAGTTGGATGCTAGCCACCTCCACTTTCAGCAGGTATGATGACAACATTATGCACCTGATGACTGAGAAAAGTTCCAGAAACTTTAAACCTTAAATCAACAAATGCTGGAAGTAGCAAATTACTAGGCAGGTTTATACACATCTCCTTCTTTAGCTAACATTCATGAAAGAAATAAACCTGAACAAAGAAGTGAGAAAACACAACACCAATGCCCCTCCTCTGCCAACTTTCAAAGGTAGGTGTCACTTCTCTTCCATGATGCAAAGAAGCTGAATGACTCGCTCAGGATCACACAATATGGGAGGACATTGCAGGAATAGTACATGACACTTAACCTCAAAGCTCTGAGTGATAAGGCAGCATTATTATTTGCACAAGTGTTTCATTTGCTCCAAAAAAGGAATTCTTAAAAGATTTGGGAAAGTTATATGTAGCTTTTTGATTGAAGGGTTTAATCCTCAACCTAGAAATTTTGACTTCTTGATTAAAATAAAGTTAAACCCATCAAGGTCCACTGCTATAGTAGACTAACTTGGGGCAGCAAGTTAGAAGACCTGGATTTATGGGAATACATTTTTATTAACAAGCTCTGTGACTTTGGGCAGGTCTCTCCTTTCTGGTCCTCTTTAAAATAATGATAAGGTAGGATAACAATGATCTCTAGATTCTAATGAGTTCTAACAATGCTCCAATCTATGCTTCTGTGATGGTATTTCTCATCAGATAGATCAGAGAGAAATCCTGTTTAAATTTTGTATATTCATAAAACAGGGGTACACTTATCTTTTTCTGTCTAGAATATTGTAAGGAAGGAAATGCCCACTATGAGCTAAGAACAAATTTTTTCTTTCTTTCTTTCTTTCTTTCTTTCTTTCTTTCTTTCTTTCTTTCTTTCTTTCTTTCTTTCTTTCTTTCTTTCTTTCTTTCTTTCTTTCTTTCTTTCTTTTCTTTCTTCCTTCCTTTCTTTCTTTCTTTCTTCCTTTCTTTCTTTCTATCTTTCTTTCTTTCTTTCTTCCCTTCCTCCCTCCCTCCCTTCCTTCCTTCCTTCCTTCCTTCTTTCCTTCCTTCCTTCCTTCCTTCCTTCCCTCTTTTCCTTTTCTCCTTCTCTTCCTTCCTCCCTTCCTCTTTCTTCCTTTCTCCTTTTCTTCCTTCCTTCTTTCCTTCTCTCTTTTTCCTCCATCTGTCTTTCCCTGGCTTTCTCCATCGTCTTCTTTTCTTCCGTTTTTTCTTTCAACTTATAAGGAAGATATATGATCATCCTTACTCTGAGAATGGGGAAAGGGGGACTACAAAAATGAGGTGGCTTGTTCAAGATCAGCAATCCCACTTTTGGGCATTTACCCAAACGATCACAAAGAAGGCTGTACTAAGGCTACCAGCACAACAATGTTTATCGTAGCATTATTTACCATAGCTAAGTTAGGGAACTAACCCAGATGCCCCTCAGTAGATGAATGGATCAAGAAAATGTGATATATATCTATATACATAAGATTAGATTGCTTGATAAAATAAGATGTCAGTATAGGTGCTGGTTTGGAAAGAAGATAGGAAGAAGACTGGAGATTAAAGAAATATTTACATGAATTCTGGATAAGAAGAAAGAATAGAAAACTGTATGGGGTGATGTATAGAATATAGCATAGAAAATATAAAATGTTGGAGCAAAAAAATAGAATACCAGTTCTCCTCAATCATAATCTAATCTACTTAAGTAGCTCAAAGGTAAGTCTGAAGAACCTCAATTTCTGTGAACTCTCAAGTGATGTCAAAGCTACTGGCCTAAGAACTGCCCTGTGAATAAAAAGGCATGTCATTTTTTTGCTGTGCCTCCTGTCCAAGATACTTCAGTCACGACATTAATTTTCTTTTTTGGGGGGTACTGAACATTTTTTTACATTTATGCACATAATTTTTGTAATATAATAATACAATAGCAATAACAACAAAAACAAGAACAATCTCTTCTTGTTAGATGCTTATTGAAATTTTCATATTTGTTCTAAGTATTTATTTTTATTATATATTTATTTTTATTTTTTAATTTTACCTGTAGTACCCCATGTTATATAAATATAAATAAAGTTGTATTGGAGTAAAATTATATTGGAGTTAAGCTCCAATATCTGAATTCAATAGTTGTGTCAGAGCCTGGATGACCCACAAAGCCCAAAATATTTACAACCTAGTCCTGGACAAAATGTTTGGCAGCTTCTTGTCCAGAGTCCAGCAGTCTGAACAAAAACACAAAGTGACTTGTGACTGACTATCCCTTATGCTGGGATCTCTGTCACTTGGCTTTATAATGAATGGGGAATATTTTCATTGATTTGTGTTTTAGAAAGCCAACAGTCTCGGAGTACCTGTCAGGCAAATGAGGGAGTTTGGTTTTCATTGTGCTTTTCTTCCCAGGACCGCCTTCTTCCCTCCTACCCCCCACTGAAGGGGAAATAGAAATCTCAATTTTGGGGAAATTGCACAAGGGAAAAAGGGGAGGGGATCAGTTACAACATCCCATTGCAACACTTGGAGAGGTTGAAAGTGACAACAGCAAGGGTTTCTCTTTTTGGAAATGTGAGGGCATTTCCGCTTCTTATAGTACAGCTGAACAGCACAGCTTGACTCTGGTGAGTGACTAGCTTTCTTTATAAGGAACATCTTTGGAGCTGAAATGGCACTCTGTTGCCTTGCTGTGTTCACAGGATGGATATCTGCGGGGGTCCTTACAGCTACCTAATTTCTCTTCTCCTCCTCCTGTTCCCTTCAGAGGCAGCCTGTCGCCCCTTTGGGAGAAGACTCTGTAAGATGCAAGTCTTCAGGTAAGGCTTCTCCCAAGTATATGGGGCTGAGGAGCCAAAGAGAGGAAACACAGCACATCTGTGGGTTACTAGCTCTGCAAGGACTGAGGGCTGGGTTTGGGCTGGACTCAAGAAAAACCTGCTATATGCTCTGTTTTATACTAGATGGAATCACAGGGCTTACATGTTGGGTTCTCTTTCCCAGAGACTCAGGCATGCATCCCAGTGAATGATATCCATGTGCCCAGGAATCATGCTGGCCTTTGGGCCTTGCAAAGATGGGAACTGCAGGCAGGGTATAACCTAAAGGCCCAGATCAACTGCCAGCGTCTACTACATGTGTCAATTTGTTGGAAGATCTTACTTCCTTGGAGACTCATCTGAGACATGGGGTTCATGATAACCCACTGCATGCCTCACCAGGTTTTCTGTAAAGATAAAATGCACAGATGATACTATTTTACTGTTCTATGAATTGCAGAGTGCCAGAAAATGACTGTAACTTTTTTAAAAATTTGGTTAGGCCTGGAGGAATGTTATGATGAAAAGTAATAAATGGACTGTCTGTGCATGCTTTGTCCCCTATGTCCTTTCCTGGGAGTGAAGTCAAACTGGATGACTAAGTGTATATATGCCCTTTGAGTCCCAAGCCAAGTCCCTTCCACCCAGACTTGGGAGCTATCTCCTTTCTGAGTTTCCCCACTTTTTTTCTTAGTCCCAGGAGATGTCCCTGGAGTTCCCTAACAGGGATGTTGAATCTCTTCAGATTGAGGCTCATCTAGGAATGAAGGATAATCATAAAAAGTCAAATGTTCACACATGCAAAGCATATTGGTTTATCTGGCCACTTCTCCCCCAACCTCACTGACTGCTCAAAGCAACCTGTTAAAGCAGGGGTTATTAGCTTCACTTCATGAATGAGGAAATCAGACACAAATCCAAAGCCATGCTGACCAAACCTGTTTACCACAGCTCATAGCTGCCCACTCTGCTCTCTTAATGAAGGGTCCCTTCACCATAGAAGACAGGATTGGAAGCCAACAAATGGGTCTCTGGGTGAGCAAGAGAGAAAGCCAAGTTCCCAGGGACAGCTGTTCTTGCCACCTTGCCAGGTTCAGAGCAGGATTCTGGTGGAAGAAAAGTTTTACTATTAGGAAGACTTTTCCCAGTCCAAGGATTAAGGAGTGAGTGAGTTAGCTACAAGATGTTTTGTGCCTTGAAATTCTAGTATTGTGCTGTGGTAACCACTAATCTTAAGTGGCTAATTAAATTTACATTTAAATGAATGAAAGAAGGAGAAAATGAAAACTCCCAATTAAGGAGCTCAATAGTCTCATGTTGCTGGTGACAACCATATTGAATAGGGTACGTATAAAACACTTCAGCATCCCATGAAATTCTGTTCAGTGCTTTGATGGATGGCTCTTTCTTTATTGAAACAGGATATGCTCATGCTGGGAGTGTTGAATGAGGAGAAAGGAGAGGATATGTTAGAAAAGGGCTTTTTGCTCACCAGCTATGGTAGCTGGGCCTATTGCTTAGCTATTATAAGCCTCAGTCTTCTCATCTATGTTGTTGGTATGTTAAATATCACACCCTTTGATGCAGGTTAAGTGAGGTCTAGGAGACATGAAAGATGCTGAATGCAGGACATGTCCCATAGTTGAACTTACTATAGCTGAATTCTTTTCCTTTTCAGAATTTGGGATGTTAACCAGAAGACCTTCTACCTGAGGAATAACCAACTAGTTGCTGGATACTTGCAAGGGCTAAATACTAAATTAGAAGGTGAGTCGTTGCTAGGAGAATCCCTGTTGTGTGTGCGTAGGGTCACTTTGCCCCTGAAGTCTGCAGCATTATGATCTGCCCCTACAGCTTCAGTTGGAATCTCCTAATCGTGTTCACTTTGAACTTGCAGAAAAGTGGGGAGTGAGAGACTATCTCAAGACTTACCTCCTATTGTCAGTGTCCCAGGGACATAGCTGGGAGGAGCAAGGGCCAGAAGGCAAGGCAAGGCAAGGCAAGACTGGCCCTTCCTTTCCTTCTGCACCTATTAAAAGTACCCATAAAGCCATGTTATTCAAATCCTAACCCTACCCAGTTATATATGCCATATACAAAGCTGGCTGGTGTCCCTTATTCACAGATAGGACACTCCAGACAGACTGAATGATTTAGCAAGCTTTTCCCACTCTATTTCTCAGTTGTTTATTATTAAGTTTTTTATGCTGGTTCTAGGGATTGAACTCAGGGCCTACGCACTGTCCCCGAACTATTTTTTTTCCTTTTTTCCCCTCAAGGATAGTGATTTACCACTTGAGCTGTACCTCCACTTCTGGCTTTTTGTGTGGTCAATTGGAAATAAGAGTCTCATAAACTTTCCTGCCTGGACTGGTGTTGAACTGTGATTCACAGATCTCAGCCTCCTGAATAGCTAGGATTACAGGCGTGACCTACTGGTGCCTGGCCTCCAACTTCTTTTAGCATGGCATTTAGAGTATTTCACTTCCCTGTTTGTGATTGTAAAATGGCATTATCTTAACATGAACAACTTCCATGTATCTCTTGCCTTCTGTGCCTTAGTCTACTCCGGAAGAATGCAAGATCTACATATTATGCCCTTCCAGCAGTTTTCCCAAAAGCATGCTAAGCACAGGAAAACAGAAATTTTTACTAATACATGAGGGCATTAAAAAAGCAGATTCTAAGTCCCCAGGCCCATGATCCCATTCATGTTCCTTTCTTTGTCCATCCACAACATTCTTATTGACCTGAGCACAAGTTTTCTTTTTTTCTTTTGATGCGTTGTGGGACTTGAACTCTGGTCCTGGGTACTACCTCTCAGCTCTTCATCTCAAGGCTAGTGCTTTACCACTTGAGCTACAGCGCCACTTCCGGTTTTCTGGTGATTTATTGGAGATAAGAGTCTCACAGACGTTCCTGCCCTGACTGGCTTTGAACCGCAATGCTCAGATCTCAGCCTCCTGAGTAGCTAGGATTACAGGCGTGAGCCACCAGCGCCTGGCCTGAGCACAAGTTTTCTAGGAAAGTGAAGAGACAGAGATCATAAGGGGAAGAATCTGGAAGTGTTGGTCTTTTGGAGGAATTCGGTTACTTGTATGCTTTGTTTTACCTTCTGTTTAAATGCAGATCACGAGACATGGCCTTACTGTCCTTCTGATCTGGGATTTTAGTTGAAATCCTGCATCAGAAATGCCTAGTCTCTTCGCCATCTCTGCCTCCTCTTCTTTCTTCCTAATCCTCCCCTCTGTTTTTCTCCAGAAAAGATCGATGTGGTGCCCATTGACTCTCATGCTGTGTTTTTGGGGATCCAGGGAGGGAAACTATGCCTGTCCTGTGTCAAGTCTGGTGACAACATCAGGCTCCAGTTGGAGGTAAGGATCTGTTTCAGGTATCAAAACTCAGTACCTTGAAACAGCCATGGTTTGTTCTCATGACTCTTTGAGTGGACTAAGATCAATGGGGAAGTTCTGCTAACTACAAGAACATGAACAGGGGTTGCTCTGTAGCTGTTTTCTATCTGCTAGCCTTCTTTCATATTGTCTCAGCATTCATTACTGTACTTAGAGACTGCTTTAAGCATTGGCACTGCTGCCATCAGGGGTTATTCCAGAAAGATAAGCTTCAATAGGAAAGTGCTCACTAAACTCTGGCTTATGTGGCCCTGTTGGCAAAAGCCAGTCTGGCTAAAGTGGGCTAAAATGTGGTCGGGGACAGCATGAGGGTATGAACATGGTGATGTCATGGGAAACATCACCATGATAATTTATTGCAGGACCTGGATGATTTATGGGCCAGTCTTGCTCAGGAGCTCCCACTTGTACGTAATGTCTTCCAGCCAGACTAACTCTCAGGAGCTTTCTCTTCTACTCCTTATCTCTTTGACAAGTTGGCATCCAATCTTGTCACTCTCTGAGTTCATGTAATAGAAGTGGGCTGTCCAGTCCTGAGAAAAGGTGACTTTGTCTCAGATTGTAACTCAAGTCTTATGTCCACAAACATGGTACTGTCACTTCTCTCCACCAATGGACAGTGACAGCTTTTTAGAGTGTGACTGCCTTTTCTGACAGAGATGGCTGGGATATTGCATGTATCATGCGTCATGAACTGTGAGACTCTCTGCCCCTTCTCTACCCTTTCCCTTGGAGAAAGTCCCTGACTGGTGCTCAGCTTCAACTGGTCTTGGCCTTGAATAATGGAGCCATTTGTCAGACTGACTGGCCCATGGTCAGCACAGAGCAGCAAGATTTTTGAAGTCAAGGCGTGACCATGGGACAACACTTTGTATCAGTGCTGACCCAAGGAACCTAGAACCTGTGATCTCTCTGCAGGTCTCTAGGCAAGCATTTTTCTAGTATTTACTGTGGGTCATCAGTATATCTGGGAGGAGGCAGACAGTACAAGCTTCCCAGACTTTCAGCTCTCACCTAACCATCTTTTTACTTCCAGGCAGTTAACATCACTGACCTGAGCAAGAAAAGGGAGCAAGATAAACGCTTCACCTTCATCCGTTCAGACAATGGCCCTACTACCACCTTTGAGTCAGCTGCCATCCCAGGCTGGTTCCTCTGTACAGCACTGGAGGCTGACCAGCCTGTCAGCCTCACCAATACACCAGAAGAGCCCATCATGGTCACCAAGTTCTATTTCCAGGAGGATCAGTAGTACTGCCAAGACCTGCCTTTCCCTACTCCTGGGCCATCAGTGACTCCAGAGACTGACTCTTTGCCCTGGCTATCTTTGGGCTCTTAGGAGCCCAAAGGCTGGTGGCCTTGTGGAAGGAAGCAAAAGAGGTGACAACTCCTCCTGCAGCCTCTCAGTTGACTCTCTCTCTACAATGCCTCGAGAATGATCATCCCAATTGCAAATCAGGCCATGGCAGTCCCATGCTCACAGTTCTTCTGACCTCTGGGTGAAATCCAGACTCCCTTCTCTGCCTGAGTGCCTTCTTTCTCCCCCTGTCTCCTATCTCCTCCACTATCCTACGCCACGTCCATGACCTCAATCCATCAGGACCCTCACTCACTGCCACCAAGTGGCTCCCCTCACACTGTTTCATCTATCAATGCCAGTCAGTGGGGAAGGTTTTGTTCTTGTTGGTTGTGCTTTGGTTTTTGTGCTGAAGAGTAGATTTAGGGTCTTACATGGCCAAACATATTCTATCCCTGAGTTGCACTCCAATCCATGGGAACGTTTTTAAGGCTCTGAAAAATACAAATTAAGTAGTTTATGATTATTTTTAACAAGCCAATTTTATTTAGTAAGAAGAAGATTAAAAGAAACTAATGGGGGGGGGGGGGAAGGGGCTGGGAAGGTGGCTCAGTGGTAAAGTGCTTGCCTTGCATGCATGAGGCCCTGGGTTCAATTCCTTAGCACCACATAAGCAGAAAAAGCTGGAAGTGGCACTATGGCTCAAGTGGTAGAGCACTAGTCTTGAGCTGAAGAGCTGAGGGACAGTACCCAGGCCCAGTATTCAGGCCCCACGACCAACAAAAGAGAAAAAAAAAAAAGAAAATTTTTTTTTCTCAGATGGACTTAGGATTAGAGTGTCCCTGTAGTCATGAAATGGTTGTGAACATGGGGCAACAGGTGGCTATTTCCCTTGCTTTCCTTTCTTTTTGTGGTGCCTCAAACTATAAAAATGAAGTTAACAGACTTTGTTGACCCCATGATTTTTTTCCCCCTTTCTCCAATAGTCCCTTAATCTGGGACCATTTTCTGGCTCCCAGCACCATCAACTCTCAACCTTTTACAATAGATAGGTACTGTGTGCAGCACTCCTCCCTCATCAGAAGTTCCCCAGGGTAAACGTGGTACCCTGGGTCCTTTCTGCTCTGCCCAGAGATAGATCTACAAATCATCCCTTGATCACATTAACATTTCTGACACTAAGACGTGTGAAGGATGGCTGTGCCTTTGTCTCTCTTCCCCACCAGTCAGTGAGGTCCAGAGATCAGGGAGCATGCTTTGTATGTTTTCAGCTCCCCTGCAGGACCGAGCACTGGCCTAGCCCTTAGTAGGTACTCAGTGAATGTATGTTGTATGTGTCATCTCCATTTTACAATAAAACTTTGAAAATGCCTACTTCATGAGTTGTTGACCATGGCCTTGGCAGGCTTGGGACACAGAATACTGGGGAGATGGAGAGGTTGATAAATCTTTCTTAAACCAGGACAGCAGCCTTGCTGCCTCTCCTCTGTGAATCCTATTCCCCTTTAGTTCTTACTCTCTTTGGATAACAAGTGGGCAAATGTCCCTGCCTGGAAGCTGTGGAACAGCATGTCCCACAATGGAAACAACTTAAATGTTCATCACTGAAGAATGAACTCAGATCATGGATCCATACCCAATACACATTCCATCGCAAAGACAATAAATGAACCACAGCACCAACAACACAACAGATGAATATAAATATACAAGGCATAAAAGTCACAAAAACTCAGATACTTCATGTGAACTAGGCCAAGTAGCTTGTTATAGGTTAGTAAGAGGCAAGGTAGTAAAACAGATACTCATGTGAGTCCTGGGGCTTTGAAGCCACATCCTAGCTTTCTATTTGTTGAGTATGTCCATAAACAAATTAATGAAAATCTCAAAAACTGAGTTTTCCAGGTGTAAATATAGCTAGTAGCTAATGCAGAGGGTTAAGTCTTTTCAATAGCCATCTGTAATAGATGGTAAGAGTGTTACTATTCATTTTCTTCTATTGTCTTTAAGTAGTTGTATCATTTTTACATGTGTACATTGAATATTATGACTGTATTCACCCACCTTTCCTCACCTCATTTGTCTATACCCCTCTTTTAACCCTGACCTGCCTCAAATAAGACATGTTACAGCTTCCTGGCATTCATTATGTTAAACTATCAGTTAACTGTTCAAGGATGTTATACCATAAAAATCCACCCCTGCATATTCCATAATTTAGATATACCTTGATCATGTATATATGCATATGGCCTGTATGTGTTTTCATATATATTTACAGTTTAGGTCTAACTTCCACATAGAAAAGAAAATATGCCACTCTTTGTCTATCTGTACCTAACTTGATTTATTCAACACAATATTTTCTAGATCTAGTTCCCTGCAAATTATATAATATAACTTATTACTATTATCAGTCCTGGAAGGGTCAAGACACAAAGAATTCTACTTTGCTCCAAGTATGGTCCATAGATTGACAGTGTCAGTATTGCTTGGGAGTTAAACTTCAGGCTTAGTATCTTCATCTTAACTAGATTCCACATGTGCCAGGCAGGTTGAAGTCTGGGAATATCTACTTGGAAATGCAGCTTTCATGTAGTACATAAGCCCAGGAAAATTTATCATGATTTTCATAATTATAAGCTCAACCCATGCCCATGCTCCCCATCTCACCAGCCCCTTGAGCATATACAAACTCCCTTACATATCAAAATTATTTCCTTGAAGATCCTTCAGAGGATCTTTAAAATACTCCAAAGGGAAAGTTTTAGTCATCTTTGTCCTGCTGGATGCCATCCAGTACAGGCATATTTTCATCTGTTTTAGCAAGTGATGGATACTTGGTGAATTAGTGATACCCTGCTGATACATGGATATGGGTTAGTATACTAGATTAAACATCAACTTTGAGAAACCTGGGGATTCCCACTAGGAAATTCTCAAAGAGGCCAAGACCAAGGGAAATGAGGATAGAGGACTTTAAGGTCTGGGGGCTGAGCAGGGAAAAGTTGTGACCACCAGGTGGCAGTAGCACACACAAGCTTTATGGGGCAATGCTTTGAAAGGTTTGCGGGGGAAGTCCCTTATAACAGGGGACTGTCCAGAGGCTACAGTCATGGTGGAAGTGTGGAAAAATGTCTAGGAGTGTGGGGAATTGAAGAGGGGGCATCCATATTCAGGTGAAGTTGTCATCGGACAGAGGTGAGGTTTAGTGAAGCTCCTCTTTAAATGTAGGAACTCTTCACTTTGGGTTCACAGAATAAAAATTTCTGAAACTAGTCACAATGGTAAGAAAACTTGGCAGAGCTTTATTAAGTAAACACTTAAGGAAACAGAAGCAGACAAACTAAAGGGCAGGGACACACTCTAGCAGAGTGTGGGTGCTCTCATAGGGACACAAAGACACAGACACACACAAGGAGATACAAACAGCTCCTTGGGTTGTTGGATATTTATAGGGTAAAGGCAGGGGGTCTGGCTTTAAGTTATGCAAAGCTAGGTGCTTTGTCTTTGCTTTAACTACACCCGGTGTTCCAGGTAAGAATGCATCCTGCCAGAAAACAGATCCTTATCCTTGAAACAAGGAGACATCCTGCTATCTGCATTTTGGGGCATCCTGTCAGGTAGCTGTGAATTTTTGTGTGAGAAATTCATCCCTTAAGAAAGAATGCTTTCAGCTTCCTCTCTTTGAAGCAAAGATAGCATTTTAAAGTTTTTAAATACCATATTTCTGAGTTGCCTACACCAGGCCTCAGTTTCCACAAGTTATCCTGCTTTAAAGTCACTTAGCAGAACAACAGGGAATCCTTGTTTTTTATAGTGTGGGCTTTAGTCTTGGCTACTGGATAGTGGATGCAGTTTCATGGGTGTGGCTCCAAATATATTTAGGTTATATCTGAAAAACAGGATATGCAAACATTTGAGTTTACCATTGGGTGGGGGTTTGAACTAACTGATTGGACTCAGCCTGCAGTGAAGGAATCAGCCACCCAGGAACCAATTACACAGAGGCCCACTTTTACCTCATTTGGAATGGAATGTCTCAGAAAAGTCAGGTCTGAGTAATGTGTTCATGAGAAGTTTTTGTGCACAGGTGACCAGGAAGCAGGGTTTTGCAGGTGGAAAGAAGAGGGAACCTGAGCAAACACCCAAGAGAAATTTGTTCTTTTCTGACACTTGTAGGCCTCAGCAACTCTTACACCACAAAACACAGAATACCTCATTCAAAAATTGAAAACTAAATATGAGATCTTCCAGCTTCCTAAGCTAGTCAGTGTCTACCCACCAACCAACTAGGTGGCCTTGGGCAAGCGACCTCTGCTTCCTAGGCCTCAATGTTTTCACTTATAAAAAAAAAAGGGGGGGTGAACTAGATCTGTGTTATCTTCAGGCTCCCCTGTGGAAGTTCCTTAGCAAAACAAAGTCAGTATCTGAGGTATGACTTTCCAAAGACACTGGTTTGGTTAGTCCAGTAGCCTCCTCTCTCATGGCTTAGCATGCTCTTTCCTTAGGCAACACTAGGCCCATGTAGTAAATGTAGTAAATGACTAGCCTCTACCCCCCTTACCTGAGAGGGCTTTCCTTTGGGATAGCTATAACCATATAAGGCAGCAAGATCCCCTTATCCTCACAGGTCATACGGGTCACCTGAGAGGGCACTCCTTTGGGGCAGCTATAACCATATAAGGCAACAAGATTTCCCCAAATCTTGAAGGTTATAAAGGTCGTCGCCATAACAGTAGGCACTTCTCACTTCTGTCTTGTGACAGGAGTCTTGTTGGTCCCTTTATTGGCAATAATCCTTTCCTTTGTTCTTTGTACCTGGATGTCTGTGCGGTTTTCTGGCAAAGTCTAATTTACTCTAAAAGGTTTACTTGATCTGGGAGTGGACATCAGGGGGATAAGGACATCAGTAAGTCAGGACTAGGGCCCTGAGGTCAAGTCTTCCCAGCTGTTCCTGTCTGTAAGCATCCCTCAACGCAAAGGAAGAAGATGGTCATTCACTTCAGAGAAGGGTACATTTCAACTACATGCTAATTGGTGTTGGAAATTAAAACATAAACTAATGGTAGGCTGACTGCTTAGGATATATGAAGTCTTGGGTTTGATCTTTAGCACCTGAACAACAACAACAAAACCTCCAAACATTGCATATTCTCCATTGAACATGGTTGTTCATGCCTATAACCCCAGAATCTGGAAACTAGAGGCAGGAGGACCAGCCTAGGCTAACCATGGCCAACCTGTCTAAAAAAAGGGTTTTTTTTTTCTATTTTCCCAATCTTAAGACTGATTCAGACTGGTTAACAAACCTCAGCTTTGCTTCTTTGTTGTTGCATAAACTGTGTTGTAACAGGGACATGTAAATTGAAATATACTTTTGCGATCTTGGGCAGATTAAATAATTTTGTGTTTTTCTCTAACTGTGAAGTCCCTAAGTCACAGCAGCAAATATTGACATGTTTTATACTAAATCAAGCTCTCCATGTTTGGAGAAATAGTGAAAAAGATTTGGAGATCCTTAGTCTTGTTAATAGACAGAGGTGAGGATTAATGAAGCTCTCCTTTAAATATAGGAATTCTTCACTTAGGACTCTTGACTTCAATCGCAGAATAAGAATTTCTGGACAAGTCACAATGGTAAGAAAACTTGACAGAGCTTTATTAAGTAAAAAAGCAAGGAAACAGACAAACAAACAAAAAAATCAGACAAACAGAAGGACAAACAGAAGGGCACGACACACTCTCACAGAGTGTGAAAGACACAGACATAGACAAGGAGACAACCAGAGAGACACACAGCTCCTTGGGCTGTTGGGTATTTATAGGGTAAAGGCAAGGGGTCTGGCTTTAAGCTATGCAAAGCTAGGTTCTTTGTCTTTGCTTTAACTACACTTGGTGTTCCAGGTAAGAATGCATCCTGCCATAAAGCAGATCCTTATCCTTGAAACAAGGAGACATCCTGCTATCTGCATTTTGGGTCATCCTGTCAGGCAGTTCTGAATTCTTGGGTAAGAGATGCATCCCTTAGGAAAGAATGCATTCAGCTGCCTTTGAAGCAAAGATAGCATTTCTAAAATTTTAGATAACATATTTCTGAGTTGCCTACACCAGGTCTGTTTCCGTAAGTTATCCTGCTTCATTTCCCCCATAGAACTTTTGTTCCCTTAATTGTAAGGGAGTACATGAAAGAATATCTCCTGTACTTGCTGTTAGCTGACCATACCTCATTTTTCCTAGTCTATCTGGCTTCAGCCTTACACTACATAAAGTTTAAATACAGGAATCAATGGGCTTTTGAAGAATGCTCCACAGCTTCAAGTACAAGAGGGCAGGAAATGAAGTTCAACAAATGTCCACCAGAGGTAGACATTTTCACCATGCCTAATGTTCTGCTCAGAAAATATGGGGAGACTAGTACTCATACTTGCTCGACTCATGCTCTCAAACTGGTAAAGATCTAGATTGTGACCTCCCACTCCTTTAGAGCTAGGTGTTTCTGTTTTCCCCAGAAATCCCTGTAAAGAAGGAATTCTCAACTTGGTGCTGATGGCTACTCAAGAGGCTGAGATCTGAGAGTCAGGGCTTGAAGCCAGCCTGGAGAAGTAATTTATCTCCAATTAACTAGCAAAACGTTGGATGTATAGGTGTGACTCAAGTGGAAGAGTTCCAACCTTGAGCAGAAGGCTCTGAGTTCAAGCCCCAATATAGGCATGTGAGAGAGGGGTGGGAGGAAGGCAGTCCCCAGAAGCCTTGAAATACATGTCTATGGAGAAGTTTACCCTCCTAGCAATAGTCTTATCAGGAATAAATCAGGCACAATAGAATAAAATTCAGAGGAATAAATATAATAATGCCCACATTTTTCCCAATATAATTTCAGATAGTGGTTGTGACATTGGAATCAGATGAGATTTTTCTTTTCTTTTACTATAAATACAATTAACAATCACAATGAAGCACACACAATAGAAATCACTCAGGGCCTGGTGAAGTGCAGGAAGGCATTTGGGCTCTGAGCAACCAAGATCAATTAAAAGATGTAAGCTAAAAGATAAAGAGCTTTGATTGGCACTTTCTTCTGAGGTATACTTTGTGTACAGTAGACTTGAAATATTTACTTCCTGAGTTTTGACAGATGTATATATTCTCACCACTGCTGCAATGAAAATGTAGAACCCATTCTTCTGAAAATTCAGTTCAGAAATCAGAAGATGATTTCTTTATACTGTGTAGCAGTATCCTAATTTACATATTAATCACAACAATCTGTGTATGAACTTGTCAGCTGTTTCCAGTTTTTCTCTGTGATAGGTGATGGATAAGGTAGATTTTGTAGTGGGGAGGGGCAGTGAGACCAATCAGTCCGTGGTGAAAATGTAAAAGATTTTATTGAGTGAAAAGTGCTGATTCACCAGGACCGCACTTGGAGTTGGGATCCCAGGAAGTGCCAGCCCACATGGGTTTTTAAGCATTTGGGGCTGGGGACTGGGAAAGGGGGAGGTTGGGTGTTGTTTTTAGCTAATAATTGTTACAAGAAATGCACACCTTAAGTTTAAATTTCCTGCCAAGGTTTTGGTTGTGGGAAGCAGGGGAATAGAACAAAGGGTGGTGATGGTTCCGCTGGGTTAGGGCTCCCATTGCTCAGAAAACAGCAGAAGCAGAATTACAGAGTTACAGAGTTAGGAAGTTACAGAGTTACAATTACAGTTACTAGCTAAAGTAATGAGTTACTAGGGAAGTCTTATCCACAGCACACTTACATTTATATCTTAAAAATCATTCATTATGGGCTGGGAAGTTGGCTCAGTGGTAAAGCGCTTGCCTTGCATGCCTGAGGCCCTGGGTTCGATTCCTCAGCACCACATAAGCAAAAAGAAAAAAGCCGGAAGTGGTGCTGTGGCTCAAGTGGTAGAGCGCTAGCCTTGAGCTGAAGAGCTGAGGGACAGCGCCCAGGCCCAGAGTTCAGGCCCTGCGACCGGACCCAAAAAAAAAAAAAAAAATCATTCATTATCCATTTTACACAATCCAAGTCAAATATCATATTCCATCTTTATGTCCTCCACCATATAATTCCCCCCTTTTGTTTTGTCAGGGGTCAAATCCTTAGTATCCTTAGCTAGGGGCATATATTGGGAACGCAGGACCATGAGTTTTATAGAACTAATATGGTCTTGGATATATTTAGTTATGTGTTTTAGTGTACAAGGTCCTTTACAAACTTATTTGGTACAAGTCCTGGGACTTGAACTCAGGGCCTGAGTGCAGTCCCTGAGCTTTTACCCTCATGGCTGGTGTTTTACCACTTGAGCCACAGCCCAACTATTTTTTTTTTTTTTTTTTTTTTTTTTTTATGTGATAAGGTGAAGTTTTTTTTTTTTTTTGCAATCAAAAACTTAACAATCTTTTTTTTTTTTTTTTTTTTTTCCCCCTACCATCCCCTCCCTCCCTCCCTTCCCCGAGGTTCTTTTTTTTTTTTTTTTTTTGATTGTGATTAAATGATTACATAATTTCAAAGTCACAAGTTCATTCTAACTTCCCTGGAGCAAATTGTCTACCACAGTCTGTAATATATAACAGTGTTCACATGTTATATACCATATTTGTGATCAGCAGCATGAGGATATTTAGTAGTGGTTCAACCAGATGAGCGGGAGTTCTTTGTTTCTTAAGTCCTGTTAGTTTTGTCGTATCACTAACCTTTTGGATTTAGCATCCACTTATGAGGGAGACCATGTACCGTTTGTCTCTTCGTTCTTGGCTTACCTCGCTCAACATGATTCCTTCTAGCTCCATCCATTTCCCTGCAAATGCCATTATTTTGTCATTTCTAATGGCTGCATAATATTCCATTGTGTATAGATACCACAATTTTTGGATCCATTCATCTGTGGTGGGGCACCTAGGTTGTTTCCATATCCTAGCTATTGCGAACAGTGCTGCAATAAACATGGAGGTGCACGTGTCCTTGTATATTGGTTCCTGTTGTTCAGGGTAGATGCCTAGAAGTGGTATGACTGGGTCGTAAGGGAGGTCAATCTTTAGCTTTCTAAGGACCCTCCAGACTGCTTTCCAAAGTGGTTGTATAAGTGTACATTCCCACCAGCAGTGTAATAGGGTTCCTCTTTCTCCACATCCCCTCCAGCATTTGTCGTTGGCTGATTTGTGGATGTGGGACATTCTGACTGGGGTAAGGTGGTATCTCAGGGTTGTCTTTATTTGCATTTCCTTCACCACCAGGGATGATGAACATTTCCTCATGTGTTTCTTTGCCATTTTTATTTCTTCATTTGAGAAGTCCCTCTTTAGTTCCCTTGCCCATTTAGTAATTGGTTTGTTAGGTTTGGGAGGGATTAGTTTCTTGAGTTCCCTGTATATACAGGATGTTAACCCCTTGTCTGATATATTGCTGGTAAATATTTTTTCCCAATTAGTTGGTTGTCTTTCTAGCTTAGTTGCGATAGATTTAGCTGTGCAGAAGCTTTTTATTTTAAGGTAGTCCCATTTGTCGAGTCTCTCTCCAACTTGTTGTGACCCTGGGACTCTGTTCAGGAAGTTCCTTCCTGTGCCTATTAGTTCAAGTGTCTCTCCTACTCTGTCCTGCAGTAGTTTCAGAGATTCAGGTTTAATGTTAAGGTCTTTAATCCATTTTGAGTTGATGTTGGTGCATGGTGATAGGCTGGGGTCCACTTTTAGTTTTCTGCATGTGGCTGCCCAGTTTTCCCAGCACCAGCGGTTGAAGAGGCTGTGTTTCTTCCATTGTATGTCTTTGGCTCCTTTGTCGAATATCAGCTGGCTGTAGGCCTGTGGATTTATATCTGGATCTTCTATTCTGTTCCATTGGTCTTCGGGTCTGTTTTTGTGCCAGTACCATGCTGTCTTTGTGATTATAGCTCTGTAGTAGAGTTTGAAGTTCGGCATGGATAGCCCTCCCATATTGTCTTTATCCCCTAGAATTGTTTTGGCTATTCTAGGTCTTTTGTTGTTCCATATAAATTTTTGGACTGTTTTCTGTATTTCAGTGATGTACGTCATTGGGATTTTAATAGGAATTGCATTGAATTTGTATATTAATTTTGGAAGTATCACCATCTTTACTATATTAAGTCGGCCTATCCAGGAGCATGGGAGGTCTTTCCATTTCCTAGTGTCTTCTGCAATTTCTTTCTTTAACTTTTTATAGTTCTCATTAAATAGTTCTTTTACATCTTTGGTTAGGTTAATTCCTAAATATTTTATTTTTTGGGAGGTTATTGTGAATGGGGTTGCTCCCTTTATTTCCCTCTCTTCCTGTGCGTTATCAGTGTATAGGAAGGCAACTGATTTTTGTGGGTTTATTTTGTATCCTGCTATTTTGCCGAAGTGACTTATGATTTCTAAAAGTTTGGGGATGGAGTTTTTGGGATCGTGGAGGTATAGTATCATGTCGTCTGCAAAAAGGGATAGTTTCACTTCTTCTTTCCCTATGCGGATCCCTTTAATGTCTTTTTCTTGCCTTATTGCCCTGGCTAAGGGTTCTAGGACTATGTTGAAGAGGAGTGGAGACAGTGGACATCCTTGCCTTGTTCCTGTTTTTAGGAGGATTGGTTGTAGCTTTTCCCCATTAAGTATAATATTGGCTATTGGTCTGTCATAAATGGCTTTTATTGTTTTTAGAAATGTTCCTTCTATTCCTATTTTCTCCAGAGCTTTTAGCATGAATGAATGTTGAATTTTATCAAAGGCCTTTTCTGCATCTGTGGCGATAATCATGTGATTCTTGACCTTGGCTCTGTTGATATGCTGGATTACATTTATTGACTTACGTATGTTAAACCATCCCTGTGTCTCTGGGATGAAGCCTACCTGATCATAGTGTATTATTTTTTTTATGTGTTTCTGGATTCTGTTAGCTAGAATCTTGTTAAGGATCTTTGCATCTGTGTTCATCAAGGAGATTGGCCTGTAATTCTCCTTTTTGGTTGGGTCTTTGCCTGGTTTGGGGATGAGTGTGATATTGGCTTCGTAGAATGAGTTTGGGATAGCTCCCTCCTTCTCTGTTTCTCTGAAGAGCTTGAGGAGTATGGGTATTAGTTCTTCTTTAAAGGTCTTATAGAATTCTGCTGTGAATCCATCTGGTCCTGGGCTTTTTTTTGTTGGAAGACTTTTGATAGCTTCTTGTATCTCATTATAGGATATTGGCTTATTTAATTGGTTAACTTCTTCTTTGCTCAGTTTGGGTAACTTGTATTTCTCTAAAAATGCATCCATTTCCGCCAGATTTTCTTCCTTTAGAGAGTATAGCTTTTGAAAGTAGTCTGTTAGAATTGTTTGGATATCTTGGGTACGTGTTGTGATGTTTCCCGTGGCATCCCTAATCCTATTAATATGGGTTTCCTCTCTTCTTTTTTTAATTAATCTTGCCAACGGGCCATCAATTTTGTTTATTTTTTCAAAGAACCAGCTTTTTGTTTGGTTTATTTTGGTTATGGTTTTCTGATTTTCTAATTGGTTAATCTCTGCTCTCAATTTGGTTATCTGGCTTTGTTTAGTAGCTTTAGGTCCCATTTTTTCTTGTTTTTCTAGCTGTTTTAGTTGCAACATGAGATTATTTACTTGGTCTGTCTCCATTCTCTTGATGTGGGCACTGAGGGCAATAAATTTGCCCCTCAGGACTGCTTTTGCTGTGTCCCACAAGTTTCTTTGTGAGGTGTTTTCATTTTCATTGAGTTCTAGGAAATGCTTTATTTCTTCTCTGATCTCTTCTGTTACCCAGGCCTTGTTAAGGAGTGTGCTGTTCAATTTCCATGTATTAGAGAAATTTCTGCGGTATGCTTTGTTATTGAGAGCTAGCTTGATTCCACTGTGGTCAGATAGGATACAGGGGATTATGTCGATCCCTTTGTATTTGCTTAAGTTCCTTGAATGAACTATGATATGGTCTATTTTGGAGAAAGTTCCATGAGCTGCTGAGAAGAATGTGTACTGTGTTGTTTTAGGGTGAAATACTCGGTAGATGTCAGTTAATTCCGCTTGAAGTATGGCCTCACTTAATTCGGTAGCTTCTTTGCCAATCCTCTGGTTGGTAGACCTGTCCTTTGGTGAGAGTGGCGTGTTAAAGTCTCCTAGTATTATCGTATTGGGATCTATTTTATTCTGTAAGTTTGAGAGCATTTGTTTAACATATCTGGGTGCACCGATATTTGGGGCATATAAGTTGATGATGGTTATATCCTCCTCTTGGATTGTTCCCTTTATTAATATGTAATGTCCGTCCTTGTCTTTCTGTACTGATTTTAATGAAAAGTTTATTTTGTCAGATATCAGGATAGCTACACCTGCTTTCTTATTGGGGGAATTTGATTGGTAGATCCTTTTCCACCCCTTCACTCTGAGTTTGTTTGTATGTTTGGCTGAGAGGTGGGTCTCCTGAAGGCAACAGATGGATGGGTCTTGTTTTCTGATCCAGTCCTCAGTTCGTTTTCTTTTAATTGGCGAATTCAGCCCATTTATATTAAGAGAAAGTATAGAGAGATGCATTGTTGTCCCTGCCATTCCGTTTTCCTAAGTTTTTCTTCTTTCCTTTCCTCCTGTGCTTGCTCAGTTAGACTTTGAGTAATGCCTGTTTGGGGCAGGTCCCAGTTCCTGGTTGCTTTCTTCAGGTTGTGTCCCCCCTCTTAGAATTCTTTGTAATGCTGGCTTAATGTTTATGTATTCATTTAGTTTTTCTTTGCTATTAAAAGTTTTCAGTTCTCCATCGAATGTGAATGCTAGCTTTGCCGGGTATATCAGTCTGGGTTGGCAGTTATTGGCTCTCAGGGCTCGTATGGTGCTTTCCCAGGCTTTTCTTGCATTCATTGTTTGTGTGGAGAGATCTGCAGTGATTCTAATTTTTTTCCCGTTGTAGTATAGCTCCTTCTTCATTTTTGCTGCATGCAGGATTGTTTCCTTATTATTCAGATCCATCATTGTTACTATTATGTGCCTAGAAGTGTTTCTCCTGGGATCTTGCTTGTTGGGTGTTCGATAAGCTTTTGTGATATAGTTAAGATGGTCGTTTTTGAGGTGGGGAAAATTTTCATTGACTATCTTGTTAAATAGGTGTTGCATTCCCTTGCTCTGGAATTCCTCACCTTCGTCCACTCCGATTATGCGAAGGTTAAATTTTTTAGCATTATCTGCTTGCTCTTGAATTTCCCTTTGGTTTAATTTGAGTGATTTTTCCATATCTGTCACTTTTTGGTCCAGTTGGTGTATTCTGTCTTCTGTATCTGACACTCTACCTTCCATTTCATTCACTCTGTTGACCGTGGCTTCTATTGTGGTTTGCATGGTGGAAATGGATCCCTTTATGGATTCAATGTTGGTTCTCAGAGTACTGATCTCACCTCTCAATGAGGTGATATCAGTATGCATTACCTCTAATTTGGCGTTTATCTCACTTCTTACTGAGGTTTGTGCAGCTTCTATTTTTGCATCCAATTTTTGTTTGATATCCTGTATATCTTTTGATAGTTCATCCTTGTGCTCTTTCAATTTCTGATCCATTTCTCGCTTTATTTCTTGAGTCATTGCCTCCAGCAACCCTTGGATGTAGTTTTTGTCTTCCATTCCTGCTTTGCTCCCACTGGGGCTCTCCCCTGCGTGGCTGCTGGCTTTTGAGGTGAGCTTGCTGTCCTGGGTAGTGGTAAACCTTGTGATTTTTCTCTGTGATTTTCGCATGGGGGTTCAGGAGACTGCTCTTCAATCTTGTTTTGGTGTGTCTGTCTTTGCTTGGTTGCTGATTCTCTATTGGTAGAGAGAGTCTGTGTCTGATCTGGATTCTGTTGGGAGCCTATTTCCAGCTGCTATTCACTTAGGATTCTCAGCTCTCTGCTGTAGCAATTCCCGCCTTTGGAAGGGTTGAGCAGCCTAGACTGCTTGTGTTTGCTCCTGCGGGTGCTCTTGGGAAGATCAGATGCTCTGGATGCACTCTCCCAAATACTGGAGTCTGCTATGGGCTCCTGATGTGTTTTTGTTTGTTTGTTTTGGGCTGGTTGTGGGCTTGAACTCTAGGTTTGGGTGCTGTCCCTCAGCTCTTCAGCTCAGGGCTGGCACCCTACCATTTGAGCCACAGCCCCACTTCTGACCCTTTTTGCTTTGTTCAGGCGCCGGTCCCCTGGCCTGGTTCCGGCCCCAGCCTGGAGCGCGCTCGTTAGGCCTGTGCTAATGTGTATACCACCTTGGTTATGCAGCCTGGAGGACACAGTTCAAATTTCTTCTACTGTTGGTAGTCTTGACCCAGGGGCACTGTTCCTGGCTTGAGCATTTAAGCTCCCTTCCCGGGGCGCTCTTGCTCTGGCCTGGCCAGCAGAGTGTGCTCCACCGGCTGGTGGGGCTCTCGAACAGTTCCCAGTTTTAGTGGGTCCTGTGGTCCGGGTGTTGGGGTAGGGAGTCTAGGTCAGGGTCTGGGGATTCCCTCCAGCTCTGGTCTCCCTTGATGGATTCCCTGTCCCCTGATGGGTACTCACCCTGTAGGTCGTCAGTTGTTGTTGCAGTCCGTCAGTTGTTGTTGCAGTCCGAGTTCAGTTGGGGTGGTTGCGGGCTGGGTTGGGCGGCCCCCCGCCGGGTCGTTGCGATCGCGATTGGGCGGTGGTCTGCGGACAGGTCCCTTTGTGGCGCTGCTGGTGCCGGGCGGCTTTGGCGGGATGGAGCCTCTCCGCTCCGGTGGAGAGTGATGGGTGGGGTGGGATCCTCCTGGAGACTCCCGGCTGGTAGGTTTCTCTGTTCCTGGCGATCCGCTGTTCTGCAATCCGGTACCTGGTGATCTGCAAGCAGCCCCCTGTGTCTCTGTGGCTCCGGCAGCCCCTGCCGGGCCGGCTGGCCGGCGGCTTGGCGCACTGCCGCGCGGCCAGTAAAGGTTGGGGGAGGGGTCTTCGCTCTTCTCTGTTCTGAAATTCTTCTTTTCCTCTCTTTCTTTTTTTGTTATTTTCCACCTCTGGTTTTTCTCTGAGTGTTCGTCTTTTTGTTGTTGTCGGTCTCTTGGGGAGATTAAAGGTTGGAACTCGAACTCTCTTTTTGGTTGGAGAGAGCTGTGGCGTTTCCCTACTGCCCCGTCGCCATCTTGAGAACTCCCTCCAACTATTTTTTTTTAATTAGTGTGTTTACCAGGCATGGTCCCACTGTCTGGGCTGTTAAAATTGTTAGAGGCCCTGCTAAGCTCAAGATAAAACCCCTTAGCCATGGTTTCCAACCAAAGAAGCTTTGATACCAATTTGAAGATCGTCGCTGGTTGTCCTCACTGGCACACAGGTCCTCTCTTATTTTGGCAAAAGTATCTCTAATTATATCAGATGGGTTTGTATAAAAGCAGCAGGCCTTTCCTAAGGCCATATATAAACCTTGTTCCATGAAAAGGAAGTCTAGTCCCTAGCCATTTTAGAGGATTACCTCTGCCAATGAGAAGACCTGGCTTTTTAGCCAAGATAGGCTTTGAATGTTTCTAAGATTACCTCAATGCTTAGTTCTCTGAGATTGTTATCTCCAACTATCAGGGCTGGCGTTCCCCACGCTGTGGATCCTGCAATTCCTATTCTCACCAGCAGTTGACCTACTCGATGAACTAAGCCAGAATCTAAGTTGAAATGGGCCTGCACCACCATACAGATAGACATAAAGAATAGTTTCACATTAGTGCACCAATCCTGGCTCTCTGTATATAAGTTTCATTTTAAGAAATACTCCATCTGCTACATACTTAAACTTTCTGGGGTTTGTCTTCTTCCCTTAATAAGCATTTCTGGACAACCTTTACTTTTAAAATACTTTCTTATTTAAAGGAAACCATTAAAAAAATTTTTTTTCCAAGGCTTTTTTTTTTTTTACTACTCTCTTTCTTTACAATTCCTGAGCTTCTTTGTGGCAAGAGTTTAAAACTGCCCATTTTTCCATTTGCTTGTGGAACCAAGCTATCTCAGAGCTGCCTCCCCTGGAGTAGAGAAGCTTGCTAGATTTTAAGGCTGAGTGGCACTGGGTCTCATTTCTTTTACTACCTCCACTGATAAAGATCTCTCCTTTACAGCCATTGTTGGTAGCTGTCTGGTAGGGGAAGGAGAATACGGTATTCTGGGCTCATCCACACCAATGAGTCAGGGTCTAGTCTGCACTTTAATACACACCCAGGAGGAAGCAGGTCATTACCACACCAGAGCCAAACTAGGCTGTGACCACAGAGTGGATTTCCAGTTCCCTATGTCTTGAAGTGCTTAAGGCAAGCCAGTGATGTTGTCCTTGCCCTCAATATCCACTGTGGAAGTAGAGAGGGTTACTGGATATCACCAACAGAATGTCCCACAAGATCTTAGTTTCAGGAGACCCAAAGCAGGTTTCCACCGGGAAGCAGTCATGGGTGATGGAATCAGGCAGGAGTTTGGTCCACTTTTACCATGGTGGAGGTGGTCAGGGTGATGATGTAGATTTCCCCTCCAGATGACTGTCGGCTGTCTTTGAACTTTACTCAGAAGGGTGGGCAGCTGCACCAGGGTCTCTCAGCAGCTCCAATGGATTGTCACATCTCATGGTGGGCTGTAAATTTCTACATAGACTGGTTAAAGATGCATGACATAGGCTTGGCAGACTGGTGTCCAGCTGGTCTTTAAGGCAACCTTTTAGGCAGTGGCCTGGGACAATTTACCAGGGTGACAAAAAAAATTTTTTTTTTTTTGGGTCCGGTCGTGGGGCCTGAACTCTGGGCCTGGGCGCTGTCCTTTAGCTCTTCAGCTCAAGGCTAGCACTCTACCACTTGAGCCACAGCGCCACTTCCGGCTTTTTTCTTATGTGGTGCTGAGGAATCAAACCCAGGGCCTCGAGCATGCAAGGCAAGTGCTCTACCACTGTGCCATCTTCCCAGCTGACAAAAATTTTTTTAACTAGTTATTCCTTTTGATAAGGCTAGGATTTTCTAGATACACACAGAGGGCTCAGGCCTGTACCACTATTTCCCATGCCTCTTTCTTCTGTCTATTTTGCCTCATTTTTCCAAAACTGACTCCAGTCCCCTGACCCTAAAAAGGGATTGATGGGCGAAGGTCCATCTTCTGTAAGTTCTTCAGGCTGACCAGGGGTGCTGACCCTGCCTAGCCAGGAACCTATAACTTTAGCCTATTTTAGCAAGGGGTTGCCAGGATTAGATGTTATTAAAAATAATATTTTACTCTAGACTATAAATTATATACATTTAACTTTTAGCAACTTCACAAACTTTTTCTTGGGCTATGGCAGTATAGCTTGTTCAATACCCCAGTCTGCAAAAGCATTTTTCTGGCTGGCTGGGGAACCTGATCTCCTGTGACCCCAACAATTATTTCTATAGGCTTTTAAACAGATCTCAATAGGGACACAATCCCAGGTCTATAGAACTCTTCCTTTCCTGAACAAATGAATCCATGTGGCTGGTGCCTGCCCAAAATTCACTGCCCATTAGGGCTTTAAGCAGATACAGAGGGGTTAGGATTTAAACTACCCCATTTGACAACCTTAGCTTATCCACCATCATAGATGACTGGCAAGTTTCCACACAGTTATGAAGTGGACAAACAAGGGCATTAGAAGTCATGCTCACAAACTATCCCCATGACCTCCCAGCTCTGATCAATTTTTGAAGGGCCATGCACAAATTACTCCAGAATCTGACACCATTTCTGCCATCCAAGCAGTGGCTTACTGCCTCAGGATGCTCCATCATTTGTTAGGGTCCCAGGCCAAATGCACTCTTGGCATTTTCCTTGGTTGGTGGCTGGACTTGAACTCAGGGTTTGAGCACTGTCCCTTAGCACTTCAGCTCAAGGCTAGCACTCTGCCACTTTGAGCTCTAAAACAATTCCAAAGCTTTTCCAGTACTCTGCTGGTGGATTAGCAATGATCATCTCACAAGGACCTTTCTCTGCCCGGGCTGGCTTCAAACCAGTTTTCAGATCAATGAGTCTTATAAAAGGTTACTTTACTCCAATGAAAGCAACAAGGTGGTCAACATAGAGGTAGCTTGTAAGTATGCTCTTACCTGGGACTTATTAAGGACCCAAGCTACATCTGACAAACTTGTGAAACTCCTCTGTCCTTCTCTGTGGGCCTGCTGCAAACTGTTACAGAAAACCTATAATGACAAACTGAAATAGCAATTAAACAATAATTTTGGCAGTTCTAATTAATTTTTTTGAAAGGTCTTTAACTAACCTCTGTTTTAACACTTCACACTTCAGTTTTCATTTGCATTTGAAGGACTCTTTGAAATCCTGGGGCACTAGGCACACTACTGCTAGCTTTAAGAGGGCCCCTCCCTTTTTTTAAAGTCTAGTTACTGTCTAGAAAACAAACCTTTAGAGTGCTAGTCTTGAGCTGAAGAGCTGAGGGACAGCGCCCAGGCCCAGAGTTCAGGCCTACGACCGGACCCCCCAAAAAAAAAAGAATCTCACAGAAAACAAACCTTTAGGAAATTTTGAACTCAAATAGCAGTTTTCTTTAATGCAAGAATTACAAGCACTAGTACCAGACCAAGAATCCAGACTTGACATCTTTTTATCTTTTATTTATTTATTTATTAAAAAAAGAGAAAAAAAATTTTAATTAATGAATCCTTAGAAAGCCTTTTAATTAAAGTTTCTCTTTAAAACAATGCAATAATCTTTTAAAACTTTTGGAAATGTCCACACCTAATAACTTTTTTTTTTAACATAAACTCATCCAAAAATTATTTTTAAACAGCATGCTGGAAAAAAAATTTTCTTGACCATGTTTACACACATACAATCACACACTCAGTCCCACAGTTCTTAAAGTGCACAAAATGAAATTTAGCCATATGTACACACTCTCTCTCTCTTTCTTTCTTTCTCTCTCTCTCTCTCTCTCTCTCTCTCTTCCCACCAATCTTACTCTTGCAGATGACAAAAATTCAGGACAAGACCTTTTAACAGAGCACTTTTGCTGGGCTATATTTTTCCAGGGCTCACTTGTTTAGGTAGGCATTTTACCAATTGTATTTTTGAATTCCTTTAGTTGGAGGAAGGCTGGTGGGGGGTGGGGGTCACCTGAAACTAAACTGGACTAGATGAATGTCTTTGAACCAGGCTCACAGCAGTCAATACTCTCCCCTCAGGCATCTCCATAGGGCAACAATGCAGCCTGAGGCTTATGTGGGGGGAGGGGGAACCAGTCTTACAACATTCCATGCCCCATCTCTTGATTGCCTCTGCTGCCCAGGGAGGGGGACATAGATGGAACCTCTGCTCCCCCAATGTCCAAATAACAACACACACACACATACACCAACCAAGAATCCACATTTAAACTGGTACCAACCCTAAAACAGAGCAAGATAAAACAACAACTGAAGGCTAAATTGGGGCCTAGTTGGCCTGTGCAGCTCCCACTCAGCAAGCTGAATCGAGTCTACCAAGTGAGCCTGCCACTCCCAGCCAGAACTTCCCTACCTCGGAAAAACATATAAAGAGAGACAGGACAGAGAAACAGAGACTTAACCCCAAAAAGGGTTTTTGTTGTTGTTGTTTTTTCCTTCTTGGCATGTCTGGCACTTATGAACCGGCTGTTGGAGTGGCGGAAAGACCACGGGGCCCTGAAAAGTCTCACTTGGGTGCTTCCCCTGTGGAGATTTCCATCCCCCATCAGCCAGCCCAGGGAGGCCACCACCAGTGGAGTGGGCTCAAGGAACCCAGATGCCTGACACATGTCCTTCTGTTGGTAAATGGAAAGAGCCACACAATGACACACAAAGACAAGGAACAGACAAACACGTGGCCACACAGACAAGAAACCAGATCTGATATGAAATAAGCCAGGCTTAGATTGGAACCAGATTCAAACTCAAACCCCTGCTCGGTCACACCTGACAGGGCAAACGAGGTCCTGGGGCGTCCCCCAGAGACCTCTGACTCTGAGATTAATGCTATTGTCCAGCTTTCTCACGAGCATCCCAAACGTGCGCACTACACAAACCAACTCACCTCGGGAGGTTTGCAAACTTTTCACTCCTCGACTCCAATAGCAAAAAGACAGGTGCTTCCAAATATGCAAACAAGCAACTCAGCCTAGGTGGAGCCCATAGTCTGAGGAATCTGGGAACAAAAAGGCAGGGTGCCTCCAAACATGCAGCCTGGCCTCAATGGTAGCTGGTGGCCAGCCAGAACTCCCTTACTGGAGGGTCATCACGCCATCAAATCTCGGTGAGACCTCCAGAATGTAGTGGGGAAGGGCAGTGAGACCACTCAGTCTGCGGTGAAAATGTAAAAGATTTTATTGAGTGAAAAGTGCTAACTCGCCAGGACAGCACCTGGATCCCAGGAAATGGCCCCAAATGCCAGCCCATATAGGCTTTTAAGCATTTGGGGCTAGGGCGGGGAAAGGGCGGAGGCTGGGTGTTGGTTTTAGCCAATAAACACCTTAAGTTTAAATTTCCTGCCAAGGTTTTGGTTGTGGGAAGCAGGGGAATAGAACAAAGGGTGGTGATGGTTCCGCGGTTAGGGCTCCCATTGCTCAGAAAACAGCAGAAGCAGAATTACAGTTACAGAGTTAGGAAGTTAGAGTTACAATTACAGTTACTAGCTAAAGTAATGAGTTACCAGGGAAGTCTTATCCACAGCACACTTACATTTATATCTTAAAAATCATTTATTATCCATTTTACACAATCCAAGTCAAATATCATATTCCATCTTTACGTCCTCCACCATATCAGATTTCTTTTTTTTAATTTTCTTTAATGAATTAAAAAAAATGAACTTTTTTATTGTGAAAATACTGTACAGAGGGGTTACAATTACATGAGCAAGATAATGAGTACATTTCTTATCAAGCATTGTAGCCTCCTCCTTTTTTTCCCCTTCCCATCCCATCATTCCCCCCCCCCCCCACGCCAGATTTCTTTTATAGGACTCTTGCTATATATACTGTTCAGATGTCTTGTATAATTGCCTAGGAGTGGAACACCTGAACCAAAGAGTACAGAGTACATGTGTGCTGAATTTTATAAGAAACTACTCAACTGTTTTCAAAGTAGTACATTGTTACATATTTCTATCAGAGTCTAAACAGGAGGACATCTTGTTCTTGTCAGTATTCAATATTACCTATGTTTCAATTTTAGCCATTCATAGAGGTTGGTAAAAGCAAAATTTATAACAATTCTAAGTTTATATCGCTGAAGGGGCAGCAGTCCAAAACCAAAAATGGTTCCAAGTGCTCTACACCATCAACTCGGTAGGCTATATTTATAACCAGAGAAAAGGAAGCGAGATCTAGAAAACAGAAGTGATGTATAGAGACAGCCAAATTCATTTCAGCTGGCATTTGTCTTATTTTAACAAGATATGATTTGTTGGCTCCTTGTGATTGGTTGAAACTAACCAGTTGCTACAAGAGTAGATTGTATGTCAAGTTAGTTTGCAATTCACTAGGTACAGAGAAAGGAATGTAAGGGCTGATTTTAAAAGCTTTAGGCTAAATAATTCAGAATGAAGCTCATTATGATTTGAATTTGTACTAATAATCATCCTTTCCTATTTTTTTGGGTGGGGCTGTGCTTTTAGGGACAATTGCCTAATTTTTTTGGACATTATTTTAAACCAATTGGCTTATCTCTTTCATATTGATTTATCAGAAAGTTATATGCTCTCTCTCTATATATATATTTTTTTACAATTTAATCTTTTTTTCTTTTACACTTTTTATTGAAATGTGTCCTTCCACCTAGAATAGCCAAAACAATTCTAGGGGATAAAGACAATATGGGAGGGCTATCCATGCCGAACTTCAAACTCTACTACAGAGCTATAATAACAAAGACAGCATGGTACTGGCACAAAAACAGACCCGAAGACCAATGGAACAGAATAGAAGATCCAGATATAAATCCACAGGCCTACAGCCAGCTGATATTCGACAAAGGAGCCAAAGACATACAATGGAAGAAACACAGCCTCTTCAACCGTTGGTGCTGGGAAAACTGGGCAGCCACATGCAGAAAACTAAAAGTGGACCCCAGCCTATCACCATGCACCAACATCAACTCAAAATGGATTAAAGACCTTAACATTAAACCTGAATCTCTGAAACTACTGCAGGACAGAGTAGGAGAGACACTTGAACTAATAGGCACAGGAAGGAACTTCCTGAACAGAGTCCCAGGGTCACAACAAGTTGGAGAGAGACTCGACAAATGGGACTACCTTAAAATAAAAAGCTTCTACACAGCTAAATCTATCGCAACTAAGCTAGAAAGACAACCAACTAATTGGGAAAAAATATTTACCAGCAATATATCAGACAAGGGGTTAACATCCTGTATATACAGGGAACTCAAGAAACTAATCCCTCCCAAACCTAACAAACCAATTACTAAATGGGCAAGGGAACTAAAGAGGGACTTCTCAAATGAAGAAATAAAAATGGCAAAGAAACACATGAGGAAATGTTCATCATCCCTGGTGGTGAAGGAAATGCAAATAAAGACAACCCTGAGATACCACCTTACCCCAGTCAGAATGTCCCACATCCACAAATCAGCCAACGACAAATGCTGGAGGGGATGTGGAGAAAGAGGAACCCTATTACACTGCTGGTGGGAATGTACACTTATACAATCACTTTGGAAAGCAGTCTGGAGGGTCCTTAGAAAGCTAAAGATTGACCTCCCTTACGACCCAGTCATACCACTTCTAGGCATCTACCCTGAACAACAGGAACCATACAAGGACACGTGCACCTCCATGTTTATTGCAGCACTGTTCGCAATAGCAGGATATGGAAACAACCTAGATGCCCCACCACAGATGAATGGATCCAAAAATTGTGGTATCTATACACAATGGAATATTATGCAGCCATTAGAAATGACAAAATAATGGCATTTGCAAGGAAATGGATGGAGCTAGAAGGAATCATGTTGAGCGAGGTAAGCCAAGAACGAAGAGACAAACGGTACATGGTCTCCCTGATAAGTGGATGCTAAATCCAAAAGGTTAGGTGATAGGACAAAACTAACAGGACTTAAGAAACAAAGAACTCCCGCTCATCTGGTTGAACCACTACTAAATATCCCCATGCTGCTGATCACAAATATGGTATATAACATGTGAACACTGTTATATATTACAGACTGTGGTAGACAATTTGCTCCAGGGAAGTTAGAATGAACTTGTGACTTTGAAATTATGTAATCATTTAATCACAATCAAAAAAAAAAAAAAGAACCTCGGGGAAGGGAGGGAGGGAGGGGATGGTAGGGGGAAAACAATGGAGGGGGTAACAATGTTCAAGAGGAAGTGTACTCATTACCTCACTCATGTAACTGTAACCCTCTGTATAGTAGCTTTACAATAAAAAAAAAAAAAAAAAGAAATGTGTCCTTCCTTCACTCTCTTTCGGTTTTTTCCTCCCATCCCAACCCAAGAGTTCACTGTATAGTTCATTTTCAGCATAGTGTCTGCCAAGTACCAGTGTTGTGTTTGTTCACCCTAGATATAGATATACTCTTATATGCTTCTTCACACACACACACACACACACACACACACACACACACACACACCTCACTTTGGGGACAATAGCCCAGGCTAGCCTCAAATTTAGGATCTTTCTGCTTCAGTGTTAAACACACACACACACACACACACTCACACACATACACACACACACACACATACACAACTACTCATCTCTATTTTTATAAATATTTTGCTTTGTTTTATAAATATTTTTGTTTTGTTTTAGACAAGGCCTGTCTCTGTAGCAAAGATTGGCCTTAATTCATGATCCTTCTGCTTCAGATTTTGACTGCTGGGATTACAAGTATATACCACCATGCCTGGTTCAGCATTTTATTTTTCATGGTTAAATAAATATTTCATTGTATGGATATACAGACATACAATGTAGAGCCATATATTTTGTTATTTGTTCATTAGTTGATAGGCACTTGAATTGTCACCATTTTTTATCTATTGTGCATAATACTACTCTGAAGAATGGAAGCCATTTCTCTTGGGATGAACTAAGAGTGGAATTATTGACTCATATGGAAATTCTATTTTTAATGTTTTGAGGAAGTGCCAAGCTGATTTCCAAAGAGGCTGCTCCATTTTTATAATCCTAACAGTTTTCCATAGCCTTGTTAATACTGTTAGTATTTTCTCTTTATTATCTATTACCTATGTTTTTATGCTCTTTGGATTTGTGTTTTCCTGATGGCTAATGAAATTAAACATCTTTTCTTGTGTTTGTTGTCCATAAATTTATCTTCATTACAGAAATGTTTATTTGGGTCCTGTGTTTTAAAAATTGAATTATTTTTTTCTTACACTGAGTTTTAAGAGTTATTTATTTACATTATATATAAGTTCAAACTTCATTTTTTTCAGGATATCTAGTTTTTCTCAGCACCACTTGTTGAAAAGGCTGTCCTTTTTCCATGAACTACCTTCACATTTTTGTTAAAAGATATGTAAATATATGCCTGGCTCCAGTGGCTCATGCCTATAATCCTAGCTGCTCCATAGGTCTGAAACCTGCTGAGATCTGAAGATCGGGTTTCAGAGCCAGCCTAGGCAGAAGAGTTAGCAAAATACTAATCTGCAAGCAACCTGCAAAAAGCTGGGTGTGAGGGTATAGTTCAAGTAGTAGAATGTCAGTCAAGAACAAGCATGCACACACACACACACACACACATACACACACACACACACATCTATAGTTGCACATTCTAATTCTATTACTTTAGTCTGTTTTTCCGTATGTATGTCATTTTAGTTCCAAATATTTCCTCATATTTTCTAAAATTTAATCTTTGACCCACAGGATATTTGGAAATTATTTCTTGATTTCCAAATATCTGTGCATTCTAATAAGATATTACTGTTAATTGCTAATTTAATTCTTTTGTAGAGAAAAAATAATCTTATAATTTCATCGGTTGGAATGTAGTGATCCTTTTAAAGTCCAGCATGTGCTCAGTCTTGAAAATAACATATATCTTACTGTTGGTGGTGTGTATTCTATATTGTGATTTGGTCAGATCAGGTAACAGTGTTATTTTAAGTTTTCTGTACCTTTACTGATTTTTTTGTATACTTATTTGTTAATTACTAAGAAAAGAATTTTAAATTGTCTAATTATAATTATAGATTTTCTACTTCTCTCTTTGGTTCTTCCAGGTTTCATTTAAGGTATTTGAAAATTCTTTGTTATATTTATATATACTTTTTTTTTGGGGGGGGTCCGGTTGTGGGGCCTGAACTCTGGGCCTAGGCGCTGTCCCTCAGCTTTTCAGCTCAAGACTAGTGCTCTACCACTTGAGCCACAGCGCCACTTCCGGCTTTTTTCTTTTTGCTTATGTGGAGCTGAGGCATCGAACCCAGGGCCTCAGGCATGCAAGGCAAGTGCTCTACCACTGAGCCACCTTCCCAACTCCTATTTATATAAACTTTTTAATAAATTGATTAAAAAATTTTTTTTACTTATTTTATTCTTTTGGTCATGGGGCCTGAACTCTGGGCCTGAGCACTGTCCCTCAGCTCTTCAGCTCAAAGTTAGCATTCTAATCACTTGAGCCACAGCACCACTTCCAGTTTTCTAGTGGTTAGAGATTAGAGTCTCACAAACTTTCTCGCCCGGGCTGGCTTTCAACCTTGATCCTCAGAGGAGCTCCTAGCTAGGATTACAGGCATTAGCCACTGGTGCCTAGTTGATTTGTCATTTTAAAGTAAGCCTTTTTTATTTGTAATATCCCACTCTGTTAAAAGTAAATATTATGTAGTGAATTCTTTGCCATCCTTTTACGTTCAGCTTGTCTGTATTTTGTGTAAAAACTATGTATCTTGTAATATAATTGGGTTTTGCCTCCTTAGCCTATTTGATAGGTTTACCTTTTTTGTGGCTGTACCCATACTGGGGCTTGAATTCAGGTCTTTACACTCTGGCTAACCTTACCTGCTCAAGACTGGGGCTCTACCACTTCAACCATGTTTCTAGCCTGACTTTTTTTTTCTATTATCTTTAAGTAGTTCTACCAAGGAGTTGCCACTTTACAAAGTGATACTGACTTTTTGCTGGAGCATCATTTACTTTTCTGCTCAAGTTGGCTCCAGACCTTGATGACCCTGATCCCAGCCAGCCTCCTAGGTAGCTAGAATTACAGGCATGACCCACTAGCACCCAGCTTGATAGCTCTACTTTTACTTGAAGTGTTTAACATCATATATAATAGATATAGAATAATAAATGGATAGATCACATTTTCTTTCAGTACTTTTAAAAAGTGGCATTCTATTTTCTTCTAGTCAGCATTTCTCATAAGTGGTTAGCCATCATTTCTTTCTTTCTTTTCTTTTTTTTTCAGTTGTGCGTCTTGAACTCTGGGCCTGGGCCTTGTCTCTGAGCTCTTCAGTTCAAGGCGAGTGCTCTACCACTTGAGTCACAGCGCCACTTCTGGTTTTCTGGTGGTTAATTGGAGATAAGAGTCTCACAGACTTTCCTTGCCTGGGCTGGCTTTGAACCATGATCCTCAGATCTCAGTCTCCTGAGTAGCTAGGATTAGAAGCGTGAGCCACCAGTGCCCTGCTCTAGCCATCATTTCTATATAAGATTTTGCATACTTTTTCTCTGAGTGTTTTAAGAGTTTTGTTTTGCTCTCTTTATTAACTCACTATGAAAAAGGTCTGCGTATTTTGCTGTGAACTGTCACAGTTTCATAGTTTGGACAAAAGATACAAGACACTTTATCACTTAAAGCAATTGCAGAATAACATTGCTATCTAGTTTCCAGTTTGGATCTTAAATGTCTCCAACATTTATATACTAAAGGCTTGTTTGCTAGCCCATGATGCAATTGGGAGGTGGAGGGCCTGGTGGAAGGAGACTTGATAGGGAAGTAAAGATAGGAAGAAGCTAAGGGTCTCTTTCTGTGTCTCTCTTCTCTTTCCTGGCTGCCATGAATTGAGCAGCCTCCTCTGCCACATACTCCCCTTCCATGATGCACTGCCTTGCCATGGACCTGAAGGCAACAGGACAAATGACCACAGACTAAACCCTTGGAGGCCAT
Source organism: Dipodomys spectabilis (assembly GCF_019054845.1). NCBI lineage: Eukaryota > Metazoa > Chordata > Mammalia > Rodentia > Heteromyidae > Dipodomys > Dipodomys spectabilis. Next base: position 555,133 of record NW_024871265.1, on the reverse strand, counting down.
GAGTCACAATAAATCTTTTCCCCTTCTATAAGTTGTTGATCTCAGGTAATGTATCACAGCAATAGAAAGATGACTAACACAAGGTGTGACCAAATAGAGTACTCTATTAGAGAGAAACCTCAGTGGGTGACAACCTTATTTCAGGGCTACTAGAAATGCTGCCACCTTTCCCTTTGAATGGTAAAGATGGAAATGTCTTTATGGTGACATGATAAACATAGTGTTTTCCCATCCTCACTGGAACAGATTTATTTATATTCCCTCAGGACTTTATTTTAAAATAAAGTCATAATATTTCTGAGATTCCCAATCCTTACTTACTATATTTATTTTATTTCTGTTGGTTCTTTATTTTTATATATTTTGTTCTTAGTTTTAACTCCTTATTCCTTAATTCTGACAGCTTGATTGTCTAAGGGTCTGTTTCAATTGACTATTTTTTTTCCTTTTGATTATGATCCACATTTCTCTGTTCCTTCAAATGTCTAATAGCTTTGTGTTACATGGAAAAAAGAAAATGATTATGAATTTTGTCCATTTCTAACAGGAAGTTAAATTATGGGAATATTATCTTGTTTTGTGGAGGCTTGGTTTTATACTTTGGTTACTTGTATAGTATGTGTGTGTGTGTGTGTGTGTGTGTGTGTGTGGTGCTGGGGCTTGAACTTAGGGCCTGGGGGCTGTCCCTGAGCATTTTCACTCAAGATTACCATTCTATCACTTGAGCCACAGCTCCACTTCTACCTTCTTTGGTGGTTATTTGGAGGTAAGAGTCCACGGACTTTCTTGCTCAAGCTGGCTTTGAATTGTAATACTCAGCCTTCTGAATAGCTGTGATTACAGGAGTGAGCCATGGGCACCAGGTTTGAGTGTATCTTTTAGTCTTGGAATGTAGTCCAAAGTACTTACCAAATCCCTCTAAAATGTCAGAACTTGAACCACATTCCCTGGAGATGATAAGAAATAATTCAAACCTCCACTTATTTTCTTCCTTGGTGTTATTTGAGTTCTTGCCCTTTGTATGTTTAGTCAGGAGTGCCAAAGATTCTACAGAAGTTTATATGCATATACTGGCCTTTCTCCCTTGTGGCTCACTCATTTTTCAGGATTTTTCTCTCATGATGTCCCCACCCTAACCCCAGCATGTGGTACTACTGCTTATCTATGGTGCAACTTGTGGTATGCTAGATTTATCCTCTGTCTCATAGTTGTCTAGCCAGTGCCTGGTAAACATACATATGTTTACCCAATAAATATTCATTGAATGACCATATGAATTAATAAGTTATAAGATTACCCACCTAGGGGCTGGGAAGGTGGCTCAGTGGTAGAGTGCTTGCCTTGCATGCATGAGGCCCTGGGTTCGATTCCTCAGCACCACATAAGCAAAAAGAAAAAAAAATGGAAGTGGTGCTGTGACTCAAGTGGTAGAGCACTAGCCTTGAGCTGAAGAGCTGAGGGACAGCACCCAGGCCAGAGTTCAGGCCCCACGACCGGACCCCCCCCAAAAAAAGATTACCCACCTAGCATCAGGACCCCATGTAAAAAAGACAAATAATGTTGAAAGGGGTGACTTTGATTAGGATATATTATATTCATAAACTGCCTTGTTAAATGGCAACTGCTTTGTAAACTACTTAAAATAATTTTTAAATTAATTTTTCAAAAAGACCAAATTACCTTAAAAAAAGACAAAGCAGTAGGATTGCCTGGTAATTTACAAGGCCTGTAGGTCTCCATTGTCTCACTCTGTGACCTTAATCAAGTTACTTGACCCCTCTGTGCCTAAGTTTCTTCAATATGTGAAAAGCTCCCTACCTCAGGATTCTTGTGAGGATAAACATTTTAAAACAAACAGGAATCTGATCATTTAACATGTAACACTAAATAAATATCAGGTGTTATTTGTGGCTGTTGTTGCCTCTGGAGAGCCTGGTCAATATTGGTTTAGACAAATTAAGAGATGAGCTAGCCAGGCAACAGTCTCTCAAATCTTAATCCTAGCTACTCAGGAGGCTTAGATCTGAGGATTGAGGTTCAAAGACAACCTGGGCAGAAAAATCCTTAAGGCTCCTATCTCCAATTAAATATCAAAAAAGCTAGAAGTGGAGCTGTGTATAGCTCAAGTGGAGAGAGCCAACCTTGAGTGAAAAAGCTAAAGTGAGAAGGCGGATCCCTGAGCTCAAGCCACAGTACTACTAGGAGAGGAAGGAGAGGTAGAGCTAGGAGAGAGGAGTGGGAAGGAGGGAGAGAGGGAGTGGGAAAGGGAGGAAGAAGGAAAGAGAAAGAGAGGGAAGGAGGGAGGGAGAGGGAGAGAGGGAGAGAAAGAGAGGAGGGAGGGAGAGGGGGAGAGAGAGAGGGAGGGAGAGAGAGAGAGAGGTACCTTTTCAAGTTGCAAATTCTAGAGCAGCTAAAAATACCCCTGACCATACAGGAAATCTGGAACCATTTAACTCAAATTCTTAAATATGATGCCTTACATAGTTTTTGAAATAGAAACTGGATACGTTATCAAGTGGGATACTGAAAAATCAATTTTTCATAAATGCCATCCTCTGATTAAGTGTTTGCTAAAATATGTTCAAGTCACAACCACCTGCCAACATGCTACCAACCTGCAAGCCAGGTAGCAAATGGCCACTGTAAGTCAGTGACCGACAGCTGAAATCCGGAACTCAAATTAATGTATTTTTCTTTCCCTCTTGGGCCTACTAAATAAATAGCAAATAATGGATTTGCAAGCATGCAGACATCTCTGGGGCTGGCCTCAGTTTCCGGTTTATATGCTAGAAAAATAAACCAGAGAGGGCTCTGGAGTGCAGGGCTGTGCGTGCAGGGCAGGCTGTGCAGGAGGCGCCCAGCCCCAGGGCCCAGCCCTGCGCTGCCGCCGTCCGACCAGTCAGACGGCTTCGCCGCGCACTGGGGCCCGAGCCGGGCCCGCCCTGCCCGTTCTCCCGGAAACCCAGGCCTTCTCCTGGGAGCACCCGGCTCCCTGGCCCGGGCCCGGTGCAGCGCCCCACAGCCCGCACAGTCCCGGCCGCCTGGCGCCTGGGCTCCGAGCCAGGGGGCACCGCGCCGGCGGGAAATGGGTAAGAGCAGGGGATGTGTCCGTGTCAGCCGTCGCCAGTGACTGCGCGGGTGGCGCTCGGTTGGTGGGCACCCGCAGAGACTCTGTGGGGTAGGGATGGGGAGGACTAGGGATTTGGGCTGGGGAGAAGCTGCCGGAATGTCTGGAAGCAAGCGGGAGGCAGGCAAGAATCCAGGTGAACAGCAAAAGCTGGGGTCAGCCAGGCTCTGGGTTGTGGGCGGGGACCTCCAGTTAGGAGCTATGGATCTGGGCACAAATCCCCTGAGGGGCAGGAAGCCCTGAAAACTATCAGTGCTCAAAGTAGGCAGCTTTGAGTCCTCTGCTCCTTATCTCCCCAGTGGTCCATATTGGGCCTCCGTGTGGTGGGAGCTGAGATACTGCCCCCCTGGACTGCACTGGGGCGAGGGAGAGCCTTTGGTGCACACCCCTTTGCTTAACATTTCTTCCTGTGTTTGGCCAGATGCATCAGGGTCATCCCAGGTGCAAGTCTAGCTTGTCCCAAGGCAGGGTGTGGGCTCTCTGCTAGCTTTTTACAGGTGCAAATGGGTTTTGCTGCCCTGGTCAACTCACTGCAGACCCTTGTGTCTATAGTCAGCATGTCTAGGTCAGGAGGCCAGCATTAAAATGTAACTCTGGGCAACGCTGGGCTCCATCTGCCTTTGAACTTTATTAGTCTGGACCAGAGTTGATGGAATATGATTAGCAACTAGTTGGTTGTCTATATAAGCCCCTGTAACGGAGAAACTTGCAAAAGTTCAGACAGCATGTACTGTCCTGGTTCATTTCTTTCTACCCATATGATATTTTTTGTCTTTGTGGAAGGTATGAAGAGTCATTTCCTAAATCACTTACTCAACAGATATTTACTGAACAGCAACTGCAATAGGGCATGTAGGCCCTGAGAACATGCAATTGAAATTTACATATGGATTGTAGGGGAGAGAAAGTAAGGGAATAATTAGGAAATGAATCACACAGTTCAGAGTGATAAGTACTCTTTTAAAAAGGGGTTGGGAGGAGGAAGCTGGAAGAGGGAGGCCTGTGACAATGAAATCAAGAAGAGAAATTGGCCCTAAGTGAGGTGGGGTAACAGATCAACCGCCTAAATGAAGTAGGGAAAAGGTAACTGTTTGCAGTTTCCAAAATCTGAGGCACAAAATGAAGGGAAATCTGTCTCTATGAACTCTAAGTTAGAGACTACCTGTAAGTGGCCCATGCACATTCTCTAAAGTTTTAGACAATATTCTTGTTTGGAGATTTAAGTCTAAGGCAGAGATTTATGCCTCTCCTAGAATATGTCTTCTGTCTTGCATATTTACTTCTTCATTCATTCATTAATTCATTTAGGCAATATTTACCTGATAGTATATACCATTCCAGGTTTCAAAAGTATATCAGTGAACAAGATTATTCTCTCCCTCATGGACCTTATTTTCTTGTGAGGAGAATTAGACAACAAACAATGACCATTTTTTATTTTGTAAGATAGTTTTTATTATCTTGAAGTAGTTGTACAAAGGGGTTTCAATTTATCGTATCAGTTTATGAGTACAATGCATTTTTGATCAATGCCACCCCTTCCATTTTCTTCCCCATCTCTCCCGACTCTAACAATGACAGTTTTAATGTCATGCCAGATAAATACTACAAAGAAAAACAAACCACCTTTTAGGAGTTTAAGTTTATAAGGGCAACTGTGTTCAATAAGGTAGTCAGTTAAAGGATGTGTAGAAGAGATGAAGTTTGAGCAGAGTTTTGATTGAAGAATAAGACACAGCCATGCAACTATCTGGGAGAAGATTTCAAATAGTGGCCCTGGGTGGGAGCAGGACATGAGCACACTGATGACAGTGACCTGATGGGACTTAACCTCTTGATCAGAGGCAGCTAGGAAGGCAGATAGTCTCCCGTTATTTTTGCACATCCACGATAGAGCTCTACATCAGGCCTGTTGAGTTATACCACTCAGTACTGGAGAGTATGTCCCCTGTAAGGAGAGGTAGCACTTGCTCTTCTGGTGTCCAACACATGATGATCCTTCACAGAGCAAAGTAAAGTGGGAAGTAGATATCAATGTTTTTATACCAGTAAAGGTCCTGGGAGCTGGGCATGAGAGAAAAACTGTTGCCTTCTGGGAATTTCCAATGATCTACTCTTTTATCCTCAGATCAATCAGGCAATCTCAGTAGCAGGCTCAAAAACAAAAACCAGTTGGAGTGCATATAGCAATTGGCATTTGTTGAGCATGTGGCATATTCTAGGCCTATTTTTGAGGGTTGTATGTACAATAATAACTCAGGTAATTTTCATGGTGAGGTTGTGAGGTTACACTCTTGTGATTCTGTTTCACAGATGAGAAAACTGAGGCATATAGATGAAGAAAGTTGCCTGGGGTTGCACAGGCAAGTAAGTAGATAATGAAAATTTGACATTAAGTGGTGGAATTTTTGGGCCAGTGCTGTTAACCATTGTGCTATAGGCAAAATATAGAGATTCAGCCTCTGTCCCCACTGTTAGGAGTCTCAATCAGGATGGAGTTCTGTCTGTCTGCTGCCCCAGTAGAGATGACACATGAAATTAGTCCCATGATAAAGTACCCATGCTATATGGCTTATTCCTGTAAGTAGTCCTAGGCTGTGGAGTGGATACAGGTGCAGGGCAAACATTGGGTGGGCTGGTCAGGTTCTTTCATTTCTACTGATGTAAGCCCCAGCCTTACACCCAGGAAGTGCCATTTCTCTGTGGGTCTTATAGCCTCTCAGCTGTCACTTTAGTGTCACCATTCTCTCTCCTCGTCCAAGTCAGAACACCTGGAATGTCATATATATTGTAGTTTAGCCAAGGTACAGAATGATGGTCTGAAACAGGATGTTGGTGTTTTAGATTGTTTTCTGTTGCTATAACAAAGGGACAGGGTAATTTATAAAGAATAGGGTTGGGGAGGGTTAACCTATGGTTTTGGAGGACGGGCAGTCTAAGACCATGATGCTAGTATGTAACAAAGGCTTTCCTGGGTCATTATGTGGGTACATATCACATAGCAAGACAGCAAGCTAGACACAGTTGCTTTTATCATGAAGTCAGTCCTAAGAAACAATTAAGTTGCTTTCATGACTTAATCACCTCCCATAGTTCTCATCTCTCAAGTACCATTAACATATGACTGAAGATTAAGTTTCCAACCCAGGAATTTCAGAGGACACATTCCACTTGACTTCTGTGGTTTGCAAAAAATGATTTGAGTGGACAAATTAGAATATGCCCACAATATGATCAAGGGGTTGGGCACCTGGCTCCCATCTATAATCCCTGGGAGGTAGACATGGAACGAATCATGGTTCCAGGCCAGTCTGGGTAAAAAGTTTGTGAGATCTCATCTTAAAAGCTGGACCTAGTGGCAAACACCCATCATCTTACCTATTAAGGAAACATAAATAGAAAGAACATGATTCAGGCTAGCCAAACACAAATTCAAGACCTTATCTTAAAAATAACCAAATCAAAAAGGCCAGGGACATAGCTTATGGGAGAACATCTGCATAACAAGCACAAGGCCCTCCAGTATTGAAAAAAGAAAGTGATATAGTAAGAGTTGTATTAGCAGGATTAAAGTAGGGCCACAGAAGGCTTGGGAAAAGCAATAGATTTTGGTGGAAGGATGTTTTTCCACAATGGAGGACCTTCATAAAACATTGCCAAAGGAGGAAATTAGAGAAGATAACAGAAGCTATAACCTCCAGAGAAATAATTCTATTTCTCTTAATTGAAAAAAGATATTTTCAGATAGTATTTGAATTGAGGACACATTTCTTGGCAATGTAAAGGATTTATTCAGTAGATCAGCAAGACCAAGAATGTGGGGACTAGCATGCTCAAAGACCATCTTAGGGCAACACAGGTTTTAAGCTACTTTATCTGAGCATCTGCTGATTTGTATCAAGCTTCATTGTAGGAGAGAGACACTGGGGCCATTTCAGGTAAATAAGCCTGGTGCTGCTAGTTCAAATGATTAACAAGGCCTGTATTCTCAGGGAGGCACAGACACTTTCTAGCCAAGGATAGACGTGTGGTTAAATACAACATTGAAGCTGTGAGTTTTCTTTGAACCACAAACATTACATCTAAGGCAATTCCCTTTTCTTTTGTGTGTGTGTGTGTGTGTGTGTGTGTGTGTGTGTGTGTGTGTGTGTGTGTGTGTGTGTGTGTGTTGTGTGTATGTGCAGTACTGGGCTTTGAATTTATGGCTGGCCTGGATATTGTCCTTTGTTTTTTTGCCTCAGGCTAGGGTTCTACCACTTGAGCCATAGCTCCACTTCCAGCTCTTTTGGTAGTAACTTGGAGATAAGAATTTCATGGGCTTTCTTACCCTGGCTGGCTTCAAATAGAATCCTCAAATCACAGGCTCTTGAATAGCTAGGATTATTGGCATAAGCCACCTATGCCCATCAATTTCTTTTTAATTTAATATAATTTATATATTTTTGTGCCAGTACTGGGGCTTAAACACAGGGCCTGGATGCTGGTTTCTGAGGGGCATTTTGTTCAAGGCTAGCATGCTACCGCTTGAACCACACCTCACTTCCACCTTTTTGCTGGTTAATTGGAGATAAAGTTCTCACAGGCTTTCCTGCCCAGGCTGGCTTCAAACTGTGATCCTCAGATCTTAGCCTCCTCTGTAGCTAGGATTAGAGGCATGAGTGACTGGCTTCTAGCTGGAATGTCTTAAGATATTTCTTAAGATATTTGGGGTTAGGTGCAGGGACACATGCATATCATCCCAGGGGGCATAGGTAAGAGAATTCCATGCCACCTGAAGTCTCTGTGGCAAAAAACAAGACCCTATCTGTAAAATAACTAAAAAAGGACTGGAGTGTGACTCAAGTGGTAGCCTCCCTCCCTCCCTCCAGTGCTACCATATAACAAGCATGAGGCCCTGAATTCAAAGTCTGGTTAGGAAACAATACTCAAGTACCTCTATTGTTTTGTTTCAGTTTAGTAGCCAGTCTTCAAGATATATAGATGTGCTTAATCTTTTCAAATAAAGGTCACTATTTCACTGAATGTATGTGCTATATTTATTAAGCTATGGTTTGTAGGTTGTTTTCCTTATTTTTCTTTGTTTGGTATAAGAGACAATAATATATTAGGCCTACTTGTACCTGTCTCTCAAGTCTGTGGCTATTTCAGCAGAAGAAGCTTATAAATATGGTATAAACGTGATGTGTACTTTTAGATTGTGATTCATATTGCCAGCCTGCTTTCCAGTGACATAGCACAACTGTACTTATAAGTTTACTGGTTTCTCCAGGGCTCTACCAACAGTGCAACATTGATGACAGTTGTTTAGAAAGCCTTTACTCTATAGTTTTAATACGTTTCTTTATGATAAGTGATGTTATATACCTTATGTATGTTTTAAGCTATTTGTCTATCTGTGTACTGTTCACATTGTTGATATATTGGTCAGCTTTGTGTTACTATAACAGAGTACCTGAAATTAATCCATTTATAAGTAAAAGGTTTATTTGGCTCAAGATTTGGAGATTTCAGTCCAGGGTCTTGTGCCTTGGCACCACATAATGGTGGAAACATGCAAGAGAACAAAGTAGCTTACATCATAACTAGGAAGCAAAAGGGAGATGGGGGAAAGGGCTATAGTTTTCTTTTCTCCTTTGAGGGCATGCCCCCAAAGACCTAAGACCTTTCAATATGCTCACTTCTTAAAGGCTCTTCTGCCTATCAATAATACCATGTGCTGTGGACTAAGCCTTTAATGTATGGGACTTTGGGGCACTCTAAATAAAGCTATAGCCCTTGGCCTATGTTTTAAATTGGATTTTTCCCATTCTTTTCATTACTGAACATAAAGAGTTTTATTTCCTCTTGCATTTTTGTTCAAGTGACCATCCCTCATGTCTGCTAAGCCCCTTCCCTCATTAGCAGCAGCTCCAAGGGTATTCCTTAGATATATTTTAGATACATATATAATGTTGATTTATATATGTATGTGTATTTTAAACTTACATAAATTACATTGTTCTACAAATCATGACCTCTTTCTTTCTTTTTTTTAACAATACTGGAGTTTGAACTTAGAGATTCATGTTTTGCTAGCCATGCCCCCAGCTCTTTTGCTTAGTTATTTTTCAGATAGGGTCTTACGCTTTTGTCTGGAACCAGCCTTGGATGGTGACTTTTCTACTTATATCTTGTGTATAGCTGGGTTAACAGATGTATACCTGCCTGTCACACCTGGCTTGTTTTTGAGAAGAGGTTTCAGTAACTTTCTGCCAAGATTGCCCTTAAACCATGACCCTCCTAATCTTTTGCCTCCTGAGTAGCTGTGATTATAGGCATAAGTCACCATGCTCAGCCATAAATCATAATCTTTTCCTTGCTTGTTAAAGTCATTGCTATGTTTTAGTTTTTAAAAGTGATCTAGTTGACTTTTAAGTGTATACTTGGCTTACTGTTTTCCTGCACTGTTCCACAGTTGGAGTAATGGACTTGTTGTAACTATATATATATATATATATATATGAGAGAGAGAGAGAGAGAGAGAGAGAGAGAGAGAGAGAGAGAGAGAGAGAGAGAGAGAGAGAAGATTTTGCTAGGAATCCTAGGCGAGCTTCAAACTCATTATGTAGCCCAATATAACTTCAAGCTCATGATCCTTTTGCCTCCATCTCTTGATTGCAGAAGTGTAGTTGATTCTTCCTGGATTAATCTAGAAAGGGTGGATGGAGAAGTGGCATTGTGGAAGTATCCTGAAAGTGGATGCATATAAAGCAAAATGGCATGAAGACATGTACCAAGAATGGCTTGTAGACTGCTGGGGTCATAGCCCATAGTAGGGAAAGGGAGCTGGTAACTATATAGGAAGCCTCTACAGCATCCAGAATTATATTTCCCCAGAGTGATAAGGGAGAGTCGGGGGTGGAGGAGTCCCGGGTTATTGTAGTTGGAGAGAGGGTCCAGATTTTTCAGAGTTGCAAAGAATTAGGTGAAGTGGACAAAAACTCTGAGAGACAGGGAGTCTCTGCAGCTTTCCAGATTAGATGGGTGGGGCTTTTTGTGAGGATGTAACAATGTAGCCTTGGGAAGGATAGGGGCCAAAACAGCAGGTCTGGATTCTCAGGGCCCATGGAAGAGGTCCCAAGCAGTTGGCAAGAATACTCATTAAACAGAACTAAGAAGGACAGGGCTGGGTGCTACATGGGAGAAGGCCCATGTAGCAAATGGGTGGCCTATTAGGTTTGAGGTCCTGCTAAAAGGCTTCTAGTGACAGGTAAGACTCTGGGCTGGGAGGGGTTTATTAATCTCCAGTAAGCTACTAGAAGGTGAACATGTGGGAGTAAAATTACCCTGGAAGAGTTTGTAAGGCTAGAGAGGCCCAGCCAGAACAGAGTCCTGGGGCAGGTACACAAGGAAAAGTGGATGGACAGGCAGGATCAGCAAGGAGACCTGCTGCACTTTTGAACACTTTCTTGGCTAATGAACTCAGCATCCTCTTAGTAGGTACTGCACTGTTTTTGGTGTCCTTGGAGAAAGTGTAGGCACATGGAGGCAGACAGGAGAAACATGACCTTAAAACATGAAGCTGTGCAGGTTCAGGCACCTACACATGAGCTCTAGAGGTCCAACGACTGTTTCTGTTGGGATCTCCCAAGCTAGGCTGTGCCTTCATCCTCAAGGGTGACCATGAATAGAGGTCACACTTACATCATGGGTCTGTCCCCATTGATACAGAGGTCTCTGGTTTGTTAATAGGACAAAGTTAAGTGTGGGCACCCTCAGGGGAATAAGTGACATTTCAAGTGGCCCAGGAAATGCCTTGCTTTGAGTCATCTTCCTCCTTCACCTTGTCAGAACATACCTGTTCTGTTTTCTAACTTCATGCTCTGCCTTCCTGATAATCACATACACTTGGAGGCCTGTTCAATGACTGATAGCTAATCAGTGTCAATGAGTATTATAAGGAAGGCATTCTGGTCTTTCTCCAAAGGGATAACGTAGATAAAACTAGTCCAGTTGCACAGTGTCTGTTCAGTTCTGCATTCCAACCATGATTTTTGGCAAGGACTTTTTCACCTATTATTTATTTTTTTCTTTGAATATACACACTTAAACACAGCATGCTCATATTATCCTATGTAACCACATCCATGAGAACTCAAGTGCTGTACATGTTACATGTTTATTAGTGCCTATTTAGTTAAATAACTACCAAAAATGTTCATAGTGCATATTACTTAAGCAGCCTTAAATCTCTCATTCAAGGAAGGAGGTAATCTTGGGACAAATGCTTCCTTTCAACCCCATGTAGGGGAGGATTTAGTAGAGGAGAATCTGATTTAGTGACTAGCCTCTGCAAATTAAAGTGCAACAGACACAGTAACCACAAATAGCTGACTTGTAAAAATGATTCAGTTAAAGGCCTAACATAGTAGGGTTAGGTCTATCTAACAAACAGCAGAGGGAAAGCAGAGGGATTTTTGGAGAAGAAATAGAAAGTTTGCACTGATGTGTTATATATGTAGAGTGGTTTTAGTCTCTGCCAGGCCATAAAATTCTCCAGGGGAAAGGGTTGAATGGTCTTTACTTCTTTTCTTTCTTCTGGGAGTGGGTACTCCTGAGGAAAGGATTTATAGAAGCTTTATTTTCCCTCATAAGTTATTACCATTAGTCACATAAAAGAAGTTCCAAGAAGGCTTCTTTTTTTTTTGGGGGGGGGGGGTCCGGTCGTGGGGCCTGAACTCTGGGCCTGGGCGCTGACCCTCAGCTCTTCAGCTCAAGGCTAGCGCTATACCACTTGAGCCACAGTGCCACTTACTGGCTTTTTTCTTTTTGCTTATGTGGTGCTGAGGAATCGAACCCAGGGCCTCATGCATGCAAGGCAAGCGTTCTACCACTGAGCCACCTTTCCCAGCCCCCCAAGAAGGCTTCTTTCTATACCAGATGAATGTCAAATTTTTTATACTAATGCTAGGATTTTAAGTGGGTCCTCACACATGTAACAGAGGTCACACTGACAGCTACTTGAGAGATACAGCAGGTAAGGATCATGAAGGATATATAGGGTTGTGGGTGTAGCTCAAAAATAGAACACATAGCTAGGCACAAGTGGCTGAGATCTAAGGATTATGGTTCAAATCCAAACAAGACAGGAAAGTCTCTGATTTCTTAAGTCCAATTAAATACCAAAAGTCTAAAGTGGACTGTGGCTGAAGTGATAGAGCACTAGCCTAGTAAAAATGCTTAGAAACAATACCTAAGCCCTGAGTTCAAGCCCTAGGACAGGTAAAAAAATAAATAAAGTACATGCTCAGCACTTGCCAGGCCCTAGATTTCATTCCCAGTGTCAAAACAAACAAAACAGGAAAAACAAACCTGTGAAACCTTCTGAAGCCCTCAACATCCATCTCACAAGAATTCTTTGCTTCTAGCAGCAAGGTCTAGACAGAGGTTGTAGAGAATCTTCCAGTGTTTAAAGTGAACAGAATCACTCCAGCATTATTTAAACCAGCATATTTAATCTGCTAATGCTTTTATTATTTTTACTGGTGATGTGTGTGTATACTTATTTTAACATTCTAAACAAGAATAAAAAATTAAAATCACTTTATCAGTGTTACTGGATATCAATTCAGAATAAGCTAATCCAAATACAACAACAATACAGAAATTAAAATTAAATCTGTACATTACTATCTGTACGCAATCAATATTTATTTTTTTTGGGTCCAGTCGTGGGGCCTGAACTCTAGGCCTGGGCACTGTCCCTCAGCTCTTCAGCTCAAGGCTAGCTAGCGCTCTACTACTTGAGCCACAGAGCCACTTCCGGCTTTTTTTCTTTTTGCTTATGTGGTGCTGAGGAATCGAACCCAGGGCTTCATGCATGCAAGGCAAGCGCTCTACCACTGAGCCACCTTCTCAGCCCCTGCAATCAATATTTTGATGTTTTGATATCTAAGTGTATAAGCAAGGTTTCAAAAGCTTGAGGTCATATTGAATATGTAGTTTTCTTACTAATATGTTATAAGCATCTTCCCATTTCCTTAATATTCTTCAAAAGCAAGATTGTGCCTGACACTGGTAACTCATGTCTACAATTGTAGCTAGTCAGAAGAGGCTGAGTTCAGAAAGATTGTAATTCAATTTCAGCCATGGTCTTGTGAGACTCTGTTTCTAAAATAAACAGCAAAAGCCAGGCTGGAAGCATGGCTTACAGTACTAGCCAGAAGGCCCTAAGTTCAAATCCTAGTACTAAAAAAACAAGCCATTTGGCTCTGCCATATGGCTATACTATTATCTACTAATCCAGTTTCCTTTTGTGGATGTTGAGAATTTGGAGGGCGAGGATTTTGACTGCTATAAGTGATGGTGTACACATGTGCTTTCGCATATTTTGTGGATGCCTTCTTATGCCAAGGGGATGGGAGATAAAAGTGAATAACTTTGAAGCTGAACTCAACTACCATATGAGAAATATAGACCTGTGGTAAGTGACTGCCGTAAAGTGCCATCTTAAAAACGTCTGGCTTTGGACTGGGCATTGGTGGCTCACACATGTAATACTCACTATTAAGGAGGCTGAGATCTGAGGATCAAGGTTTGAAACCAGCTTGGGTAGCAAAGTCTGTAAGACTCATCTTCAATGAACCACCAGAAAACTCAGGTGGCATTGTGGCGCAAAGTGGTAGAACACTAGCCTTGAGCAATAAAACTCAGGGGCAGCTTCTGGCTTTGAGAGAAAGCCACTACTGTGCCTAGCAGCTTCCTCCATTGGCAAACAGGAAGTAGCTCACCTCAAGAATGTAGGAGGAGGCCGTCTAGCTGTGCTGTGCTCTGTGGGGGCTGCAGACTGCCTTCTATCAGGTCAGGAAGCTGTATGTCTCTGGGCCCTCAGGAGGAGATAATGGGTTGGGGACAGACCCCAAGAGAGAGGCTTGGGATGGGGGGGGGGCAAAGCTGTAACACCTCTAGAGCTAGAGGCTCTCCTGGTCTCTATCCAGAGGATTATTTATTGTAGTCCTGGGAAGGAGAAGGAGAACTGAGTGGAAGACTCCAGGAGTCTGGGAAGTTCTCCTAGAAGTTTGGTGTGAGCAAGAACCACTCATTTCCCACATGCCCAACACACTCACACTTTACCCATACTAAGCCTATTGCCTGGAAGGAAAGATTCATTTCCCACAGGATTGTCTAGAAGTGATAAGCGAAGGGAAGATGAGCTGCTTTAGGAACTCATCAAATGGCTGTAGGACAACTGTAAACAAGGCACTCTGCTGTGAGGTGAATGTTTAGCTCTTATCCTTGAGGAGTTCATGGTCAAGTTCAGGACTAGAGTTCTGGCATGGCCAGTACTATTGCAGCTTCAGAGAGCTCAGTGTGATGTTGGTTACTGAGAAGGTTAGACTTGAAGGGCCAGACAGAGCCTGGAGTCAAGTAGGCAACCCTCCTCACCTCTTCATCTGTCCTCACCTCATGGACACCTGACTTTGTCTCCATCCTGCCCTGCCAGCCTTGCTCATCTGTCGCTCTACAATGTCCATGTTCAATGATGGATCACTTTTGCTTTTATCTTCCTTGATTTTGCATTTAGCTTCCTCCTTCAGAAGTAACCTCCACTCTAGTCTTGGGTGATGATACTTTTCCAGTTCTCTTACCTTCCTCCCAGCCCCTTATCAGTATTCTTTGCTGACTTTCCCCTTCTTGCCCTGGGGCTCCACCACCCCAGGGCTGGTCTTACTTACTGTGGAGTTCCAGGAGGGGGAGAGTTGTTATAGACTTGAATATCTCTCAGATCCAAACTCCTCATTCCCTTGCCTAAGCTTTCTTTCCCCAGTTCTTTCTTATTTCAGCAAATGCCATTGTTGCTATTCTTCCAGTTTCTCAACCCAGAAGTCTGGAAGTTGCCCTTGACTTCTCTCTTATCTTTCCAATTCCCATCTACTTAAGCAGGAAGTCTTCCCAGTCATCCTTGATCTATATCCCAAATCCTAGCCCTAGCACCTTCTGCTTATTCCTATCCTCATTTGGGCCAGGGTACTTCCTCACAAGAGCCTAACTAGTCTCCTTGCTCTCATGTAGCCCTTGACAATCTATTCTCTAAGCAGCAGATGATTTTTAAAAAAATAAGTACATAAAACTGGGTGTGGTAGTACATGCCTGTAATCCCAGTTGGAAGTGGAGGGATCAAAGTCTGAGGGCAAAAGTTAGCAAAGCTTTATTTCAAAAACAAACCAGGCAGGGCTGGGAAGGTGGCTCAGTGGTAGAGCGCTTGCCTTGCATGCATGAGGTCCTGGGTTCGATTCCTCAGCACCACATAAGCAAAAAGAAAAAAGCCAGAAGTGGCGCTGTGGCTCAAGTGGTAGAGTACTAGCCTTGAGCTGAGGAGCTGAGGGACAGCGGCCAGGCCCAGAGTTCAGGCCCCACAACTGGACCAAAACAAAAACAAAAACAAAAACAAAAACAAACCAGGCATTTTGACAAATGCCTGTGGTTCCAGTTACTCAGGAGGCAGAACATAGTGATTCAGTCAATCCACTGGGCTAAGTTATCTGAAAAAATGTAACAAACAAAACAATACCCCGCTGTAAAAGGACTAGGAATATGACTCAAGTGGGTTCTGAGTTTGATCTCCAATATTGTAACATAAGTTCAGAAAAATAAATGCTCCCCACAACTTGCCTAACTTCCAGTGTTTCTGGCTTATGGTTAGGGGACTTAGTGGGACCTGGCTGGCTCCGCAATCCTGCCTCGTGGGGATCATCTTCTCTTCCTCTCTGGCCTGCTGCCAATTCCCTGACAAGTGAAGACCTTGGCTGCCCTAGGTAAGGAATTAGACCTGCAGTTTCCAATGCTCTTGCCTGGGTGGTCCCTCTATCTGAATACAAAGCATCTATGAAGAGGTACAGTAAGCTCACATCTGCAGCATTCTGTCTCTTCTCTGTTCTGACCTCTCTGACATGTCAAATATGTAAAAATTACAAGTGCTAGGTGCTGGTGGCTCACATCTATAATCGTAGCTACTCAGCAGGCTGAGATCTGAGGATCATGGTTCAAAGCCTGAGCAGGAAAGTCCATGTGACTCTTGTCTCCAGTTAACCACCAGTGAACTAGAAGTGGAACTGTGACTTAAAGTAGTAGAGTGCTAGCCTTGAATGAAATAGCTCAGGGACAGTGCCCAGGCCCTGAGTTCAAGCCCCATGACCCAGAAAAAAAAATTACAAGTGAACTTGACAAACTGTGATCTAAACCACATTATATATTATCCTGCCTGAGTTCTCCTACCTCGCACCGTAAATGTAGCTGCTGTTGTAGCAGAGCTCACCCCAGACTTTGACCCTTGAAGTGACCTCACCTCCTTTTCTCTTCCCCATATCACATGTCTACAAGGATGGATGATCGGTGTGGCTCCACATCCTGTCCCCTCTCAGCCTTTCTATTAGCACTCTTGCTACCACCCAACCCAACCTCAGGCTGCCCAGAGCAGCAATGCTTTGTCCACCAGAAGAGGAGGCCAATAGGCTGGAAGCAGAGAACACTAGGACCTTGATACCCAGGTTGTAGTAGAAAAAAGGAGTATATGGGCTCCAGGCAGGCATGGTCCTATGACTCCTTGTGCTGTGAAAGAGGCAAGGCTGGAGGATGGCCTGGGCTAGGGCCAGGCCCTCTGAAGCCTAGGCTGGGTGGCCTGGGTCACTACAGTTATAGTTCCACCAGTGGAGGTAACAAGACAGATAGGTGAGCTCATAAGGTGTAGAGCTTAGGCTGTTGTGGTATCTTTGGATCATCAGTAGAGAAATTGATGGTGGTTAAGGCTGGAGAAGATTATATAGAGGGAAGAGAGAATGGTAAACTGAAAGTGGCTTCCCTCCAGCCTCCATCTCCCATTTGACACTCATAGCCTGGGAGTGAATGACAGGTACTTCATATGTTTGAAAGCTCCAAATTTCAACATCACTTTGTGACTTCCAAGTGAAGCATCTGCACCTCTCTGAGCCTGACTCTAGGTCTGGATCTGAGCATAATAAAGCTCTACAAAGTAAGTGTGAGAATTGGAGCAGGAGCTCTATTTGGGGACACTACAAAGCAGTTAAATCACCATGTCATTATTACTGGTGACATGAGGCATAGTCAAATAAAACTTGAAATGCCATATACTAAAAACAAAAATAAGTTGCCTGACTTGGGGCCCTCCTGTCTCCCACTGTGTATTCTAGAGAGAAGACTGAGCTGGAGCATAACCCAGAGAGGAAGGGGGAGGGGCCTGCCACAGCCTCAGCCTTGATGTCTTCCCCCTTCTCTCTCACAGGCCTTTCTCTGCATATGTGAGCAAAGCTACTCCAGTGTGTGATGGTACTTTTTGGGCCCCATTTTGTGTCCAGTCTCAGTCTTTAGACCTCCATCAAAGGACTATGTGGGAAAAGGGACTGGGAGGTGCTAGAGTTGAGTAAATATTCTTGTCTTGTGGGCAGAAATGTAGGTACTGAGCAGCTCTGAGGGCTGGGGAGATCTGGGGAGTAGGAGGGGTGTGTGTCACTGTGGTGAGGAGAGCGGAAGTCGGAAGCTCAGCTACCACATTCACGGGGCAGATGACTATGCAGCAGGAAGTGTTCCTGGGACTGGGGAGCTCAGGACAGTTCACCCCTTCTGAGTCCTTTGGAGGTGAGCCAGGTGGACCTGCCTGGGGTAGGGCTGGGAGAAGCCTTGGAGGATCCAGGAATGTGGAGAGCTCCTGGTAGAGATGGGATAGGTGGGCAGGAAAGAAATGAGGGCTTTGTGGTATTGCCTGTGTGGTATTGCCTGTTCACCTGGCATGAGTCTGGCCTCACTAGAGGGTGGCATCCTTCCCTTTCCTACTTTCCAAATGCCTCCTCCCTCCTCCTACCTTCTTTTCATCTGTCCCTTCCTCCCTGATGTCTTCCTAGTCCCCGGATCATGTCCCAGATCCCTGGAGGTCTGCAATAGTGAAGAGTGAAGGACAGAGGAAGCCTTCTTGAAGTTCTTGTGACTGTGGTGGCAAGACCTCCAATATACTTTGACCCTAGACCCTAGAGAGAGTCCCAGCAGGCTTAAGGCTGGGACAGCTCTGAATGCCTTAGGGGAGGGGACTCAGCTTTGGCCATTAGAGGGCTCTCGGCTCCATCTTATGCTCTGGGCCCCACCCCGAGGTACTATATCCTTCCTGTCTGTTTAGCTGTGGTTTAGGTCTGTTATTCTGATATACTGGAGGAGCCATGCCATTCTCAAAGGCATCTCTGTTTGAGACACTGTAAGGCTTTTTGGTAACAGTTGTTACCTTGATGGTAAAAGGAATCTCAGGAGCAAGGCTCTAACCTCTGCTTCCTTATTCTAAAACCTAGATTCCACTTTCCAGTCACTCTTCTGCTCCAAGGCTGGGAAGGGTAACCTATCATCAGCTGATAATAAATACCACTTAAGGTTGCTGAACTTTAGCCAAGCTTGAAATAATGAGCCCTGAGGTCTGTCCACTGCTTCCTGGGGCTTTAGGCTATCACAGTACAGTACCATCCCCTTTACAGATAAGAAACCATCCAACTTGGAGATTCAAACCCAGCTGTTAGGGTGAAAGGACAGGAAAGAAAGGCCCATCAAGACCACAGATGTTCTGGAACTCTTTGGTGCAAATCACAGCTTCCTCCTCTTCCTTTATGAGCTTCTGCTTGTTCTAACACAAGGCTCAGGGGACCTCTCTCTCTGTGCACATTTACATGAAGACTCCTTCCAGTGTTGTCAATTTTCACAGTGGTCGGGGCCCAGGTTCTGGTCAGGTGTGTATGGCAGGAAGAGGCAGTTGTTTACAGTTAGGGTTAGACAGCTCCCCTTCCAGGGCTATGTCTAAACAAAACAGCAGTCTGGGCTACACAGGGGCAAGGCAGCTCAATTACATTCCTGGGTTGTAAGCAGAAGAAGCCTTTATGCTTTTTCCAAGAAGGAAAATATTTCCAAGAAGGAAGGAAGGCTGCTTGCTCAGTCTGAATGTTTAAAGAGAAGCGGGGTGGGGAGGAGAGAGAGAGACAGATGGACAAACATAGTGCTCTAGAAAGAAAGCTTGCGCTGGCTCTGCAGGAGTCTCCCCAGCTGAGAATGTGAGGATTTGGCTGAGTTTCACCAGGAGGGTTATTGGGGTCTTTTTTGTTGTTGTTGTTGTTTGTTTTTGCTTCTTTGAATGCATGGCAGAGCCACAGATTTAAACTGAGCAAAACATAATAGCTTCTGAAGTTCCTCCTAAGAGCCAGACCTAGACCTGGTTCCATTTTTATAGCAAACCAGCAGGGGAGCTTTACACCATCTTATTTCTCTGTTTTACAGATGAGGAACCAGGTGACATTTTTCTCTCGGTGGTAAGGCTGGCCAGATGTAGAGTTGCTTGTGAATTTTGTCTTAGAGCTCTAAGCAACATCCTCAGCCCCTTAATATGTTTATTTGCTAATTGTGGCAGCACTACTCCAAAGCCATGTGCTTACTCATGTGGCTTTTGTGGTGCTAGGCCTACCTTCCACCAGGTTGCACTTGAGCTTCTTGAGTCACTTTTTAGTCTTCTAATCCACTGAACTACAGGATATCAATATGCCCCCTAACACTTGGTAGATGGGAGTAGGGATAATGCAGTCAGCCACATGTAGCAGAGACCTAGCAGTGAATGAAAAGCACAGAGAACCTGCCTTCTTGGTACTTATTTCCAGGCAACTAGAATCATCGGGGGAAACACTAAGAATCACACACTAGGATAGGGTTTCTGAAATCAGAATGAGGGATGGACTAGAGTCAGGTTGATTTTAATTGGTTTAAAGAGTCTTGGACTAGTCATACCACATACCTAGCCCTAACAACCACATACTGTCTGTGATCTAAATTGCCTTTCCTTCCCTTATCTGAGACTCCCCTCCATTTCCTAGCCCCCTTTATTTGCACACCCTTCTGACTCTGTAAGCAAAAACAGTCTCTCTTCTCTCTAGTCTCCATAAAGTTTGCTGCAGCTTTACTAATTATTTCCTCTTCTGAAAAAATATTCAGCAAGGACAATGGATTCCTTCTGGGAAGGTAAGTCTTATATTCAGAGATGTCCAACATAGCCATTGGTCTCTTGCTATGTGGCAGCTTCCTGTTCACATATGTATTTCAAAGAAATACATGTAGAACTCTGATCTTATAAAAAAAATCCAAGACACCCTTCCCATTGGCCCTACCTCTTTTCCCATTTTCTGAATATGGATTTGTGAAGTAAGTTCTCAGTGAATGTAAGTGAGCTGATATTATTCTGGCAAAATGCTCTGATGCCCACAGGGCATGAGGATAATATTGAGATGCAATGTGAATGGGGCTCAGGGAGGAGGACGGGAGAAAGAACATGCACAGGAGAGGAGCCAGGTAGGCACAGCAGAGGAAAGAGGAGACAGGGGAGGGTGTTCTTATGGTCTGAAGTGGGAGGCAGTTGGGTGGAACTGTTTGTCTGTGTTTCATTACCTATTACCCAGGTGCTTCTCTCTCCACTCCTTTCTGGCTTCTAGGTGATTTGCTCTTGCTATTCATTGTCAATGTACCCTATGGATAGTTTCCCGAGGAAGCCTCGATAGTGGGATGTTTCACCTCCTTACTCTAGAGAGAGTAAGGAAACAGGCTTATTGATGGGGGAGAGGTTGGGATCCGAAAGTTTACTCAAGTAAACTTGTATTTGTTTCCTATCAATTCAACAAACATTTGTGATAGTTTAAATGAAGGGCAAAATTTTATTTTAGCTCGTCTTCTTGAAGGTTGTAATCCATGGTTAATTGGCTCTGTTGCCTTGGGCCTTTGGCAAAACATTACATCATGGAGAGAACATTTGGCAGAGCAAAACTACCCATCTCATGGCCAAGTAACAAAAAAAAGAAGAACTAGGGTCCCACAGTCTCTTCAACTGTGGACTTCCAGTGGCCTCCCACTAGGCCCTGCCTCTTAAAGTTTCCACCACGTCCTAATGGTGCCAAACTAGTGACTATACCTTAAATACATGAGCCTTTGGGGAACACTCTAGATACCAACTATAGTATATCCTATGGCCCACTCATACCTTCCCTATTGAAAATACGACTGTCACAAGCCTCTTAACCTAGACAGCAGTGAGGACAGAAATGGGCTGCTGCATACAGGAACAAGGTAGCAGATTGTGGCTAAGTCAGAGACTTAGGGGACAAATCCTATAACTCCTCAGCTTGAGGCTGGGGATGTGTGATGAAGAGATGGAACCGTGAATGATAAGAGAAGACCTAACTAAAATAGTTAGAGAACAATAACAAGACTGATTTCCTCTCCATGCTGTGTGTGGTCTACTCTCCTCCATGGGAAAGAAAGGCTTGAACTCCTTCTGCCATGAGGAGAAGCCTTAGCTGCCTTTGCCTGGACCAAATTGCATGGCTGTGTGCAGCTAGGAAGGAACAAGACTGTGCCTTGTGATCTAGCCCTATGAATGAAATAGGCCTTAGAGGCAAGATGTTCACACAGTAAAACTATGCAGGCCGTGCCCTTTCTCTCAGAGGTGCTTATTGCTCCATAAGGATTCTTGCTGCCAGTCTATGTCTCTTTGACCTCCCCCTCCATCCTCCAGTTAACATACCATTTTGGATTTCTATTAACTTCAAAAGGCCTGAGATATTTCTGTCTTCTGCTTCTGACACAACCACCCCAGTCTCTACATTCTCCAATAGAAATTCCTAATTCACCCTTTCCAGCTAAGCCATATGGGATGCTTTCAGCAGAGTGTCTTTGGGGCTTATGTTGCCCTGGTGCCAGTCTGAGATTATGGGATCTGATGGCACATCATAGTCCCTTGTAGGCTATGAAGGCAATGCCATAACTCTGACAGGCACTCTAAACATGTCTAACACTTTGGTGCTTCCAGAGGTTAACAGTCCTCTAACCTATATTCACTTTGGGAATTTCCAGGGTAGATGTCAGTTCCCAGTTACCTCCTTGGCTGGTGTTCCTCCTAATCCATGAAATGGGATTGTGAAAACAGACACTCCTAAGGGTCTCCTACCTAGCTTTTGCTCTGTGGATGATGGGTGACAACAGACTCTCAGACCAACCTGAGACAGTGGAATTTCTCAACATGTATTTGGGAGATGACCTGCAGCTCTGCCCAGGAGCATGTCCGGGGGACACATGTAGCCAACCAGAACCGACGGAACCATGCAGAGAACAAACCTGGACCTTTGACCCTCCTGAATCCACCAGGCATGGTGCTCCTCATAGTGGCTCTGGTGTGGACCCTACACAGTTGGAGAGCTGCTCTTCCCAGGGGGAGCCTGCACACACATCAGCATCACTAGGGACTCTGAGGAGCAGCCAAACTCTGGCGTGTCCACGGCAGAGCCAGAGCTCATCCACACAGGTGGTGTTCTGGGCTGGCATCCTGCAGGCCCAGATGTGTGTCCTGGACCTGGAGGAGGAGCTGGAAAAGACTGAAGGGCTCAGGGCTGAGTTGAGATGTTGCATTCCCCCACCCCCTCCAGACTTCTCTGGAAATATAGGTCTGAGCTCTAGCCCACCCGTGGAGGAAGATTTTAGGGATGACAACAGCGAGTCTGAAGGGGAAAACCAAGCCTGGCCAAGGGCAGACATGCCAGGCTCCTCCGTGGAGTGGGGTGCTGAAGAAGAGAGTGTGTTCTTTGATAACCCTCTCTTTCTGGAGAGCCCCTGCTCAGATGCCAGTGTTGCTGGGGAATGCTTTTCCTGGGGGATCACAGATTCCCATACCAACATGAGGACTAGGCCAGACAACCCACAGACTCTGGAGTCTCCAATCCCAGGATGCTCAGGAAGTGAGCCAGATTTGGAGGGCAACACAACTAATTCCAGTGGGCACACCACACCTCCATTTCCTGTGCCTTCCTACAAATCACACCAATTCTGCTGGGCCTCACGAGATGCCACTGAAGGGGATTCCATAGCATCTTCTGGTGAGGAACAAGATGAGGTAAGTTTATTCCAAGAAATCAGCCCAGTGCTGGGGACACTACATGGAGGGCCTTCCTTGGGGGCTATAGGGCTCAGAACACTCTTTTATGATACTAAGACCTTTTGAGATCTGGGATAAGAGTTGTAGAAAATCATGGCCAGCTTTCAAAATTATAGGAGATTTTATCTATGCCATGATTTCAACTGAACAAGATGGCAATTAAGTCCACAAATGTCTCCATCTCATATGCATAGAAAGCTTTGGAGAGTAAGAGCTCTTCAATTGCAGGGACTTTCTGGCCACTCTGATTCCTCCCCTCTCACCTCTAAGACATTCCCAACTAGAACTTGGCAGAGGCAGCCTAGACTTGACTGCTGCTGCTAACAGATTAGTTTCTATTTCAAGAGTTTTGACCTCTATTTTCTTGAGACATTTCAGCATTTTGATACTTTTAGTTCACCATCTTTCACTTTCTTGTCCAGTGTCAATAGATCAGGATATGTCATGATAATGGTAGGAGACTCTTGATATCACCCAGGTATGGGGACAAGTTATGTGAGACAATAGGGAGCATAGTTTTCCCAGCGAGTCCTCTGTTTTAGAGATAAGGGAACTTGGGTGGCTAAGACTGTTACTTTCCAATCTCTCCATTCCCAAAGAACAACGGAGCTGCGGGTCCTATAGAGATGTGTTCTCCTAGGACCTTGCTTTAAGAGTCCAGGTCCTGAGATGGAAGTCTGGGAAATTGACAGTTGAAACTCCAAGTTGTCTCTTATTCTCTCATTCAGCCCAGTAGGTCTCAATAACACAGCCTTCCTAGGGTGGATGCTGCTCCAGATGAGGCCATCTGAGTAGCCTGGGAAGAGGAGATGCCTCATAAAGTATGGGAAAGGGCCTGGCAGGCATTCTGTTTTGGTGAAACCTCTCTCTCTACCCCTTGTTATCTCTCTCTCAGGCTTCTTTGGAAGACAAGGTTGGCCCTGCCTCACCTGTAGTATCTTGTGTGGACCAAGTATTGACCCCGGAGACAGGACACCTTGGAACTGACCTTAGCCCTGACATACATCCTGTGCAGCATTGGGCAAGTCCTTTTCCTCTGTGGGCTATACCATATGTATCTGTGAAGGAGGAATACGAACCCATTGATTTCTGTGGGCTCATATCCATTTCTTCTTCTGAACCAAGGTCCTAAACTGGTGTTTATGGATTTGGGGTGTGAGGACAGCAAAGACAGAGGGGCTTCCATGTACTCCCAGCATTATTCCTTCCTTCCTTACCTGCCCCACTCTCTTTTCTGTCTCCTGAGTTTATGGACAGGCATCTACATCTTTGAACAGGTCCCACCCAGCCCTGAGGACTTGCAGTTAGAAGAGGGTCCTTCCTGGCCCCAGGAACTTCTCTCCAAGGACAGAGGTAAGACCCATTATGAGGTTCTAGGAAATCAGATGGTGAGGAGCTTTGGGATTCAGAATAGAGATAATTGATTCCTGGGGTTCTTGCATCATATTAGAGACAAATAGAGTTGGAGTTAATTTTTCATCAGTAAGATAGACTTTCCAATAAGATAGACTTTCAAAAAAAGAGTTAAGTGAAGGAATTTTTGGATCTTAGTAGTTCAACAAGAGTCCTGAGTCCTTAGTTACCTTGAGACTAAAGTCCTGGGAGTTTCTGCAGACCAACTGGCTGCATAGTGTGGGAGAGATCACTACCTGTGGGAGGAGGGGGTGTGCTGCCCAACTCCATACAGAGGGAAATTGCCAGGCAGTAACCAGTTGTTTTTATACTTCCTGCTCTGGATTTGTTGACTCCTACTTTTCCTCAGGTGAGAAGAATGCTGGTCATCTCCAAGAACCTGTTCCCTGCACCTTGGCCCCTGGTCCCTGGGGGAGCCAAGCCTCTTTGCCAGAACCTAGTGGCCCAGTGTCTGAGGTCAGAGACCTTGGCTCTGGAGCCATCCCTGTGTCCTCTCAAGAGAGCAGCCCACAGCTTCAGAACCACAGCCCTGGGAATTTTCCCAAGTGGCCACCTGATGCCTTATACCCTTTGCTTCTGGAGATGAATAGGGCAGAGTCAGGCTCCCAGAAGAAAGAAGAGGCAGAAGAGACCCCAGACCCAAATCAAGAAGTAAAGAGAGAAGACACAGCCAGGACTACAAAGGTTGTAGGTGCCCAGCTAAAGGTTCATTTGGCTTCCACAGAAGGGTAAGTCTCAAAGTTACTGTCTCGCAGGCCCCTAATTATAATTGCATTTAAGAATACTCTGAGGTTGGGAATCAGTGACTTAAGCCTGTAATACTAACTACTCAGAAGGCTGGATTGAAGTTCAAAGTCAGCTTGAGCAGGAATGTCTATGAGACTCTTATCTCTGATTCTTATCTCCAATTAACCATCAAAATGCCAGAAGTGGAGCTGTGTCTCAAATGATAGAACATCAGCCTTAAGCAAAAAAGCTAAAGGACAGTGCTCAGGCTCTGAGTTCAAGCTCCAGTACCAGCACACAAAAGAAAGAGTGAAAGAAAGGAAAAGAGAAAGAGAGAGAGGAAGGAAGAACAGAAGGAAGAAAGGGAAAAAACTATCAGAAGAAGCATTTTCTCCAGCTCTTCATAAGATCATAGTGATAAATTAATTGAGTTAATTAAGTTAAAATTAAATGAGAAAAAATAATGTTCAAATTAATGCAGTTTAAGTTTGGACCTAGGGCTGTATGCACATCAGGCAAATGCACTATAGCTAAGTTACATCCCCAATCCTAAAGCAACTTAAATAAAACAAGCAAAAAGAGTACCCTGATTTAAATGAACTGTAAGAAGGTTGGGATTTAACATACTAATACTTATTACAGTCTTCACATTGTATTAAATGGATTTTATGACTAGATACCAGTATAGATTTAAAAACATAAAAACTAAAGGGCAGGCTATCATGCACAGGATGTGGGAATTTGAGTGTACAAAAGCAGTATCATAAGAAGTGTCCACAACTGGTCACCACTAGAGGAGGAAGAGGTAGAAGTATTCCGAGATTCAAACTAGGACCACGTGTGGGCTTCTGAGATAGGAGGTAGAACTAGTTTGTGAGTAACGATTATAGACTGCTTTGAACTTGAAGTATTAGGAGAAATTCACCATTAAGAGCCCAGTTTCAGAGGGGTGACTGGTATCTCACCAAGGGGAAATTTGGTTTGGCCTGAGAGATAATCTTGGAACTTTCAGTAGAATTGTGTAACCTCAAAACTGTGGCCAGAGATAATATGCCAACTGGGAAGCCAACTGTGTCTACCTAAGTGTCTGCTTCTGACAGGATACTGCTTTAAGACTCCCAGCTTCTGAGAATGCTTTGTTAGAAAAGGGGTTTGATCTGGGGTAGGCTGACTGGATTCATATTGAAAAAAACTAAGAGGCTGCTGAGTATGGAAATATATGTTTGTATCCCTTGCAACTTAAGAAGAACATTAGGAGTATCATGGTCTGAGACCATACCAAGGACAAGCATGAGACTCTATCTGAAAAGAAACAAAAAACAAACAAAAAAAAACTAAACTAAACTAAAAGCCAAAACAATCGAGGGCATGATTCAAATTGTAGAGGCTTTGCCTACCAAGCATGAGGACCCAAGTTCAACCTCAGTACCATCACCATCACACTGTCCGTGGGTGACAGAGACTGAATGTTAGTGCCACAAACCAAATAACTATGTTCCTTATAAATCTGGAAACCATGTTTCCTTGAAGTCATTCAGCGGCTGGTTTTAGTATCTGAAAAATGAGTTTTATTATGCTAGATTCTAAAATGAATTCAAGGCATCCAGGTATGGTGACCCGTGTCTATAATCCCAGCTCTCAGAAAGGTAAGATAGGAGGATAGCCTTGGTTACATAAAGTTCCAGCAAGGCTAAGCTATATAATGAGATCCTGCCTCAAAAAAACAAACCAAAGCAAAGAAACCAGACCAAAACAGCTTTATTGAAATATAATTCATATGCAATACAACTCACCCACTTAAAGTAGATAATTCCATGACACTTTGTATTTACAGTGTCATTTTCCCAAAGTGCTTCCTTCCCTATCTAGACATTGTTTAGGGCTTCCTTCAGTTGGTTATTCAAAGAATTCTCTTAGGTATGACAGTTGTGTCACTTTTATTTCCTACTTTTTGTTTGAGTAGAGTAATCTTTACAGTTCTTCATTGTCAGTGCTTTTCCATGAAATTCCTGGACTTATCCAGCATCACTTTCTGGGAAATCATGAAATCCTATTTTAGGCAAGATTTGTAATTTTACTTTTCAGTTAGTTTCTGTCACATTTATCCTGCATTGTGGGATATTTGAGAGCTTCAGGAAGCTGAGAAGTGATCAGGAAAGAGCTGACCCATTCACATTCAGTGAAGAGAGCTGTTGAATGACATCTATTAAGTGATTAGTCAGAGCTTATTTTCACATTGTAATGACATTTGCCTACCTGCTCAACTCCCTAATTGTTGTAACTCAGATAATGAATATTTAAATAACTAGGAAACTCCACACTGTCTGTAAAATTTCAGGAGAAACAGAAGAGATGGGTTGAACTGGGACTGAGTGAAATCTGAGTCTCAGTTTTAGCTTCTCTGACTCGTCAGAGGTCTCCAGACAGTCTGCTGTGGTAAGGGATGCTCTAGATAGGGGAAATGGAACATTACAAAACTCCATTTTAATTCCCCCAAATGTGAGGGTCTGGAGTCCAGCTCTTCTCAGCTCAACCATTCAGTCCCCATGAGCTCTAGCAATGACCCTGAGTCCTGGGCACCCCTTTTACAATTGAACTGCAAGGATTCTTAATATAAAACACTGGCATGTCCATTCCAAGTGGGAGTCTGAGAACACCAATGGACTCTTCCAGGCTTCTGGAGAGCCCCGTGCCCCAAGCACAGTTCCCAGAGGAAGGCCTGAGTCAACCAGCTAGAGACAAGTTGTCTAATGGTATCAGGAATGACAAGGAGGCCTGGAACCTGGCCTCACGCCTCTATCACCTGGAAGGTTTCCGGAAGTCTGAAGTGGCTGCCTACCTACAGAAAAAGTAAGGAGCTTAAAGCCTGAATGAAGCTCACAAGGGTGAGGTGGGACAGGGGAGAACTGCAATGGATCTGTGCCACTGGCTGCTCCTGTCCTTCCCAGCTCTGTGTCTCCTTTGTCCCCCTCCAGCCCTATCACTGCCTCTTACCCTTACCTGGCTCTTCCCCATCCCCATCCTTATCCTTTCCCCATTCCTTGTGTCTCTACTGCTTTCTTCCAGAATAGGCATGACCTAGTCACCTCTTTAGCACTCCCTGTTCCTCTTAGAGCCTCTGGGTCTATTCCCTTTGCTGGCCCCAAACTTTATATAGTCCTTCCCATGAAACACTAGACAAGATACCAGGGCCAGGCCAGACACTGGCTGCCTTCTTGGGGCCTGGGGCCTAGCCAGGTTATAGCTTTCTGTTGTTCAGCCCCTGCCACATCAGGCACCATGTGTACAGGCCCTGTAGGCCCCTCTGTATGAGCCCAGCCTGCCCCTTCATCCAGTTTTCATCTGTTTTCCCTTGGCAGCAATGACTTCAGCAGGGCTGTGGCTGAGGAGTACTTGTCCTTCTTCCAGTTTGGAGGCCAGAATCTGGACCAAGCCCTCCGGTAATACCTTTGTGGGGCTGTGGAGGATGAGTGGCTACAGAGCAGTGGCCCCTGCCAAGGCTGGGGTGTGATTGGCCCTGGGGTCTGTGGGGCATCCCTGTCTGACTCTCTCTTTGACTCTGGCCCTTCTCAGGGGCTTCCTCCAGGCCTTGGTGCTCAGCGGTGAGACCCAGGAGCGGGAGCGAATCCTCTACCAATTCTCCAAACGTTTCCACTACTGCAATCCTGGGGCCTTCCCTTCAGTAGGTAGGAGGGGCTTGTCTGGGGATGGCACCAAAGTGTCTTTGTATCTTCTAGGAGTTCACTGGGTGGCAGCTGCTAGGAATGTGTTTGGGCCATAGAGAAATTAGGGAGAGGGAGAGAGAGGGGTCACACAGCCCAGCCAAGTGTGGAAGAAGATACAGAAATCTAGGCTTTCTCTTTCCCTCTCTCTCAGGCTCTCTCTCTCTCTCTCTCTCTTTGGCAGATTCCATACACACCTTGACCTGTGCCATCATGCTTCTTAACACAGACCTGCATGGACAGGTAAGAAGGTGGGCTAGTGCCTGTGAATCTGAGGCAGAGGTCAGAATGGGGGTTGTGGCATCGAGGATTGGGTGGGGAAGGGGCAGGAGGGGTCAGAAGCTTGGGATGGGCCAGGGCTAGGGCCTTATGGCATGTGGGCTTTGGGAACTGGAGAATGTTCCTGAGTCGCCACCTAGGGGTATATTCTATAAGGGTGAGGTGCTATAGCTGTTCTGCTTTCTCCATGGCCACAGAACATTGGGAAGAACATGAGCTGCCAGGAATTCATAACCAACCTGACTGGCCTGCAGGATGGTAGTAACTTCCCCAAAGAGTTGCTGAAGGTATGGCTTCCTTGCTAGGACCTGGCCTGGGCTCCATGTCCTGGAGCCTTGGTTCCTGTCTGAAGGAGATTTGGAGCTCAGGCCTGCATCTACTAAAATATGCTTGAGAAGACAGTGTCTGTGTAGTCTTGGCTAGCAGCATCAGCAATATCTTGAAATTTGTGAACTGTGAATATTTAGTTCCGGACCTACTAAGCTGCACTGTGAGGCTGGCTGGGTTTCTTCAAATGTTTTATCGTTTATAATTTTTTAACCCTTCAGCCTCTGAGAACTTGAGTTGGTTTATTGGTCATCTGAGAAGATAAAAAAGTCAAATTTCATGTAGAGAAAGTCAAGAGGTCAGATGGGAAATGTTCCTAGTCTTGGGGAACTCAAGTCCTCCTGGAGGCATAACTACCCCAATATCAGGATTTAATAGCTGAGCATGGTGGTATATGCATGTAATCCCAGCTATGTAAGAGATAGAGATAGGATGATGGTTGTCTTTTTAGACCCTGCCTATAAATAACTAAAAGCAAAAATGGAATGGGGTATAGCTCAAGTGTTGGAGTGCTTACCTAGTAAGGCTCTGAATTCAAACCACCAAAACAAACAGAAAAAGAAATAAAAATTTTCAGGTGCTTTGCACCTGACATGTGCTTCATGAGCAATTATATCACTGGCTCTTTTATATACTTAGTAATGACTTATTGAACTCTTACTACATATCAAATACCTTGCTAGGTGCTTCAGAGGTTAAAAAAGTAAGTAAGATACATCTAGATTAATTATATTTACCATGTTATTTCAAAAATTCTAGCACATCATTTATTTGTTCATTTATCAAACATTTCTTGCTAGAGTTGTTCAGCCAGGTTCTTTGTCAGATCCCTCAGAGCAGGATGGTGTGTGAGTGATTTATGTCTCCTGTTAAAATGACAAGTTCAGCTAGGCACTAGTGGCTCATGCCTGTAATCCTAGTTACTCAGGAGGCTGAGATCTGAGGATTGTGGTTTGAAGCCAGCCCTGGCAGAAACATCCCTGTGAGACTCTTATCTCCAAATAACCACTCAAAAAACAAAAATGGTGCTGTGGTTCAAAGTGGTAGAGTGCTAGTCTTGAGCAAAAGAGCTCAGGGACAGTGCCCAGGCCCTGAGTTCAAGCCCCATAACTGACCAAAAAAATAAAAAAGTCTAGTTCAGGCCTCACTAAGTTTGGGCAGGTCAGAGACTTGGCTGCCTGGATGATCTTTATGTCTCTAACACCCATCACAAGGCCATAATTAACTTTGTTGCATTTTGCTTGGGTGTATGGACAGATGGATTGCTTGCTGGCTGACTGGCTGGGTGGGTGGATGGGTGGATGGGTGGGTGAATGGATAGATTGATGCTTGGCTGCTCAAAGAAAAGGACAACTATAAAGAGGGTAGAGATAAGAGGCCTTACATGTGTTACCTGTTAGAATGAATTTAGGCATCACAACCCTGAGGGTGTTCTGCCTACCTGCATGCTTCTATTTCAGACCCTCTACTGGTCTATCCGAAGTGAGAAGCTTGAGTGGACTGTGTAAGTGAGAGCCCCTTTCCTCTCTCTGGCTTTGCCCTTGCCTCGAAGCCTTCCTACCTCTATGACCTACTTGAGAAATGGAGTTCAGGGCCCCAGACAGTACTCCCTTTGGGTGGGTGGAGCCATAAGTGGGAGATTAGGTCAGTCTTAAGGAAGGTAAAGGAGTCCAGGTAATACTGAAGAAGCTATCAGTGGTAGCAAGGGATTGCTCTGTCAACATTCCAGAATTTGATAAGCTTGCCTTTGGATGAAGATTCTTTTCTAGAGATCTTATCCTGTGTCTTCCTAATAAGAGATGGTGGGTACTTCCTGGTTGGTAGTTTCTGCCCAACCATTGCTCCAGCCTGATTCTCTTTCATTCAGGGATGAAGAGGACATAACTGGATCTGAGAAGGCCCGACCACCTCCACCAGCTAACAAGATGAATAACCCTTTCCACCAGCTGGCTCAGGACCCAACAGTGCCCACATATAAGCAGGGCATCTTGGCTCGGAAGATGCATCATGATGCTGATGGCAAGAAGAGTGAGTGTTTGCCCAAGATCAGGCTGTTAGGTGTAGAGTGGAGTGGCTCAGTGCAGGGACCACACAGTGGGTGCATGATGTACAGAGAGATGGCCCATATCTAACACAGGCAGCTCATGTTCCTCTCCGCATGTCTTGAACAGTGACCAGGTGCAGGGTCCTAGGAAAGTGGGAGATTCAGTATTGAGACTAATCATGCCTCGTTATTTCTGGGCCCTTCTTCTCTGAAGAAGGCAGAGATTAAACAAGCATATCCATATCTACGATAAAAGGCAGACAGATGGCTGGACTGGGCCAGAGGAAAGAGGAAGATTTTGTTCTAAGGACTAATCCCCTGGGGACAGGGCTAGGGAAGGCTTCTAAGTGAATGGTGGCTTCTGAGTGAAACATGGAGAACAAGGAATAATAGACTTTTCCAGTTTGGCAAAAGGCATCCCTTATAGAGCACAGAGCAAGCAAAATCTGCTAGAAGTATGTGGAAAGGAATAAGGAGGGGTACAAGGGGAAAAACTGTCAGGGTCTGTCAGGGTCTGCATTTAGGCCTCATTCCTTATTCAGTTGAAAGCTGTTGAGTAAATCTGCAACCTGACTAGAGCAATGGTCTCCATTGCCCAATCTAGAATCACAGATTGAATAGGGATACAGTGACTAGAAGAGAACAAGCATTGGTTGTGAGAAGTCACATGGGCCTAAGCATGGACCAAGGGAGGACAGAGAATTGAGCTTTTTGACCAAGAAGCTAGGAACAGGTCTTGTCACACAAGACCAGAGTGTGGAGGTTGGGAGGGAGGACAAAGGTGGAGCTTGGTGCTCACATGGGAGTGTACAGGGCAGAATACCCCAAGGCTGGGACCTGAGCTCCTAACCCCCTCTGGATGAGTTCATGGTGTCCAAGTGAAAATGTGTTTGTGCATGAACATGTATGCTCCTAGGTTATGGGCATGTATTTGGAAAGATGCTTTTTGTTTGAATATCCACATTTGTTCTCTGGTATTGTTTGTGAGTCGAATTTCCCATGTGTGGAAACTCTAGATATTTGTGATTGTTTTGTTTTGTGTTAGCATGCTGTGTGTTTATTTTCATCCTGATGAGGAACTGGAGATGGTGACTGTGGAGACACACTTGTAGGTGCCTAAGTGTGTCTGGATGTGGGTATCATCACCTACTTAAAAAGTTATTGTAAAGGTGGGGCTGGGAAGGTGGCTCAGTGGTAGAGTGCTTGCCTTGCATGCATGAGGCCCTACGTTAGATTCCCCAGCACCACATAAGCAAACAGAAAAAAGCTGGAAGTGGTGCTGTGGCTCAAGTGGTAGAGCGCTAGCCTTGAGCTGAAGAGCTGAGGGACAGTGCCCAGGCCCAGAGTTCAGGCCCCATGACCGGACCCCCCCCCCAAAAAAAAAAAAAAAGTTATTGTAAAGGTGATATACAGAGGGCTTGCAGTTACATAAGTAAGGTAATGAGTACCTTTCTTTTTGAGTACATTGAGTACATTTGAGCACATTGAGTACATTTCATTTTCTTCCACTCCCCCCAACTTCCTAAGTTATAAAGTTCATTTTTAGCATAGTGTCTAGTGAGTATCAACTGTTGGATTGGTTCATCCTTTGTCCCATCGTTTCTGTGATTCCCTCTCCCCTCCCCAAATTAGATAAACTTATATACAAGACAAAGGGTACAGAAATAAAAAACAGTGACAACAGAGAATAAACCAAAGGAAAAAAAAGAAAGAAAGAAAAAAGAAAGAACTGCAAATATTACACTGAAAACCTCTTGTTTCCATTTCTTGGAGTTCATTTTGATAAACATCATTTTATATGGTCTTATGTATATAGCTATTGAGCTATTGTGATCCTCTGCTAAGAATATCCTAGACATATTCTGTTTATTACAAATGAAGGAAACCATGCAGTCTGTTTCTTTGTGTCTGGCTTATTTTGCTTAATAGATTTTCCCCCCAAGACTTTCCATTTCCTTATGAATGAGGATATATCATTCTCTCTGATGAAAGCATAGAATTCCATTGTGTATATATACCACATCTTCTTGATCTATTCATCTACTGAGGGGCACCTGGGTTGGTTCCATATCTTAGCTATGGTAAATAATTCTGCAATGAACATGGTTGTGCAGGTAGTTCTGGCGTGGCCTTATTTGTGGTCATTTGGGTAAATGCCCAGAAGTGGGATTGCTGGGTCATAGGGGAGCTCTATGTGGAGTCTTTTGAGGAATCTCCATACTGCTTTCCAGAGTGGTTGAACAAGTTTACATTTCCCCCAACAAGGTAGTAGCATCCTTGGCGACATCTCCCCTTCCCCAGCATCTGTTATTATTAGTTTTCTTGATAATGGCTATTCTAACTGGAGTAAAGTAGAATCTCAATGTTGTTTGATTTACATTTCTTCTATGGCCAGAGATGTTGAACATTTCATTTGTGTCTATTGGCCATTATTATTTCTTCTTGGAGAAGTCTCTCTAAGTCTTTAGCCCACTTATTAATTAATTTTTTGAGGGTTTGTTATTGGGGATTTACTTTTTTTGAGCTTTAAGTATATTTTAGATATGAGGCCCCTGTCTGATGCATAGCTAGTAAAAAAAATCTCTCCGTCTGTTTCCTATATATCTTGCTAACCATGTCCTTTGTAGTTTAATGCAATCCCATTTAGCCAGCCATTCTTTGGCTTGTTGCAGTTCCGGATCTTTACTTAGGAAGTTTCGACCTGTGCCAAGGCTCCCTGTGTTTCCCCTATCCCTTCCTGTAATATTTTCAGGGTATCTGATCCTTTCATTGAGTTCTTTGACACATTTGGAATTGATTCTCCACCATCCACTTTTATGTCTGTTCCTGCAACAGCACCCTGGGGCAAGCGTGGCTGGAAGATGTTCCACACCTTACTTCGAGGGATGGTTCTGTACTTTCTTAAGGTAGGGGAGTCAAACAGCCCTGACAGGCAGCCTCAGGGATAGGGAGAACCCCAGAACTGTTGGGAGGAGGGTGGGCAGCTGATGATAACTCTTCTCTGGGCCCCTGTGTCCTGTGGCAGGGAGAAGACCAGTGCCTCAAAGGGGAGAGTTTGATGGGACAGATGGTGGATGAGCCTGTAGGAGTTCACCACTCCTTGGCCAGTCCAGCCACACACTACACCAAGAAGCCACATGTTTTCCAGCTTCGGACTGCTGACTGGCGCCTCTACCTCTTTCAGGCACCGTAAGTACCTAGGGTGGGAGAAAGTGGTAAGGTTTCCTTGCCCTTGGTTTTCCCATCTTCCGAACCCTCCCCATACCTGTCAGTTGACCCTGGCCTCAGTGGAAGCTACCATGTTGACCAGGAAACTTTAGATGCTGAGGAGTATGAAGGGAAAGATCCTAGGGATGCCCAGTTCTCAGTCCATCAGCCTTATCTGGCTATGTCTAGTCCAGTCTCAGGTCTGAATAGAGGATTCCAGGAAGTCACCAAAATGGATCATTTCTGACATTTGATATCAATCTGTATTCTTCCTGGATTTTCTCCTTCATATAAAAATCTGGGCAACTCTCTGGCTAGTGGCAGGGCTTCTGCTTTGGAAGACTGCATCCTGTGGGGCAGGAGGTGAGGGTCCGAGCAGGACAGGGTGGGGGAGAGCAGGTATCAGGATCAACTCCTTGGAGACCTTTGACTTTGCCTGCAGCACTGCCAAGGAAATGGCTTCCTGGATTTCCCGTATCAACCTGGCCGCAGCCATGCACTCCTCCCCGCCCTTCCCGGCAGCGGTGGGCTCCCAGCGCCGATTCGTGAGGCCCATCCTGCCGGTCAGCCCGGCCCAGAGCTCCCTGGTATGGCCTCCGCGATAAGTGCCCATGGGGAGGGGATTTGGAGGGGAGGGGCTGAGCTCCTGGGTCCTGAAAGCTGGAGGAGCTGCACTCCTGTTCACGGAAGCCAGGAACAGGATGGCACACCTGGGCGCAGAGAGTGCGAAAGCCGAGGAGTAGGGAGAAGGATTTAGGACAGCGTCCTCCCCCCCCCGCCCCCCCCCCCCCCCACCTCCTAGGAGGAACAGCATCGCTCCCACGAGAACTGCCTGGACGCGGCCTCGGACGACCTCCTGGATCTGCAGAGGAACTTACCAGACGGGCGGGGCCGTAGCCGTGAGCTGGAGGAGTACCGCTTGCGGAAGGAGTACCTGGAGTACGAGGTGAGCTGCTGCCCTCTACTGTCAGGACATTCCTCCTGGCCTCCCGACCCGCCCGCCACCCTGGCCTGGCTGCCTCGGTCAAGCCGCCCTAGCTCCTTCCACCCTGCGCTGGAGATCAGTGCTTACACCTGCACACTTCCAGCCGGCCCGCACAAAAGGAGTGGCCCCTTCACTTTCTGTCTCTGGAGCAGCCCTCCCCTCCCCCCACCTGGCCCGCAGCAGTGTATTTGACTATTCCTAAATTGAAGACAAAAAACTAGACTACAGCTACCTACCCATAGGTCATACTATGGGGCTTTTTTACTTGCATGGACTAGCTCATTTAATTAACAACTTTGAAGTGGATATTATTATTTATAAGGAATCTCTGAGACAGCTCATTTATTTATTTATTTAAGGAAATTGAGATATATTTCTCTGATAAGTTTATCTGCTACTCCAGTGACATATGATCTCAACCAAGGCATATCTTTATTAGCTCTCTAGCTGATTCCAAAATGCATTTTTCTAATCTGCCCCTCATCCCTCCCATTCACACATTCCAGTTAGGCTTCATTACAGGAGGCTGATACTATGTGCCAGCATCAAGGGTCACAAGGGTTAGAGGACATCCAGAGGCCAAGGCTGGGAAGAAGATGTCACCATCACCTTCTGCCTGTGCCTTCCTGGCTTCCATGAAGCTCACCTCCTTCCTGGGTTGTTTTCATCATCCCTGCCCAGCCCTTTTGGCTTATTGGTTGTTTACATGGCAACAACAGAGACCACCCTGCTTCTCAGAGGCCACAGATAAAAGGACTCAACTACTTCCCAGCTGGGACCTTCAGCACTGACCCTATACCACTCCCCTGCTTGGCCACACTTCCTTTTCCATGAATTAGAGATGTGATTTGTATCCAGCTGTCCTCCCAGGGCTGGGATGAGTATCCAGTGGGACTAAGGATGGAGAATCACTTGTCGATCTGGGGATCCTATCACTGCTAGTTACAGAGGCCCCTGGAGGATTAAGCAGATGAGGGCACTTAGCATCATGTTGTACAGATGCCAGTTGTTAAAGTGCTATTCAGCTCCAGATGTGAGCTGCTTGAATGTAGAGCTGTATTGATCCCAGGCACACTGTGTCTTGGAGTTGCAACATGATCTCAAGATGTTAGTTACAGGTATTAGTTAATATCAGAACAGCCAAACTGGGCTGATATTAGTAGAGCATGCCTTTAAATCATATTATCAGAAGTGTGCTCTGAAATCTAGTTACTTAAGCACTGTGAACTCTGTTGGTGTAGTATTTTCTCATAGCTTCAGACACTGAGATCTGCCTCTCACCCTCCAGCCTCTTCTTGACCTAGAGTTAGAATGGTACTTATAAAGTGGGCCTGCCTATTTGTTGCAGAAAACCCGCTATGAGACATATGTGCAGCTGCTGGTGGCCCGTCTGCATTGCCCTTCTGGAGACCTGGCCCTGTGGGAAGAGCAGCTGGGGAAGGAAGCTGGAGGCACTTGGACACCTAAGCCCAGCCTTAAGAAGTCCCACTCAAGCCCATCCCTGCACCAGGATGAAGCCCCTACCACAGCCAAAGTGAAGCGCAATATCTCAGAGCGCAGAACTTACCGGAAGATCATCCCCAAGCGGAACCGCAATCAGCTGTGAAGCCATGGCACATCAGAGACACTAGCCTCTGCTCTGGGGTGAATCTGAGATGAACCCCTGAAAAGGAGCCTATTTTTCCACTGGGTGAGGGATGAGACACCTCTTGTCTGCAGAAGGACAATGTTCATTTCTCTGTTGTCTAGCTCTGGAACTTCCTGAAGACTACTGTACCTGCTTTTATCCTCCTGACTACTCTTGAGAGAACAGGGAAGCCAAATGAGGACTCTGCTCCACTCCCAAAGTTCATTTCATGCCTTCTCTTTCACCCAGAACCCAGAACAGCCTTATTTCCTATTAGCTTTTGGAAACTTAGGGCCTCAGGAACTGCCTATGGAAAGGAGGCTGGGCTGGTGAGAGCAGCCACCATTGTCTCTGTTCAGCCAAGTGTGCAAGTAGGCTGTCTGCCAAGTGGAGGCCTCTGTTGCCTGTCCACTGCTTTCTGGCTGATTCACTGCCTCTCCTGCCTTCCTCTCAGGCCATCCCCCTCCCCTCTGATGATGCTTGTAACCAGGACTGGTTTATAAAATGGACTGGCCCTTGGGGGCCAGATGGCTGGGGTAAGTGTGGCCAAATTTCTGGCCATGAATCCAATGAGTGTTCAATAAATATAAACCACCAAAGAAAGAAGTGTACATTTGTGTGTGAGGGAGGGAGAGATGGGGCTACCTGCAGTGTGGCAGGCCACATCCCTCTTTACCCCCCAGTGGCAGCATGTCTATGCATGTATGTAGAATGTTCTGTGTCTGGGTGATCATGTATATGGTAGAATTATAGGCTACCAACGCTGTAAGGGGCCTCAGAAACATTTTCACCCACTTCATTCATTTATTCATTCATTCATTCCGTATGTACTATATAACACTTTATTTTGGCCAGTACTAGGGGATCCAAAATGAATTAAACACATTTCTGACTCTGTAAATTAGCAATCTTGTCCATTGTCCCCAGCTGCCACTGTAGAGGTACATTTTATCTTGCTGGGGAAGCACACCAAAAAATAAATCCCACATTCCTTCCTTCTAATCAGGGATTCTGACTCAGGCCAGAGTGGGTATATATTTAAATCTCCTTGGATAAGAAGTGTAAGTAGCATTTAACAACCACACAAGAATTTGTCTCATTTTGTTGAGGTGGAAACTTAGCATCAGATGGACATGACACAGTCCAGAACTGATGCTTGTAAATTGAGCAACATTTAGTGTGTTCTTCAACCTTATTGAACATATGACCTTATTCCTATCACCAGAATCAAAAGTAGAGGTGTGTGTGATGTCTCTTTTATTTATTTTTCTTTTTTTATTGTAAAGGTCATGTATGAGCAATGTTTGAATCCAAGAGATTGTGACTGCCTGGTTTCACAGTTAACAGTGCCTGGCCACTTCACCTTTCACTTAAGCCAGAAGAATCTAGGAAGGTAGACTGGTTTGTTGGGTTGCAGTTCTAACATATGGCCACTTGGGGGTGGGCATGCATTTCCCTAACTGCTCAGATTTGTGGTTGCAGAGCTGTGCTAATGGCAGAAAGTCTGTACCCTTAAAAACCTTCCTCTTCCCCAAACCAATAATACTCCAGACCAGGGCTTCTCCTGTCTATGAAACCTGTCCCAAGAAAAGCTGTGGGATGCTGACATCCTTCTGAGAGCAAGAGGTCTCTGCATTGTTCTTAGTGACCAGGAAAGTGAAAGCTGTGTCAATTTACAGTCCCAATTCTAAGGGTGGAACAGATCAGGCCACTGAAGCCTATGTCTGACCTTGTTTCCTCCTACTATCTTTTCCCACCTGTGCACTAGGTTGGTCCTTTGAGGAGAGGGTCTGGTGATTAACCCAGGTTCCATAAGTGGGCTCAAGTTTGGCTCTTTTCCATCTGTGGAGCCTGATTTCTTGAGTGCTCCAAGGAACACTCTCCTGGTCTCCTGGTCTCTGTTGGTCTTTTTTCAGATGGCTTTCTGTGGAGGGTGCATTTGTTGTTTTCTAAACATCTCAAAAGATATATGATCAGTATAGCTTAAGGCCTGAACTCTCTCCTTTGGGGGTCCAGAGTCTCTGCAATTGCAGACAGAGAAGTGACAAACTTAGGCCTTGGGGAGACTAGGAATTTCTGACAGGATTAGATAAATAAGGGTAATGGATAGAGTCAAACTATGGCCAAGAAATGAGCTATATTATTTTACAACTTTATTTAAATTAAAAATATTTCAAAATCTTAAAAAAAACTCAGAAGGGAAACTTAAAAGGAACAATAACCTGGATCAGCCAGGAACAAGGTCAAGAACAGCCCTAGGATAACCTACCTGTTCCTCTTGCTTGGCCCTCCTGCCCTACCCACATGAACGCTCACAGGTATTTAAGTGTTTCTTGTTTGGCCACTGTCTTCCTAATGGCTTCTCTTCTCCTTCCTTTGCCAATACCTTTACCCTTTGCCTCCAGCTTTTCTGGATGTTTGTACTCTTGACATCTGACATCTGCTCCCTGACTCTTCTCTTTTCCAAAGGAAGAAGTGCACATTTGTAGCTGACTGTCCCCCTAACTTCACACGGTGCCCTCTCCAGCCTACCCTGGACCTCTCTCCCTCAAGGCGCCTATTAGGAGTCTTTGAGCCTAACCCTCCCATTATCTTGCCTGTGCCTAGAAAATAATTTCTAGTATCACCAACCTTAGGAAAAGGAAAAATCAAAACCTTCATTAGACCCTGTTTCTTCCTGGCTGAGACCTATGTTCCTCATCTCTGTGGTGCCTTACAAAATGGCTATTCCTCACTGTTTCTTCCTTAACTACCCTTATTTCTACCTGGCTCCAATTCACACCTTACAAATGGGTTTCCACTCTACCTCTCCCTGAAATGCCATCCCCAAGGAGCACCAATGACCTTTAGTCCACTATTTCTCCAATCCTCATCTCCCCTTACTTCCAAGTAACTATTGGCTTTCCTTGGCCATGTGACCCATCTGACCCTGAATGGAGGCCTAGACTAACCTATCCTTTTTGTCTAGCCTAGATTTGGGCTGTTTTGAGTTGGTTTCCACATGTACATGTTTTAGTTGTCTGACCTCAGGCCTGTTACCGAGCTTCTCACACTTCTGTTTGCTTCTCTACAAAATGAGTATAATAACACTGCTTACCACACACAGCCTCAAGAAGAAGAAGAGTGTGCACGTAAACACCTCAGAACAATGCTTGGCACAGAAGAAAGTCCTGGAAAGTTAACTATTAGCACATAGCTTTGCTGGACCAACTCACATATTACCACCCTTTCTTCTCTAGGTTCTGATTTAGGTCTTGCTTTAAACAAGCCATCTTATTTTGAGTAGAATTTTGCTTTCTCTCTGTTTGGAGGTTAAAGTTACAAATTTCAGCTCAGATGGCCCCAGCAGGAAAGGACATTGATTATTTTCAGTAACTGGATAATCTGAATCCATATCAGGAACGCAAGTAAAGTTCAGTATGTACCTCATTGTTTTCTTTTTTTTTGGGGGTCCAGTCCTGCGGCCTGAACTCTGGGCCTGGGTGCTGTCCCTCAGCTCTAAAGCTCAAGGCTAGCACTCTACCACTTGAGCCACAGCGCCACTTCCGGCTTTTTTCTTTTTGCTTATGTGGTGCTGAGGAATCAAACCCAGGGCCTCAGGCATGCAAGGCAAGCGCTCTACCACGGAGCCACCTTCCCAGCCCCCTCATTGTTTTATTAATTTCTGGGATTCCATTCCAAATTTAAACTCAGAAGCACTCTTTATGGTACCAAGATGGCCACAGTAACTCCCAAGATCTTTCTTGGTGCAAATCTAGGAGATAGATACTATATGCGTTTTGGCAATTTCAATTCAGACCCAGAGATTCCTTGAGTTATCTGTCTTGGGGCATATGCCAATATCTGAGCCAATCGCATTAACAAAGTCCAGGTGGAATATGAATTCTACCTTAGAAGATGGCAGGAGTATGGCCAATACCACCCAAAGAACAAGGAACTTGCACCATCTATGAGAAACTGTGGTTTTTATACTGTCAGGTTAGGAAGAATGGAAAATAGGTGAAAACCAACTAATACCCAGATGTCACTTCCTCTGTGAAGTCTACTTGAGTGATCTCCTCCCATGACTTTCTGCATCCCCAAATCTCCTCTCCTTTCCTTACCTCCTTCCTTCCTCTCTCTTTATTTCTCTATTTCTCTCTTGCTCTCTCTGCCTGCCTGCCTGCCTGCGTGTGTGTGTGTGTGCGTGCACGTGTGTATGTGCGTGTGTGTGTGTTTGTGTGTGCGTGTGTGTTTCTCTCTGCTCCCGAGAGCACTAAACCTTCCAAGAGCAGGGCCAAAGAATGGCATCTCAAGACTACCATCCCCACCCCAAATCTCCAGGTCTTCTTCCTCACTTCTTTCCTTTCTTTCCTTCCTTCCCTCCTCCTCCTCCTCCTCCTCCTCCTCCTCCTCCTTCTTCTTTGTTTTTGGTTGTGGGCTTGAACTCTGGGTCTGGGTACTGTCCCTGAGCTCTTCACTCAAGGCAAGTGCTCTACCACTTGAGCCACAGCACCATTTCCAGTTTTCTGGTAGTTAATTGGAAATAAGAGTCTCTTTCCTGCCTGAGCTGGCTTTGAATTGCGATCCTCAGATATCAGCCTCCTGAGTAACTAGGATTACTAGTACTAGGATTACAGTGCCCGACTACCTCTCCCTCCTTAAATTTTTTTTCTGTCTTTC
This sequence comes from Dipodomys spectabilis, assembly GCF_019054845.1. Classification (NCBI taxonomy): domain Eukaryota; kingdom Metazoa; phylum Chordata; class Mammalia; order Rodentia; family Heteromyidae; genus Dipodomys; species Dipodomys spectabilis. Next base: position 513,027 of record NW_024871265.1, on the reverse strand, counting down.
CTTTATTTACCTCTCTTGCTCCTCCTAAACCCTAAATTCATTTCTTCGTAGGTGCAGCCTCTGAGGTCTTTCTTGGCTAGGTTCACTGAGGGCCTTTCAGGACAGCTTCAGGGAGCAGTTTTCAAAAAGGAAACATTTAGCTCCAATCTGAATTTCAGACCTGAGTTGTGACTGTCTGCAAGATATGGTGCTTCTATAAATCTCTCTGGAACTGTAAGGTTCTGAACAGGTGTTACCTGTTACCTGTAAGACAGCTGAGTGTCGTGTCCCCAGACTCATCCTCTCTTGACTTCCTATTTTTTTGAATGAATCTGTGGTGCTTTCTCCATTACTTTGAAAGATAACTCACCAGAACCCCTAAGAACATTCAACCCAGTGTTCACCTTTGGTACAAGGTTAGAAGCTTCAGTTTTTTGATCTCTCTGCATCTATCTGTGATGAGACACTGGATTGGGAGAAGTAAATGGACAGAGACAAGACTTCTTCCTCATTCAGGATTTGCAGAGCAATCTTGTGCTTATCTTTAGCCCTTCTCCTGTCCATATGAACTCACTTTTTTGCTTTGAGTTGGACTAAGATTGGCATTAGTTTTGCCTCTGAGACTTTGGTCATGTAAAACTCAAGCATATGACTTCTGGTCATGTGCTAAATTTGTGGTTCAAACCCCACTGAGATAAAAGACCTGTTATGATCTAGAGGTATGGGTCCATTCCTACTGCAGGTAAAGAATTAAGAGGCAGAGGAGTTGTGAAGTATAGTGAAACAGAAGGTTATTGAAAGGGAAAGCAGACTGAGGAGAGAGGTCCCAGAGCTGGGGGCCCATTGCAGTCTTCTTAGAGGGCAATTCTTACAATATGGGGGCTCCTCCTATAACTCCTTTTCTGGGCTGTGCACTGATTTTCTGATAGCTTGTGAATACACCATCATAGCTCTTTTCATAGGCTGAGTGGGAATATAGGACATTATGGGAAGAAACATTTAAGTGGGAAATCAGGGCATTATTTTTATTTTTTTATTTTTTGGGTCCGGTCGTGGAGCCTGAACTCCGGGCCTGGGCACTGTCCCTCAGCTCTTCAGTTCAAGGCTAGCAGTCTACCACTTGAGTCACAGCGCCACTTCCGGCTTTTTATTTTCTGCTTCTGTGGTGCTGAGGAATCGAACCCAGGGCCTCATGCATGCAAGGCAAGCACTCTACCACTGAGCCACCTTCCCAGCCCCAAATCAGGGCATTATTATGGAAACAGTTGCCCTCATGGCTCATGTCTGCCATAACTTAGATCTGTCACTTTTCTATCCCTAGCAAACAGTCCCCTCCCCCTTTCCCCACCTCAAACACAATGCTGAAGCGAGGGCAGAAGGGTGAGGAGCCCAATGCTCTTGTTCGGCAGAACTTGGAAGTGACTGCCTCTTGACTTTGCCTGCTTCGAACTGCATGAGATGACTCCAGGAAAGCTGGAGTTAGCTGTAGTGTCTTTATGGGATAATCCACAGTTAGTCACCTTTATCACGGTCAGGTGAAAAATTCCAGTGGTTTAACTCCTTTGAAGAACTAACTTACAGTCTAACAAAGTGAATACCAGGAAGCTGTTACTTGAGGTGGGAGGGGGAGTTAAAGTTAAGGGGAGGGATTATAGACAAATAAAGAGAGAAAGGGTAGGATAATGCAGTCATAATATTCAATGTATATATATGTGTGTGTAAAAATACAACTAGGAAAATTGAAAGGATGGGTGGGGTTGAGAGAGATGGGGGCGAATGACAAAAAGAGATGACATTTATCAAGAGGCATTGTACTCATAAACTGACATGGTGAAGCCCTTTCATACTACTTAAATATAATGATTAAAAATAATGATTTCCCAGCTGGGTGCTAGTGGCTCATGCCTGTAATCCTAGCTACTCAGGAGGCTGAGATCTGAGGATCATGATTCAAAGTCAGCCCGGGCACGAAAGTCTGTGAAACTCTTCTCTCCAATAAACCACTAGAAAATGGGAAGTGGCACTGTAGCTCAACTGGTAGAGTGCTAGCCTTGAGCTGAAGGGCTGAGGGACAGTGCTCAGGCCCAGAGTTCAAACCCCATGACTGACAAAAAAATAAAAAAATAAAAAATGATTTCCCTTAAAGCCAAGGGTTAGCAAAAGGGCTGCTTTCCTTTGGGAGCCAGAACACCGTTTTCACATGAGCAAGAGCCAAGCACATGGCCGTGATGGCCTTTCACTAGACCACCATGAGATTTAAGGCCAATTTCCAGACTAACTTTTCTACCTCTTAGAGCTTTTCCTACCTACCATAGGGACTATTCTGTTATCTTGGTGCTTTCTTTTTTTATTTGTATCTTATTAATTTATTGCATGCATTTCCTATGAGCTGTCACAAATCCTCCCTTGAACAAAGTGAGAATACATTAATATTTAAAATAAAATAAACAAAATGCCACTGTGTGTGTCTTAAGCTAGAAATTCCTTAAGGGCAGGGACCATGTCTGTTTATATTGCACCTGGCACAGTGTCAAACTGAGGCTTAACAAATGAATTTTGATGAAGAAAGAAAAAAGCCACAGAGGCCCTCTTTAACTGACAGTCCTTCAAACCCCTCTTGCAAGGAATTCCTTCCTCATGTGATCCTCCAATTTCTGACCATCCATGCTCATCCCATTGTCCCTTGCCTGTCCCAAACCCTGTAATAGCCATAGCCACATCTGCACCTGGTGAGAAGCATCACCTCAGACACCCCTCCTACCCTTTTACCCACTGCCCCAGCTTTATGAGTTTGCTTAAAGTTGGGCACCTGCACATGATGCTAAGAAACGCTGTGGACAGAAGTGTTCAAGATGTCCCCATGCATGCTTTGGCCCCATGGGGGTCTCTAGCCAGCCAGGGACCTGGCAGAGGGAGGGAGAGGATAAACCGCTTCAAAACTCCAGATGCAGCAGTTAAAAAGAGGACAGAAGCAATGATCCTTCAAATTGCCACATCTGTATAATCTGCCTTTTATTTTCTGCTTCATGAAGTTTTATTTCCTATTATTTATTCACCTCCCCGCCCTCCCCTCCCCCGCCTCAGCTCCTCCTTAGCAGCCCACATGCTCAGATAGGTCCTGAGCCTTGACCTGGGTCTGGGTCTCTCTCCCCACCCCCTACACACACACACACACACACACACACACACACACACACACACACACACACTGTCTGACTGCTGGGAGATGACTCTTGCCTCCACTTCCTTCCTCCCACTCCCTCCTTTCCCAGGGCATTTGGGATGTGAAACTCACCCACAGTTTTTGCATTTGAGCCCCTAAATACCCTTCCCTCCATGCTCCAAGTAGAGCCCTGAGGAAAGACACATGGGGTGAATAGGAGGGTCATGAAATGAAGACTAGTTGCCAATCCCAAGAGTTCTTGAACTCACAGCCAGATGATATCACGTTCCCAGCTCCAGACAGCTACCACCTTTTCTGTACCTGTCATTTCCCACTCTGCTGAGTCTCCTCTCTCTTTTCCTCTGGTTCAGCAGACCTTGGTCAGAGTCTGGATTTGCCCCATCCTGGGTGCAATAGGTGTCAAGGTAAGAAGAGGAACAAACCACCCAGTTTGTGTAGGGAGGGGAAGCCTGTGGTTGGTTCAAGACTTTGAGCACTTATCTCCTGCTTCCCTACCAGGGTATAGGAACAAAGAGGCAGGCTAAGAGGCACAGGTGCCAGATTTTTCTGTTCAATGAGCTAAGCAGCGGTGAATCTAACGACAGTGGATGGAATGGGCATAGATACACAGGAAGGCTAAGGAGTAGCCCCTTAAGAGAGAGACAGGCCAAGCTGCTGGGCCTGAAACATAGAGCTTATTAATGAAGTCTATAGCAGCTGCTTATAGGAGAAGACAGCAATGCCAGAGAAAATCCTGGGAAGCCCATAAGGGATTTTGCAAATATTGTCTGTATTTTATATCTTTCTTATGATCTTCACCAATTTTCCACATTGCTCTATGGTTGCAAACATCTCATATCTAAGCTCTGAGAGGTTTGTTCTTTTTTTGTGATGGAGAGGGTAGGAGGAACGTTCCAATTGGATTTATTTTGTTTCTCCTAGGTACCTACAAAAGAGAATTGCCCATAGTAGGTTAGTTCATGGAAGAATGAATGGACCAGTTAGTTAATGTGAGGATGAAGCAAAATCCTTATTATCTCTGTCTATGTCCCTCCTTCTTCCCTCCCTCACTTCTTGCAGAGCACCTGGGCAGCAAAGATGGCGCTGAGAGGGAGTTAAGTGGGCAGAGCCTGATTTACTGTAGAGCACATGAGCAGCAAAGATGGCTCTGAGAGAGAGTAGAGTGGGCAGAGCCCAATTCGCCTTACATTCAGTGCGTAACCAGCCTGTGGAAGCTTAGGTGCATGATAGGGTGTGACCTTGACAGTGATTGGTTCCTCTTCCTCCCCTGCCATGCCACCGCACCTTTTTGGCTTTAAAAAGGGCTGCTCTCTGTTAATAAATGAGTTTGCTTCCTGCTTGACTTGGCTCCCCGCTGTGTCTGGTTGTCTCCTGGGCTGAGGGAGGCTGGGGAACAGGCCAATGCTGCACTTACCTTTCATCGGACCCAACAACTTCTGCCCCATCCTGAGATCTTTTAGAAACCTGTCTATAGTTTCACATATTTGAGTCAGAACCTCTGCCCATCTGAGCAGGTAGGGAAGCAAAACTCCACCCATACTTCAAACAGGGATCAGATTCCAAATAGGGGATTTTGCCTGGAAAATTGGGAGAAAGGGACTTCATAACTAACAACTCCTAACCCTATTCAGGGTTAGGAAAACGTCTCCATGGTTTTCACTGGCCCTGTAACTATGGCATCAGAAGTGAAAGCAGAACATCATTCTGGGTTAAGCCAGATGGACACTCTTTGAGTCACCAGTGGGATGGATCAGAAGCTGCAGCTCTATACTTCAGGCCTGGGTTCCTCTAGCAGCATCCATTAGCCACTTTCAGTTGGGGTGCAGGACTTACCACACATGGCAACCGTGATTACCAGGATCCTTATCATCATTGTAACAATAGCTAACAGGTTCTAATGATACCCACAATCTAGTGGCAGGGCAGCCCTGGATTAGTGGCCCAGTCCTTGGCCCTCCCTTTGCTTCTCTGCCTCCCCCTCCACCAACTCTTTCTCTCTTCCTTTCTCCTTCTGTGAGAAATGAGTTAGTTTCCTTTCTAACCAAGCTCATCCATTTTGTGGACAATTTCTTTTCTGCTACAGGAAATCTTCTGGTGTTCTCAACTCCCCAGGAATTCATAGGTGGGAGAGTTGATATTTTGTACCTACGAGTTTCTACTGTGGGACACCCCCAAACCCAGGAAAAGATTGTGCAAGGATGAAGAAGTGGGTTGTAGATCATATAGAACCTAGGTGGGGGACTGTAATGGGAGTTCCCTATCTGTGCATCTAGCAAGAACTGGGCTATGACAAGCCCTATACCACTGAAAGGAAACAAATATAAAGCAAACAAAATAGCTATATTATTAAATGAACATATTTTTAATTTAATGTCAGCTCCTGGAGTTTGGGCAGAGATACGTGCATACAAGAGTCCATGGATGTGTATGTATGTATATGTGTGGGCTCTTGGAACTGCAGGGTAAGTTGTCTTGGTTGTGGGGAAGATATCCTGGCTGGGGAGAAGGCAAGAGGGAGTTGGATGGGAGAGGACCACTGTGGAGGAAGAGAGGGAGTGGGAGGTCTCAGAGGGGGTGGGAAGGGACGTATGCTGAGGGGGAGGGTGCTGGCTTCATGCTGTTACTAGTTTGATTTATCCCTAATGAGTTCTCAGCACATGGCTGCTCCCGGCTCACTCCAGGGGCCTCCTGCAGGCCCCAGCCCGCCCCAACTCCAAAGCCACAGCAACTGCTCGCTCAGAAAAGAGCCAATTTCCACACTGCACAGTCCGCTTCACTCAAGGGAAATCACATTTTCCTGGGAGAGCCGCAGGCAGAGCTTCACTCCCCAGCCTGGCCTGCTGCCACAGGGCACAGATGCAGAGGAGCTGGTCCACCTCCCCACCCCCACTTGGCCTCCTCCCACAGGGTCTGAGGCTCTTGCCCCAAATCGCAGGCAACCCCCACAGCTGGGTCTTAGTCTGTTCTGCTTTTCAAAAATGGGGGAAAAGGGTATCGAAGGAGAGTGCTTCCCCAAAGAGAAGAAAGACCCATCCTCCTCCATCTTCTTCCAGGAAGAAGATCCTGATTCTGTTTGGGGATGGAAAGAGGCAGTGTGAGGCTGATGATGGTGGTGAGTGGGGTGCCAGAGTGTGTGAACAGGATGACCAATTTCCAGAACCTGTGTCCTAGAGAGGTCCAAGAGCCAAAGGAAGGAAATAAAGCAATGAGAAGAGCAAGAAGCCAAAGAGAAGGGGACTTGAGAGCAAGAGGAAGCTTCCGGGCACCTCCACAGCTCATGGAGGATCTCAAGGCTCTCTGCAGTCATTCACCTTCTCTTTCACACATCCACAGACCTGGAGATACAAAAGTCCATCACATGGAGGAAAAGGCATAACTTCTTTGAACTCAGCAAAAGAGAGAATGGAATAAGAAAATAAGATGGAAAAAAAGAATGGACAAACAAGAGACACAGGGAAGCAATTTTTGTGGGAGGCAGGGTCCTTTCATTAGAACCATGCCACAGTCTGCTCTGTCAGATGTTATCCAGGGACTTAATCTAAGGTTCTGGGTTTGTGTGGTCAGTGCTAGGAAGAGCAGGTCATGAGGCATGTGATAGATCAGAAAGAGCTGCCTAGAAAGCCCAGGTCTTTTCACGTAGGGCAGTGAAAGAGGTTAGTATAGGAGCAGTTGCAATGGGGGTGTCTGTACAAAGAGCCCTTAGTACCATGGGAATGTTTCAGACCTCATTCCCACTTCTGCAACAAATACCACTCCCACCAACCCCTCAGAAACCAAGGCTTCTGACTTCTTGCACAGTAAACCAGTCGCTTTCAAATTCAGCCATCCACAGATGCTTCCCTCATGCTCCCAGGGCAGATTGGCCTTCCAGCGCAATTCCTACCACTTCCCACAAGTCCCTATCCTTGTCCTCACATCCTTTTTTTTTTTTTTTTTGTATTGTGCTCCTTTCATAGCCCACCCAACTCACAACATCACACCCAGTGCTGAGGTACCTCATAATCATTTCTCTCTGGCAACATTGATGGTGATGACTATATTTTCTGAACCTCAAATGATCTATAGTTTCATCTTGGATCCTTGGATGACTTATCCACATGGGGTCTAGCCAAAACCTAATCCTTGTGGTCATACCACACAGTCACCCAACATCTGCTCTGAGATGAGTGTCCTAGGATAACCAATTTAAGAGAAAGGAAGGTGAATTTTGTGCCAAGGTCACCTCATTAAAAATACATCCAAATCATTTGGAGAGGGTGTGCCATGGGCACACAGTATTCCTAGAAGGGTTTTATATGTGAATGAAAAGAATTGATGTCCACGTTTTTGGTGACCCTACACATCTTAAAGAATTCTTGAGTGGGAGGTTTTCTTAAGGCATTTAGGAACTTAGGTGCAAGGTCATGAAGAGCCTCAGATAAAACTGTCTTTAGGCTGGGTGCCTGTAATCGTAGCTACTCAGGAGGCCGAGTTCTGAGGATCATGGTTCAAAGCTAACCTGAGCAGGAAAGCCCGTGAGACTCTTATCTCCAATAAACCACTAGAAAACCGGAAGTGGCGCTGTGGCTCAAATGATAGAGTGCTAGCCTTGAGCTGAAGAGCTGAGGGACAGTACCCAGGCCCAGAGTTCAAACCCCATGACTGACCAAAACAAACAAACAAAAAAACAAACAAACTGGCTTTAGCATCCTACTGCCAAGCTCAAGCAAGAGGGAAGCACTGTTGCTAGAGAACGAGCCTCATTTCAAATGCTTCACAGGAGGGTTCCCCTTATGATACAACTATTGTCAAGCCACCCCTGCCCATGAGCTTCTCTGCTTATGGGAGACCTAAGAAGATAACAGCCTTGTCTTTACACTTCTGTCTCCCCACCTTCGGGGGGGGGGGGGGAGTGTCCCTTGGTAGGATAAAGAACCTTTCTTCCATCAATTATCTGCCCAGGTATCCATATTAACTTGAGCACCAGTTCCCTAATATGTAAACTGTTGCTGACTCCAACTTAGCTTCCACAACACCCTCTCACATCAGGCGGGCACAAGAGAGCCTAGTCTTTTCCCTTTCATCCTCCACCACTATGAGGTCCATAAGAGATGTCCCAGTTTGTAGCTACTCCTGGATCCTTCCACAATCAAGGCCACTGATTCTCTGACATCCTGTTTTAATACTAACAGTAATTGCTTATGGGGAGTACATGATGGGCCAGTGCCACATGCTTGTTTCATGCTCACATTTAAAGAATGCAAAACCTCAAAGCTTGAAATAACTGATTTACCCTGTGTTGGACATCTACTAAGGACAGAGGAAGAATGCTACCTCAGGGCTATGGGATAATAGAAGGTCCTTTTACACCCAAAGCTCCCAAGTGACTTTTCAGCCACTCAGCTTTGAGCTCAGGAGGAAGCCTCAACCCCATGGTACTTCCTTCTCCAGTCAACCTCAAAGCCTGAGATAAAGAGTAATGGTTTATTGAGTCATTTGGCAATGGTGGGTTGTTTTTAGAAAAGAAAGAAGGATCAAGGAGAAAAGCCCAACACAGTAGGGAGACGATTCACTTGGAAGCCAAAATATGGGGAATGGAAAGAAGAAAGCTTGACCTAAACAGAGCTTCATTTACAGTATTTACAGTCAGGCTGTGGGGGAACAAACTGCAGGGGCTAGAGAGGAGACCTCATTATTAGCTCCAGCAGCCTCAAGGTCTCTTCAGTGGCTGTGTGGGCTGGAGCTGCAGACAACACATTGATTTGGTAGGAGCAGTTGGAAGGGGAAGTAAGTCCCCACCATTCTGCCTAGCTTTGCCCTTGGCAGAGCTGCACTGTACCTCCCAAAGGCCATGGATCTTTGGAATTGCTGTCTCCAGTTACTTTTGGCTGATCTGGTTGCTGTCAGCAGCCAACACAATCTACTGGAAGAGAGGCTGGTTGGTGCTTGTAAGTTCACAGCAGCAAGCAAAGGGAAGGTCAGCAGGCAGCTGGAGTTTCTGATGGACTTGGCTAGCCTTTCCTCATGCCCAGGAGGGAGGTGTAGGTAGATCCAAGCAAACTGAGCTGAAGAAGGTGGCAGGAGGCAGAAAGTGGTGACTCTTAGTGACTAATGGAAAGCCTTGGCCCAGGGTATGAGTTGTGGGACAAAGGACTTGCTTACTACTGTCAAGATTGCTAGAGTGGTGTTGATGATAGATACACACAAGGGCCACTGTGCAATTGTTAGCTCATTTGCAACCCCCTCATGCTCTTCATGCTCCCTCTTCTTTCCTCTTCCTTTTTTTTTGTGGTGGGCATCAGCCTGAGCATGTTTCTCCACCAATTTGGTCTCTTTAGTAATAAACTGGTTCTCTCTCTGGAACTTCTGCCCATCATCATGGAGTTTTAGAGGACAGTTCAACCTTCTCCAAGGTCATCTTGTCATTCATGGTTCATTAACCACACAGGGAGTGAGTTGCAATGCTGGAATTGTCGTTATTTTTCATGTAATAAATAAAGATTCCTTTGTATGACTGAAGGGCTTGTCCCAAGCTGAGTCCTCCTGTTTCCCAGTCACTCCCACTGTCCCCATGACAACTACAGATGGTCAAAGGCTGTGGCAGTGGTGGGTGGTGCACCTGCCCTTGATGTGGAGCTGTAATAATATGGAGAACCTGGACATGTTAAAAAAAATAACAACAACATTGCTGGTCAGAGGAGGAAATTGCCCCACAGCCTTCCCTACATCTGCTGACCTATAGGACAGCATGTGTTAATCATTTATGTGTTGCCTACCTGATCATCAAAGATTAACTACTCTCCAGCCTTGTTTCTCCCTTCTCTAGCCTCACCTTTGAATTTCTGGCCAGAAGAGAATGGTGGCTTCTTGCTCTCTGTCTTTCCCCCACTCCAATCCTGGCTATTTTGGCCTTCAACACCCTGACTACTGGAAAAGGGTAACAGAGAATAGTTATATATGGAACCCCAAGAGCCAAGTACACTGGAGGTTATTGGGCTTCTCCCTGGCCTTGCCCAAACAGTAACAGGTTAGACTAGGATTGAGATTCATCAGTCTGGGCTTAAGGACTTCCTAGCAGGCTCTGCACACCTACTGGGTGGGCAGCCTAGGGAGGCTCAGCAGGGTGGCTCCCAGAGCCCCACACATCTTATTGCCCTTGTCCTCTCTGTCTTGTTCTTGCAAGCATCTGGCAAACACAGTCCATGTTGGCCACCCTTCTAGTCTGGAATACCAGGATATAACAACTAGAGAAGGAAGGTCTTAGGGAATGTACAGTTCAGCTAGCTTGCAATGGTGTCCTTGGGTCACTGGTTCTCTCGGATTAAGGTCTGTTCTGATACTCCCAAGGCCACCACTTCAGAAGGTGTACTAGTGGAATCCCTCAAGTTCCCCATATGTAGACTTGCTTTCCTGAAGAGTTTTCTCTATCCAGACTAGGCCCCAGGACAAAAGACAGGTGAAGAGTAGCCTCCAAGCTCATTGACACTGACACTCAACTTTCTGGCCTGTGCCTTAAATGCTGTTTTCTCAAGCCGAATACGGAGAACTGGATGGAATAAGAATTGCTGAGTAAGACTTTTACTGCTGAATCATGATTATTTGTGACCCACTTAGATGGTTAATGGGGACCACAGAATGGCATCTTGAAATCAGCTCTTGTAAAGGAAATCAACTGGCATGTCTTTGGGGGTGTCCTTGAGCCAGTATTTGCTGCTGTGGGTTATAAGCCTTTACAGGTCAGGAGACCTGTCTTAGGCTTTTCTTGAGTCCATCCTTGCCCTCTAATTTCCCCTGTCTTTGGAGGCGGGAACTCTAAATCTTACACACTCAAAAAGATTAGCCAGCTGCTGGTAGCTCAGGCCTATAATCTTAGCTACTCAAGAGGCTGAGATCTGAGAATCATGGTTTGAAGCCAGTCCAGGCCAAAAAGTCAGAGACTCTTATCTTCAATTAACTAGCCAGAAGTGGAGATGTATCTCTGATGATAGAGCTCCAGCCTTGAAGGAAAAAAGCTAAAGGCCAATGCCTAGGCCTTGACTTCAAGCCCCAGCAGCAGCAGAAAAAACAAACAAACAAACAAACAAACATGGCTTTGAAGACCTAAAGGGAACAGAAGTCAGAAAGTCTCTAGCCTTCTGTGCTGCTCCCCCCTCCCCAAATAAATAACAAGTCTCCATCTAGCCTAGTGCATCCCAGCTATAAACACATTTTTGTCTGGTCTTGTTCCCCTCCTACCCTGCCCAGCAGAAAACTTGAACAGCCCCAGGGACTTACTCAGCAAGCTGGAGTTGGGGAAGCGCCAGGCCTCGCTGTAGGAGGAGTAGGGGGTGTGGCTGTAGGTGTTGCCAGAGTATTCACTTCCTGTTGGGAGCACAAAAGTAGAGGCCTGTGAGGCTGTTGGCAGTCATAGAGCGGTGGGGGTCAGGAATAGGGTCTCCATGGCTGGAGGTGGATGAGCCCTGGGATAAGTGTGGCACAGGGTGGAGGCAAGTGAAACCAGGGCAGGGATTGTAGAGCACAGGTGGCTTCTCCATTGTTTTGTGGGAACTCCACAGTGTCCATTTCCCCAGGCACTAGAGGCACTATAGCCCTCAAAAGAGCCCCAGGAGTCAGACATCATTACTATCCTATTTTCCAGATAAAGAAACTGAGGTTCTGGGATCTGCAGAAGCTGGAGGGTCCAGTGTAGGGTGGAAGCTGTGCTGTGATCTGGGGTCTTTACCTACTTCCTGAACCTTCTGTAGAAGAGAGTTTCCAGAGGGACCCATGGTAGAGATAGGGGTAAGGGAATATCACATGGGGGAGTGGAAGCACAAAGAAGGGAAGGGAATAGCAGCCGAAACAAGAACTTTTTAAGTCTTTCTAAGTATAAATTTGTTAAGTGTGTGTGAGTGTGTGTGTGTGTGTGTGTGTGTGTGTGTGTGTGTGTGTGTGTGTTATGGTGTGGGTATGAGAAGGTGCTGAGAATCAAGGATAGGAAAGATGGGAAGATCCTGGAGAGTATGAAACACTGGAGGAGGTTATATTTTCTTGGGCTTGTTCTGTGACTTTGTTCTTACCTTAAGAAAATTCAGTATATGAATTTAACCACTAAGTAGATCAGATTACCTCCTTCTCTGAATAGAATCTTGAGTTTCTCAAGATTTATTTACCAAAAACAAACAAACAAAAAACCCAAATCACTTAAGCATTCCCTTGTATTACAACATTGACAAAGTTAAGCTGACCACCACAGCTACTTTTGGTACTTAGTATGCAGCTTAAAGTTTACAAAGCCCTTTTATTCTTATAACCATTCTATGACATATTTTCCATATTGTCAGTTTATAGAAAAGAAAAGTAGAGCATAGACTGAGTGAGTAATTTGCCTCAAATTACAGTGTCAAATGGTAGAGCAGAACTTGATCTTAGCACTGTGGAGGTGGGAGGGAAGGGATGGTAGGGGGAAAACAAAGGAGGGGGCAACAATGTTCAATAGGAAATATATTCAGTACCTTGCTCATGTAACTGTAACCCCTCTGTACAGCATTTTTACAATAAAAATTGTACAAAAAAGAACTCTTGACTTAAATTCCAGATAATTCTCTATGCACTTATCCAATAATTTCATTTACAAAGCCAGGTTCCTGCCACTTTTGAAAGCCAATGAGTGTCCACATAGTCTTTGAAAAACTCATCTCAAATGTGAGCTAAGTACTTTCTTAGGCTCCTTGTCTAAAGTTTGAAACTCTCTGGCTCTGCAGCCAACTAATCTGAAGTAAAATCCCCATATCCTACCTCCTGGTTGGGTAAATTTGGATAAGTCACTGAGCCTCTCTGAGCTTTTGTTCGTGTCTGTCAAATGGGGCTGATTACTGTTCCTATCTCATGCAGTGACAATTACTGAGATAATATATTCGAAATGTTTAGCCCCATGCTTAGAATATAAATAGCATTTAATAAATATTTAATTGTTATTATTTTCTCATGAAACAAGCGTTAAAGTTCAATTGAGGCTCAATAACTCCTGCCAGTTGGGGTTAATTTCTTGCAAAGACATAGGCATTTGTTAGAGCTTGAGGCAGAGATCCTTTGAATCTAGGCAGTCCAAAATAGGCAGCAAATCACAGTGAGAAAACAGTAAGTTCCCTAGGGGAAGGGACTAAGCCAAGCACACAAGGGCAAAGTATGAAGACAAGAAAGGGAGGGGGAAAGGGAGGGCAAAAAACAAAGAGGAAACAGAAAAAAATCTAAGAAATGATCTAATTCAGCCATTCACTGAAATGAACAAACTGCTGTGCAGAGAAGGAAGATTTTTGTCCAAGGCCATATTTTTAGTTAGAGCTTGAACTAGAAGCTGACTCCCTTGTCCAACACCAGGACTTGCTCAAAACCCACAGAGGAAACAGCCCCTGTTTACAACTGATTTACTCCACTCCCATTGCAGTGATCCTTGGGAGAAGGCTAGTTCTGCATTAGCTATATGGCAATGAACTTTTATTTGACCTTACCTAACACTGAACACAAGTTTAAAGGACAAGGAAGAGAGATAGAAAATACAATGTGTTTGCTCTCTGACTTTGTCACTATTCATACATTCTTTCATCTATATATTTATTCATTTATTCAGCACAAATTGCATACCTGACTGCCTCAACCACATGAAAGTCTACGGTAGGGAATGGGGCTTGAAGGCAGTATATACCCTTAGGTGTGGCATCTCCTTACCACCAAATCCACTAATCTCTGTACAGCATAGAGCATGGAATGTCCTTAGGCCTATGGAAGGCCAATTCTACCCACTCACCTTTCCAGGTAGCCCTTACAATTATCCACTCTTTCTGTTTCAATAGTCTATTGCTTTCTAATTCATTAAGCCCTTCAAATTCTTCTATTCTTAAAAATCCCCTTCCAAACTCCACATTCTCTTTAGCTACCTTTTTCTTTCTTTGTCCCATGGTCTGCCTTCATCTTCCATCTTCTTCTAATCACACCAATGTTGACCAAATCCCCATGATCTCTAATATGATCATTCCAATGGTCACCTTCGTGTCCACAGTTCTCTCACTTCTTAGCTCTCTTAGTCTCATTCCTCTATGATTCTGGAGGCCATCTTGCAGTTTGCTTCATAATTTGATGGGTCCTCTGCTGGTTTATTTTTATGCTAGAACTCTTGCTTTGAAGGCTTTCTATGAATTCCCATTCATATCCTCCTTTGTCTAATCCTTTGGCGATGAATATTAACTTTGTACCATAGTGGAAACTTATACTCTAGCCAGGGTCCTTTGCTGACTTCAGAAGTATCATGTGCCTACTGACATTGTAAGATGGGAGTTTAGTAGGTATTTATATCCTAACCTGGCCTAATAGAACTTGATTTTGACCTACGATGTACTACAACTCTTTTTCTCCTATTCTCCCACATGTATACTTATTGTCTATTGACTTTCTTAAGCCTCAATGCTATGAGTAATAACACAATTCATCTATTTTCTCTTCACCAATATCGCAAATTTATCAGCAGATAAATTTGTGATAAATCTGTGGATCTACCACCCAAACATTTCATCAGTGTCTTTCTTCTCCTCCTTCATTGCTACTTCTATAGTCTGTGCCACCAGCATCTCCTGGAAGAATTACTATATCATCTATTTGGTACCTGTGCTTTCTGTTGGTGGTCTGTAATCCATTTTCTCAGAAGCCTGAGTGGCATTTTAACAGTTGACCTTGCTTCTACCAAAATCTTACCTTGTAGTCCTTTCCTCAACTGTTCTCTGTTCTTCAAAAATATTCACCTCCTTTCAGTGTGCTATCATACTAAATTAGTTCCTTCCTGCCTTAGGGCCTTTGCACTTGTTGTTCTTTTGGACCAGGGATGGTCAGCACCAGTTTATCACTTGGCTGACCACTTTGAACAACTTATTAGAAAGGCCTCCCCTTATCACTCAATCTAAAGCATTTATCTCTTCTCCCTGTGGCTCTTTATTGCATAATCACATTTTATTGTCTTCTCATACTTATCACAATCTGATATTACACTTACCCATTTATTAACTTGTTCATTGTCCATTTATTTCTAATAGTAGATAGTAAATAAGAGGAACATACCTTATATACACTGTGCCACCAGATCCTTACTAGTATGTGTTAAGGAAAAAGTGGCAAATAGATATAAGGGTATAAGGATGGATACAATGTGGATTAAAGACAGGTGGTCAGAAAGATGAGGAGGAGAAGTGATAGATATATGGAAAATCAGCAGATGTGTCTGGGAAGGTGGCTCAGCAGTAGAGCGCTTGCCTTGCATGCATGAGACCCTGGGTTCGATTCCTCAGCACCACATAAGCAAAAAGAAAAAAAAGCCAGAAGTGGCACTGTGGCTCAAGTGGTAGAGTGCTAGCCTTGAGCTGAAGAGCTGAGGGATAGTGCCCAGGCCCAGAGTTCAGACCCCACGACCGGACCCCCCCCCCAAAAAAAAATCAGCAGATAGACAGAAGAGTAGATGGATGGAAAGATGGATAGAAAGGTGGATAGAAGGAGAGAGGGAAGAATAGGTGGGTGGATAAACATGCAGAAAGAAAGACAGATGGAAAAGATGGGTTAAAAACAGAATAGAATAGAAGGCCAAGTGTAGTGGCCCATGCCTGCAATCCTAACTACTCAGGAGGCTGAGAAATCAGGAGGTTTTCACTTTGAGGCTAGCATAGACAAATGTTAAGGAATATTATTAGCTCAACCATAGTGGGCACAATGGCATGTACCTGTCAGTCCAGAAGTGTAAGAAAACTAAACCATGCCAACCTAAACAAAAGTGAGCTCCTATTCAATAAGTAATGAAAGCAAAAAGGACTAGAATCATGACTCTACTGAAAGAGTACCTGCCTAGCAAGTGCAAATGTTGGCAGTGTCAAACCCCAGGACTACCAAAAAAAAAAGTAGATAGAAGGATGGATAGATGCTTGGTTGGATCCTTGTCTTTGGAACTGTGATTATAGTTTTGCATTGCTATGAGTTGTTAACTGCATTAGGGAGGCCAGAATCAGAGAGAAGAAGAAAAGAGAGGGGAAGAGAGGTGAGGGAAAGGGAAGGAAGGGAAAAGAAGGGAGGAGGTAGGAAGGGAAAGAGAGTGAAGGGTAGAGGAGAGAAGACAGGGAAGGAAGAAGTAGGGGAGAAAGTGAGACAGAGATAGAGACAGAGTCAGAAATAGAGGGACAGAGATTGAAGGCACAAAGAATGAACAGACAAGAGACTGTGTTCTGGCCCTTTTTGGTCTAGTTACCCAAAACTTGCATCTTTATTTCTGATATAATCAGGGGTAGGGAGGGCAGTGTGGTGAAGCAGAAACATCCCCAGATTTGAAATTCAAGGGCCTGTGTTTGAATCCCTCTGCCACTTAGTATTGTTATGACCTTGAGTATACCATTTTACTTTTCTAGCCCCAGTTATTTTTTTTTTTTGTACAACTAGTTATCATCAACCCTTCCCCAATCTTATGATAAGGATTAAGTGGGAACTAAAGTATGAATGAAAGGCCAGGCATGCAAAGGGCATAATAAATGATCACCTCTTCCTTTCCATAATTAATTGGAGAATGTCATTGATATGACTAACTTTAAGCATTATTATGTACCTACAGGTATGCAGTTGGTGCTCCTTGAATTTATTGACTTCAATTGAGGAAGTCCTCATTCTATCAACTGGGATACCATAGGATGGTAAGAGATGGACATAGAATTTTCCTGCAAAAACAATCTGCAGGAATTCATTTGCACAAAGGCTTTCCTAGGAGCCAGGTGAATAGAACTGCATCTTATGAAAACTTACTGGAAAGCTATCTTCTATGTAAGACAAGACCCCTTTCTTTTGCAATCCACTTACAGTCTGTGTGGTAGTTGTGTATGTGTGTTTCTTCATTGCAGTCGCTCTGGCTTAGGCCTTTCTGGAAACAACCTGGGGGCCTTTGATGAGAGGCCCATGCCTTTCAGCTACCTCACAGGTCAACTTTTGGCCTCAGGAACCCCTTGCCCTGGGCCTGCCCTCAAGGAATGATTCATAATTAAGAGAAAAGCCTTGCCTTTATGTTTCTTCCTCCTCCTCTAAGCAGGCAGCAGGGGAAGGTAGAAGGACTAGAAGGGGAGGGGGGGGGAGACTGAAGCTTGGGATTTTGATTGAGAGGCCCCATTATCCACACTCTTAAAAAAATAACCGAATCTTTTCCTTTTTTATCTTGACCAATCTCATTTCACGCTCCAGAAGAGGAAGGAGGGAGGGAGGCAGTCCGGGGCCAGGAGGGAGAGAGGAGTCAGTATTCTGTATTTTCAACGCTGCATTAAGCACATTGCCACGGTAACGTGCAGCAACAAGTGCCAGCTCAGCAGGTTCCCAGGGAGCAGAGCCTCCTTCCCTCATTCTCTCTCCCTCCCTTCCTTCTGCCCAGGAGAGCCCAGCCCACCTGCCTCTGCACAGGGTACCCAGAGTGGGTGGCTGGCAAACATTAACCCCTGCCAAGGGAAGCAGGCTTGGGTGAATGTACAAGTTTCTAGGCCAGAGCCAGGGAGACTGGTTCCTGGGTTGCACAGGGGTCAAACGTACCCTGAGATTAGAGCCTCTTCTGTGAGCTCCAGACCACTCCCGGGCCTATCTGTGAAGTGGAAATGTGTAAGATCTACTCTATCTATCCCAGTGTTTTTCCAATCTGGCTTCTAAAAGAGACTTTAGCAAAGAAACTACCACCATCCTCTTCATTTGTCCAGAACTTGTCCTCCTAGGTTACCATTGGGTGATAATTACAGACAAAGAAAACCAAATGACTGGCAGGTAGGACTCCAGACAATTCAAATGAGGATAGAGAGATATTCATACTCTATGGTACCCTCAGTACCTAGAACCTGAACCTTCTCATGCAGAATTGCAAGAGTAGAGGATGCAAAAGAGAATGTCAGTCATTGTATTCAGATCTTACAGATGGGGTTAACTGAGATTCATCAGTTAAATCAACTGCATGAGGACCAGTCTCACCTATGGCTCATCTATTTGACCAGTCCCTCCACATACTCCACTCCATTAGTATTCACTAAGTCAGTGAAAAAAGTAGAAAAAAGTAAAAGCTTGGAATTGAACCCAGGTCTGCCCCAGCCCATCCTTTTCATCATGGTGGATAATATGGATGATCTTGGAAGGAGGCTGAGCTGATTGATGCAAGTTAAAGAGCCAAAATGGTACTGGGACATTTTTGCATGGTGTTTGCAAGAAAGTATTTCTTTGGTCCATTATTTGATGCCCTTGAATTGAAGCTATGAATTGAGCCTATGGACAGGTCTCAACCTATCTCTTTCCTCTCTTGCCCAACCCCTTCTTTCAACACTTCCTTTCATAATGTTCCTTCTCCTGCCAATCCCTCCTCTTACCTGCCACCATGCCTGCAATGGCAGAAGAGGCATAGCTGCCCTGTCCACTGGTAGGGATGTGGGGTGGGTATCCGGGTAGCGTGGGCCCCACCATCTCTCGCCCTGGAAAAATACAACAGAGTTATCAGTGTAGGGGGTTCCCATGCTTATCATTTCACTCAGCGAGCTTTAGCAAATCTTCTTTCAGCTATTCCCAAGCCCTCCAAGGCCATTCTCCAAATCATCTCTCTTCCCTCTAAACCCAGGTCCTTGTCTCCTCTAGAAGGGCTCTCAGTGCTATTAGTGCAGTCCTCTTTTATTTTCTGGTCTCCAGTGGTTTTATTTACATAAATATGTGTTTTGAATCTTGGTTCCCTTGCCCAGCATAGTGATAGGCATCAATGGCCTAAAATAACCAGAAGCCACTTGACTCAAAGCATCTCTTTCCTCAGAGAGCACCAGTTCTAAGAGAACCAAGAATCAGATCCTGGAAACAGATGACAGATGTGTGGCCCTCTGGCTTATTACTTCCCTTTTTTGGTCCTGGAATAGATACTGATTCAACCATCATACCATTTTCCACTGGGCCAGTGAGGGGGTTTCTATATCTTCTAGGTGGATATAATTTATCAGAGATACAAGTGACATGAAACCTATTGGCTGTGCCTGACCTAAAAGGACATGTGGATGAGAGATATGTAGCTTTCACATGACTATGAACTATATATCTGTCAGATACATTATTTCTTGTTTTATTTTCTTTTTTGCCAGTACTGGGACTTGAACTCAAGACCTCACATTCTCATTTAGCTTTTGCACTTACAGCTGGCACTCTGCCACTTGAGCAGCGCCTCCAGTTCCATCTTTTGGCTGGTTAATTGGAAATAAGAGTCTCTTAGATTTTGATACTTGGGCTGGCTTTGAACCTAAATCCTCAAATCTCAGTTTTCTAAGCAGCTAGGTTTATAGACATAAGCCACTGGTGCCCAGTCTCAAATACATTTCTAAACTTTTTTTTTTTTTTGCAGCAAAACACTGATCTCCCTTTGTCTATAATTTTGAGCCATACCCACATTTGGAGATACCAAGGCAGTTCTAGAAATTAAACCCCATCTTCTTGGCTCTATGTGTTCACATCAGGAAGAGAAAGCCTAAAGTCTCCATTTAGGATACCAACCTGACCTGATTATCCTCTCCCCATGTACTTCCTGCCCAACTGCCAGGACCCCTGGTATGTTCTCTTCGTCATCTCTATTTTCTGTGGATACAGACCAGAATCTGCTTCACTTAAGGATTTTAGTTTGTCTAGGTCTGTCCAATAGGTGACAACTGTCCCAGCATGCTTATTAATAATAATTATTTTTGACCAGGTACCAGTGGTTCATGCCTGTAATTCTAGCTGTTCAAGTGACCTAGATCTGAAAGATTGAGGTTTCAGCTCAGGCAGAAAAATCAGAGATTCTGTCTCTAACATAATCATCAAAAAGCAGAGCTGGTGGAATGGCTCAAGTAGTAGAGTGTCTGCTGAACAAGAAATCTAAGTAAGCACAAGGCCTCGAGTTCATACTCTGATACTGGCAAAATATTAATAATAAAATAATGGTCATATTTCTCTCAAAAAGCTCCAGCTTGAATGATGTGCTATTTCATCATCCTAGTTCTTGCTGATGCCCACACAGTTTCTCAATCTGAATAATATTAACATTTTAGGCTAGTTAATTGTCTGCTGTGGGACCATCATGTGAATTTCAGGATGTTGAGCAGCTCTACCCACTAGATTCCAGACATTGTCATATGTCCTCAGTGGGAGTGGGAGCTAAGGACCATTCTTTGAGATTATGACCTCTGCCACCTTCATGGGGCTGGTTTTTCCCTTAGGACTAATAGGTTGCCTGTAAGCCTAGTACATCAACTTACCATAGCCACCGTCTCTGTGGTACTTCTCATCCCACTTTTCTCCCATCCACCACCCCTCTATATATTCTCTCCTTCATACCTCAGGGCCTTGAAGGTACCCAGTAATGATGGATGGGAAGGTATAGCCCATGAAACTCTACAAGTTGTTAATGTTAAAATGCTTCTCTTCCTGTAGTTTCTCCAGCACAATTATTTCATTCAACAAATACTTATTGTACAATGTATTTTTCTAGTACGTATAGTGCATTTTCCTAAGCACTCAGGGATACATCAGACAACAAAAGTGCTAACTATCTAGGCCAAGCATTAAGTGATGAAGCATAGACTGGGAAGGGCATTTGAAGCTGAGCTAAGGGATCAATAAAAGACCTGTCTCTTCAGTTTCCTCCTTTCCTCCTCCTCCTCCTCTTCCTCCTCTTCTTCGACTTCCTCCCCCCCCCCACCTCTCAGAAAGAGTATAGGAATTAGAGGATCTGTGGTCTTCATCCTGCTTTTATGGCTAACTTTCTAACTTTCTTCCATCTAAATACTAACTATGCACAATCTGGCTTAGCTTCCAAGATCAGGTGAGTCCAGGGAGATATAGCCATAGAGATGTTCATTTTCTGTGTACCCTTTGACTATCCACTTATGTACCATTTCTTCACATGCAAAATGATAGGTGGAGGGTGAGAATGAGAGTACCTTACATACTTATTATTACCCTGAGGTTATCAGCATGATTCAAACCCAGAGTTTCATGCTTCAGATATACATTGATTAATGCAATGGATACATTTTAGAACTGATTATGTTAGTGGAGCCCTTACAGAATAAATCCTCTTTAGAATGAGTTTTCAGTGTTCTTATTTTAAATGGTATGGGGTTTTGAAACATCTGAACACCACCTTCTATTTGATTTCTACTGAAGGTTCCAGGCATAGTTGGTACTGCACCAGACAGGATAGAACCCATTGAAATTCTACACTTCTATTCACATAACACAGGATCATCAGGAAAACCCAGAAAGGCATGAAAACATAAATATGGAAGAGAGAATTTTGATATATTTAGAGGGAGAGGGAGAATTAGAAAGAAGATAGACCACAGTAACTACTGAGCATGTGAAGAAGACCGTACTGTGTTCAGCTCTCAAACTCAGTCCCCTTCATCCTAGGTGAATCACCTGGCCAGTCAAGAGAGGGAAGGAGTGATCTGAAGTTTCTAAGAACAGGAATTCAGGGTACAGGGAGTGGATGGATGCCATGGCAGGGAGAAGTGAAAGAGAACAGTGACTCAGATCTAATAGTTTCTTTTTTCTTCTTTCTTCCTACTTCTAGGGGGCAGGGGAGAGGAGGAACTCTAGATCAGGCCAGATTATGGAAGACAAATCACTGAATTTCTCCACGACACAGGAGGAGATTTAGGATGAGAACCTGTAATTTGGGTTCATATTACTTTCTTTGGTAGAGGCTTCCTTGTATTGAGAAGGATTCAGAGGCAGTCTCTGTATTTGTTGTGATTAGGGGAAGGGTGATGGGATATGAGTCTTGGTTCTCAAGACAGTCACTTGCTAGTGCTGGTCTAGTATGTTCCTGGTCTCCTTCAGCTCTGGTAGCCACTCTCGTCTCCCTCCTGTCCTCATCCTGTCACTTTCCATCACCTGATCCTGCAGCTTCCTGAGTTATGTTGCTTAGTAGGCAGAGTTCCAGAACACGTACTCATTTTAGGCCACAACGTAATCTATGGTATCCACTGGGATCCTACCCCATGTGCTTCAATCCCAACATTGTTCTTACAAGTGGAAATCATTGGTCTCTCCTTATATTCTGGTATCAACGATGTGATTTTCTCAAAGCAGGGTAAATTTCTGAATCAAATGACTGGAGAAAAATCCTAAATATTTCTCTTTATAAAACCTTGTCCTGCCAGGCACCAGTGACTCATACCTGTAAACCTAGCTACTTAGGAGGCCCAGATCTGAAGATCACAGTTTGAAGTCATTCAGGAAAGCCCATGAGACTCTTAGCTCAAATTAATCACCAAAACTCCAAAAGTAGAGCTGAGGCTAGAGTGCTATCTTTGAGCAAAAAAGCTCAGAGACAGTACCCAGTCCCTGAGTGCAAGCCCCAGGACTGGTACAAAAACAAACAAACAAACAAACAAAAAGCAAAAAAGAAATAAAAATACCTGGTTTTCCTATAAAAACTACTAGTAGAGTTTTCTCCAAGATAGCTCTCACTTAAACTGCTACCATAGCTGTCTTAAGACTCTCTACTCCAATTCCTTAAAAAAATGATTTATTGGGCTAAAGTTGGTGGTAGCATACTTGTCCAGCTAACCCTAGCACTGAAAAAATGTGTTTTTTTCCCCAGAAAGCCAAGAGACTTGTACCTTTCTTGGAAACAAGACTATAGAAGATGTGGGTTGGAGATACATCATCATGGTCTAAAAGTCCTACTTCTCAGTTTATTGAAGCTCTTTATCATGAATTTATCCTTGCTGGGGTAATTCCATCTCCTCTGTATTCATAAACATTTCCTGTGTAGGCATTTTTAAAAGAAGTTAACTGAGGCCTACGACCAAGTTAATAGGTTGTGAAGTAGGATTCCCTAAGAAAACTAAAGCACCCAGATCTATTGGCAAATATTCTAAATGGTAGAGATCAGGACCAGAAAGCCATTAGCTAGAGGAATTCAGAGGGTAGAGGTGTTTCAGACTACTTCATCTGTCCCCTTTGATGTCTGCCCTCTATGTAGCCATTTTTCAATTCTTATCTTAGCAAGGAGAATTTATGGCAACCCAGAAATCTCTTTGACAGGCCTAAATATAATTTGTACAAAAGAATGGAGGAGGATACTAGACTCTTTGATGATAAAACCTAACTTTCTCCAAACTTTCTGATGACCTGAGTTGGAGTCAATCTTGTAGCAGCCAGAACAAGGCCAGCCTTGATGTCACAGTTGTGACCCATGTATGGGAATCTGCCTTGGAATATCTGAAGGGGACTGTCAGCAATCTTAGGTGAATTTCACTATTCCTCAAACTCTATGGTTTCCACTTTCTTGACTGACTGGGATAAATTGAGCCTCAGAAAGTCAGTTACTCAACTGAACTAAGAAAAATGACATAGAGAGAAATAGGAAGCAGGTTAGAGGGGTTTCAGGGTATGGGAGGAAGGTTTTGATGGGGTCACACAGCAGAGAAGAGCTAGAAAGGCTCATATCGGTTAGAACTAATTATGAAATAAAAACTAACCAGGATCCTTCTTCCTTTCCCCTTGATTGCAACATTTTCCAGGAATAATTTTGTCTCTGCTTCCTTTCTCTTATTTCAAATGTAATTCTCTCCCTCCTATAGATGGATTTATAGCCCCCAGGCTCTTGAGCTCATTCCCCTCCTATTTTTCCTCATCCTAGCATTTCCTCCTAGCCCTCCCACCAGAGCTTAGCTATATACTAAGTAGTTATGTTCAATCTTGACCAATGGTATCAGGCAGGTGGCCAGTCTGGAAGGAGCTCTAGGGCTGATGTCCTGAACTCATCATGGACACTAGCTATCATCAGCCTTGAGCTAGAGAACTAGGCTTGGCTGTGAACTATAGCTTTGGCTTGCTTGCTGGATACTTATCTGGACCCTACTCTCTCCATTCCAGGGTACTCAGCCTCCTGGCCTCTATGCTGAATCTCCAATGCTGTGGCTAGTCTACATGGTTGCTTCAACCTACCCTTTAGCACTCTAGAGGCCTGATTTGGGGTCATATTGCTGAGAACTTGCTGATGCTGTATATTTGGCTGCTTGCTGTCTGGATGACTACCTGGTATCTACTGCTAGTTGCTTTGTCTTATAGGTTGGATGACCTCCCAATCCTGCAGCTGCCTTGCAGAACGAGCATGTTCACTAAATTAACAGCTGATAAGATATTGGATACATTAACTCTGATTGATTGCATGTTGACAAGGAATCCTGTAGCCTTAAAAGGGTGATAGTGAGAAATTTGGGCCTCAGGGTCAGAGTTTGCCTGGACTGTTTCAATAGAACTTTATGTCATAGACCCTGTCTGTTGTTCTGATCTATCTCCCAGTTCTCAGCTGCTATCTGCCCTCTTTCTCAGTCTACACACTAACTTAAAAACTGCTCTTGACATCATGTGCTTCATCCAAACGTTCACCTCTGACTTGGTTCATCTCAGGGCCCAGACCATTTCCACAAGACACACAAGTATGCCCCACAATCCAAGCTGTCCTTCCCAGCAGGCATGGCCCTTCCCTCTCTTTTTTTTCCTTTTTTTGGGTCCGGTCGTGGGGCTTGAACTCTTGGCCTGGGCGCTGTCCCTCAGCTCTTCAGCTCAAGGCTAGCACTCTACTACTTGAGCCACAGCGCCACTTCCAGCTTTTTTTCTTTTTGCTTATGTGGTGCTGAGGAATGGAACCCAGGGCCTCATGCATGCAAGGCAAGTGCTCTACCACTGAGCCACCTTCCCAGCCCTGCATCCCATTTTCTTTACAGGTTTTTCTCTTTTAATCACTTTGGTCAAAATAACTCTGCTGCTGACTTTATACTGTTGAGATTTCAATTTCTGAGTCAACTTCCCCTACCTTGTCTCAGATCCTTAAACACTGCCTCTCTGCCCCCTACACTGGGTGTCCATCTTCATCATAATACTTCCTGCATAGATGCAGGTATGCATATGACATTTTTTAAAAATCCCAGATGCTACACAGGAATTGCAGTCAGTTTTAAGAATGGACCTATGACCTTGAATCAAAGGACCTGTGGTCCTTCTGGGCTGGCAAGATGGTGTTTTCCTGGTTCAAGTCCCAGAGTTTTCTGGGGGCAGGGTTCTCTACCTCAAAGAGAGTAGCTCTTCACTGGGTTACCTGGCTTCTGTAAACACTTTCGCTTCAAGGTGCCTTGTGACTGTGGGTTGTCTCTGTACCAGTTCTTCCTGCTCCACCTTCCCCTGGTCTTTGCTCCAGTATCTCAAGATGGTTGGGTTGGGGAGCAATAGACAGGGAGAATACCCTTTGGCACTAGAAACCTGCATCTTTGGAGACAGTTCTCAAAGGAAGAGACATCTAGTTGGCATTCTCTCTTCGTTCCTTGCCTTAGGATCCCTGTCATTTCATGTAATAATAAACCTCACTTTCCGTTGCCACCTGTCTTTCTCAACATGGAGAACTACCCTTTGGCATTGGCAGCTCCAAAAAGTCCTGGAGGAGTTAGGGAATAGTATGATGCTGGGCAAGTTTGGGACCAAAGCCAGGCTGGACCCAAACCAAG
Organism: Dipodomys spectabilis; assembly: GCF_019054845.1. Taxonomy (NCBI): domain Eukaryota; kingdom Metazoa; phylum Chordata; class Mammalia; order Rodentia; family Heteromyidae; genus Dipodomys; species Dipodomys spectabilis. The sequence goes on along the minus strand of NW_024871265.1, from coordinate 487,341 downwards.
GGACTTTAGCTGACCCTGATGACCTCCCTCCCTCCCCTTGCAATACCTGAGAATCCTTGAGGGACCTCCCAGTCATACCTGAGAGGAGGGCCTGGCCCGTGAACTGCCCGTACACGGAGGCAGCATGGGGAAATGCATTGAAGGGCGGGACCGAGGCCCCGGTTGGGCCCCCACAGCCGACTTGCTGCAGATCCAAAAAGGCGGAGCTAGATAAAGAGGAAGGGGTGGAGCTAGAACTGGATAGCTCCGGGGTTTCCTGCTTTATGGCGAAGGGTGAATGAGGATCTGCTGGAGGGAGGGAGACAACAAGGAGAGAGGGGTGTGAGATGATGGGGCGGGAACATGCACAAATCAAGCCATGAGATGTGGGAGGGATTGAGCGGTGGGAGGGATTGAGCGGTGGCTTGGGAGTAGGGAGGCCTGGCTGCTCTTGGAGTCTGGGTCTGGGATGGGGTGGAGTGGGGAGTAGCCAGGGTTGCGTGGTGTTCCTCAGGGTGAATGAGGTGGGAGCCCGATGCTCTACCTCCCTGTCAGGTGCCTTCTGCCACCAGTGTAGACTGAGAAACGTGTGTACCCGAAGGACCGAACCCAAGAGGCCAAGGCCAACCCCTTTGCCTCACTCTGAGGCTCAGACAGCATAACCCGCTACTCTTCTCAAGGCAAGCACCTCAGTCACCTTCCTTCTGCCAGCCAGCCACCTTTGCCTTCCCCTTCTTTCCAGCCCACTTTTCATAGCTGGGTCCAGTTGGCCCAGGAATCCTACCTGCCACCACAGGGTAGGTCTGGTGTGTTGAGAGGTTGCGCCCCAAGGGCGTATTGGAGGGAGTCAGAGTAGCCTTCCCATCATCCAGGGCACTGTTGAGCAAGGGCAGTGGGTAGAGGCCCTGGGGAATAAAAAAAAGTCAACAGGACAGAGGCACCTGGGCAAGCTAGCCTTCCTACCGAGCCTATGACCCATCTTTGGATTTGGTGGTGGTAATTTCCCCAGGAAAGTTTCCTTTGCTCTTTGCCCCCATCCTTTTCAGCCTGAGCTCTACTTGGCATGACTCATACATTTGGATTCTCTTACTGTTCTGTTGTTGGCTTAGGGCTTCTCCTTTCAGGTTCTACAATTCAAGGTCAAATGGGAGGCCAGGTATGATATAGAGTCTTGGATGGATGCTGGTCTCCTTCCTCAGCTTTTCATATGGCTTAGTTCTAGAGTATAGGACACAGCTAATGGCCAAAACAGGCAACCCATAGGCTGGAGTCCTTCATTGTACTGTTAATTTATTCTTTCCAGATCATAAATGCAGGTTCAAGGAGTGAAGACACTCATGCCCCTCCACTCTGGAGTGGATCTAGGATTCAGATTTGATTGTTTCTGCTGTCAACTTCTAACCTGATGGCAAGGATAAATTCTTACATTTGCAAAAAGCTGACTTTTGGGCCTTCCCTTTGTCATTCTTACCAAGTTTCCCCAGGATCTGTATGGCTTAGACCTGTAAGATTATGTATCATACACTGAGTGTCTAAACCTCAGACTGTGATGTTCAAGCTTTTTCTATTGAAATCAGAACTTCAAAATGCTGACATGGGTGTTCTGTTCCACAGAACAGGCGGGTTTCATCTCTCTCTCTCTCTCTCTCTCTCTCTCTCTCTATATATATATATATACATATACACACATATACATATATGTGTATGTATACATATATGTATATGTGTATATATACATATATATAATCTTCAAGCAAATAGAAGCATTCAGGTTAGCTTGGAAGATAGTTGGGGTTAGTTTTATTTGAAAAACTCTTATCAAGAACTTTGGGAGATTCATTAGGAAATGGAAAGACTTGGAAAAAATTATATTAAGTGAAGTAACCAGGCCAAAAGAAACATATGTCCCATGGTTTCCCTAATTTTCAATAACTAGTACATGTCCAGGACAAGCAAAAAAGGTCAAAAGCTATGTACATATAATCATAAAAGATGATGTTAAGTGAAATGAACCTCAAGACAGGGACACAAGTGTTTTTTCCTTGCTTGCTATTGTTTTTAATGTACTTATAATGCACTATGTGATTCTTTTGTATGTTCTTCCCCCACAGTATAACCCGTTTTCACTGTATCTGATTCCGGTGTCCTGCATCTTGTATATACATTTTTATAATTTGGGGAGGGGAAGGGATATAACAAAATGCTTAAATAAGGATATAGGTTGACCCATTGTAGCAATGAGATGTACAAGACACTATGTTGAAAATGAACTTTACAATTTCGGGGGTGGGGAGGGAGGAGTGGGGGAGGTGGAGAGGGAAGGGATAATAGGGGAAGAACAAAGGAGGAGGTAACAATGTTTGATAGGAAATGAACTCATTACCCTACTCATGTAACTGTAAGCCTTCTGTACAGTATTTTTACAATAAAAATATATATGGAAAAAAAGCACTTGGAGAGGGGGTTTCAATAACAACTCATTGTAGATTCCTACTGTCTTCCCCCAATGTGTATGCATGGTTATAGCCTAAGTTTCTCCTTCAAAATGGAACTTGTTCAATTAAAAGCATAAATACATTCCTTCCTCCTCATGACTCTTCCATCAGGAAGGATCAGAAAACATCCATTGCTCACATGAGATCACACACATTACAAATTCAGTGTATAAAATATTGTACAAAACAGAAATTGAAGAATGTTGCATAGTTGCCTAAGTATGTTACTAAAGACAACGACTTTCAGTGATTTCTATTGAGCAAGGCTCTCCTAGGAGCCACAGCACTTTCTGTTTGCATGCTGGGCACTTTTGGAAGCTGTATTCTAGAGGCCACCAGGGCATCATCAGCCTGTAGCAGCAATTACGGACTAAATAGTGCTCTGGTTGCATTCCTTCTGAGGAGGTCCACTTAGAGACAGGGTGGAGTTGCTTGACTGAATGAAACTAAGCAAATACCTAATTTCTAGAGAATGCAAGAACAATTTCAAATGTTATATGAATGTATTGGCTTGCTATAAAAATATTTTTATGCCAAAATTTAGGCAGTTCAGTAAGAAAAAGAAATCTATATAGTAAAAAATAAATTGATGATGCTGCAAATTTCAGTGGTTTAAACATTCTAGTGTTTTATTTTTCTGGGATTGAACTTGAATTGATGGCAGGGGGCACAATGTTCAGCACTTGTGTTAGATCTCTGATTCTGCAATGGTAGCATGAGTCTACCTGTCTTCTTAGAGTCTTGGTTTATCTCACCTGTAATAATGGGGATCTTAGAATGGGGATTATAATACTAATGTAAAGATTAAGTGGGATTTTATATTCAGTACTTTTATAAAGTACTTAGAACATAGGACTTGGTAACAATAGAAATAGGTACTCATAAATAGTGATGACAGGCATAGGATCATAGGACTTTAGGATGGTGAAAAGAGGCAGAGGCTGCCAAATTCTTGATCTCTATAATTCTTTTTCCCAGTCCTAGGGCTTGAACTCAGGACCTAGGTACTATCCTTGAGCTTCTTTTGTTCAAGGTTAGTGCTCCACCCCTTGAGCCATACCTCCACTTCTGATTTTTAGGTAGCTTAGTGGAGATAGGAGTCTCATAGACTTTCCTGCCTGGGTTGGCTTTGAACATTGATCCTTCTATCTCAGCCTCCTGAGTAGCTAGGAGTATAGGCGTGAGCCACCAGCACTCAGCTCTATCATAAAATTTTTATTCTGTTGATCTGACTCTGGATGGGCTTGTATAATACACGAAGAACTATATGGATTCCAATTATGTCTGGTAGTAAAATAGTAACCACAAATGACCACATGATGTAGCTGTTGAACATCTTAATCAGTTTTCCAAACAAGAAGTATCTGTCTTCATCAAGAAGACAGAGTGCTAAGATCAAGTATGCATATCTGTGTTTCTTCTGGTGGCTTTCAAGTCAGAGGGCTTTCCCATGCCCAGGTGAGAGAAAACAGTGTACTCTGGCAGTACACTCACTCACCAAAGGCAGGAAAGACAAGGGCTCTGACTTTGTCTGGCTTCTTTCTGCTTCTCACAACCAGTTGTTAATGGACACTGTCCTGGGCATCTGTTTCCTATTTTATAGTCTGAATGGTTGGAGAAATTCAAATTGTTTTCAAATGTCTTTATTTCATTTGGTCTTTAAATTAGAATATACATGAAACTCCATATCAACACAGATAATAACTGACCTGCTTGATAAAACCAGGGCTGGCATTTTCAACCATCTGTTTCTCTAAGTCCTCTCTATGCCTCTTGGTCCTTGGTTATCTCCACACAAATAGAAAAGCTGGACTAAGATCTCTGCAAGGTCTGGTCTAGATCTGAGTCTCTCATTCTAGGATTCCCCTTGTATATGTGCACAGGGCCTCCCTGAAAACAAGCAGAGTCTTTTGAGAGCTTACTGATGGAAGCAGGAAATGGCTCTGGGATGCAGCAGGTATCCAGGGTCACCTCAGTAGGCTTTATTTACTCCCCCAGAGTGTCTGATGTGGGTACACTGGGTTTTATAGACTTATTCTCATGGAGTGGGCTTCCTGCAGGCCTACCATTGAACATTTATTTCCCTCCAAGAACCACTCATGGACTTAAGGATGAACACTCAGGCACATTCCCCAGGTCTGTTGATGGCCAGCTTTCCTTGTATTCTTCGTAGTTGTCACAGCTAAGGCTGATAAAAATGGCTAACAGATTGCTTGCCCAGCTACAGGGGGCTGGCATGGGGCCAGAAGCCAAGCCAGTCATTGGTAGTCAATTCAGCTGATTATTGTCTCTATTGTCTATTGTCTACAGATTTTAAAGATGTGCTAGTGGCTCATACCTGTAATCCTAGCTACTCAGGAGGATCATGGTTCGAAGACAGCCTGGGCAGAAAAGTCTGAGAGACTCTTTATCTCCAATAAACCACTCAGAAAAAACCAGAGTGGCATTGTGGCTCAAGTGGGAGAATGCTAGCCTTGAGCACAAAGAGGCTCAAGGACAGCATCAAGGCTGTCTAGCCTGCCCTCCCCCTCCCCCCCCCCAAGTGTATATATAGGTTTGCCTCACTTATAGTGTTAGCAGAAATGGGCAATAGAGTTCACCCTGAAGATACTCCTCAGCTTGTTGACTTGGTGCACTGAGGGGAGACAGAACTGAAACTCTTGACAGATAATAATGAACTGAATTCAGTGGCTGTCAGCTTTGTAGTCTTTGTTGGCCTCAGGGTGGGACCTCTCACATCTCTGTCAGCTTTTCATAGATGTCAACCAATTGTAATCCATTTTACCTGTCCTGAGCACTGGAAAGAAAACTTCCCTGCAGCTTGTGATTTATTGTTCTGGATTTCTCAACTTCTTCATTTGTACATTCATTTGATATGCTTTATTGAGTAGCTATTAAAAGAGGGGCACTGGATTTCAAATGTAGCTCAGCAGGAGAGGCCTTGCCTAGCATGAGGCCATGAGTTTGATCCCAGTGAAGCAAGATAGATGATAGATAGATAGATAGATAGAACAGATGGATATAGTTGGATATGTTTAGAAGGATAGATACATAAATGATAAAAAGATAGATATGACAGATGGATGGATAGATGATAGAGAGATTTACAATATTAAGTGCTACAGATAAAAATGCTCTCAAAGAGTCTCTCAAGAGACTTCCCTGTCTTTACCCTTCTATCCACTAGATTTTTATGATGCACCATGGGAAGGCACTGAGAGACACCTGTAGGTCATGAAGAATCACAGACACAAGGGGGAAGCATTACAGCTGATAGGCAGGGACAAATTTGCATTCGGGATAATTGAGCTGAGTCACAAAAGCTAACTGGTATTTTTCCAGGCAGAGAAGTGAGAGGAAAGGCATGCTGTGAGGAGAGCAGCTGGCCCAAGGGCAGAGAGGCATGAACGAGCATGGCGTGCTTGGGGACTGAGTAACACAGAATCTGGGCTGTGCCAGGGAAGCAGAGTTTGGGCTGGGAGTTGTGTTGACATAGTCAATGGAAGACTTTCAAGCTTCCGTACTATAGTTGGGGTAGTCTTGCCTTCTGATCTGGGAAAGCCACTGATGACAAAGGGACAGGGCCAGCAAGTTATGTTGCCCTTCAGTGAAAGGGCCAGGTTCAGGTTGTTTGAGGGAAGGAAAGAAGATTGGGAGAAGAGGAAGATACAGGGCCTCATGTCTGGTTGCATGAAGCATGAAGCCTGGGTCCCAACCCCAAAAGAGGCAACTTTATGGGGCCTGAAAGAATGTCTTACTCTAGGCCTTGCCCACCCCTGCTTACCTTCCACAGCCCACATCCTTACCTGCTCGCCTTTAGTGTGGCTGGGGGAGGCATAGGCCTCTGAGTAATGCTGTCGTTCAAAGGGGCACTCAAGAGGCTCCAGGTGGTGCTGACTGAAGGCGTCGGTGCGAAGGTGCTTTCGGGGCCCACTGCTGCTACTCTGTGAGTCAATGCTCAGCCGGCAGCTGTCCTGGTCACCTGGTACCCCGCAGCATGGAGAAAGCTTTCAGATGAACCCCCTACCCATTCCCTAGGTTACAGCAGAGGAACAGACAGGCTGAAGAGTGAGGAAAAGTTCAGGTTCTGTGCTGGCTGGGACAATGAAGAGACTAGGGCATGTGACTACTGCCATTGAGGAGTAGCAGAACCCTACTAAGTACTAAGCCAGGAAGGGAAAAGCATTTCTCCCCATCAAAAATCTGAAATTGCCCTCCTACACCCGACCTTCCTGTCCCCCTTCAGTACTCACTGTCATCCATCTTTCTCTTGCTGTCACTACCAGGCTGAGCAATTCCCAGAAGCCCATTGATGGAGTAGGTTGAGCCCAGAGAATCTGATTGTGGTGATTCTGGTGGTGTTACAGCTGAACTGGGGACTGCAGTGGGATAAGAAGGAGGGAATTAATCAGGATATGAGGGTGACCCCTCCTCACAGCACCTGCAGCCACCATGGCTTGGACAGGTTGGAGGTTATTCCTCCCCAGGGCCTGTTAGTAGAAAGGCTTTAGAATTGCTGTTGTGTGATGTTTCAACTTCTCCACATCTCAGTGCATCTTCTGTGGAAATTGGCTAGGCTTCATCTTAGCATCTCAGCTCAGTCCAGGCACAACCTTACAAGTATACACATGCTTGTGTAGGTCTGTTTGTATGTCTCTGTTTGTGAGGCCTTAGATAGGGTATTTATGTCTGAGTCTCTCAATACTCACTCAATGTGTGTCCTGGGCTCAAGGACTTGGTGGCCACACAACTGTCCATGGGGAGGTTAAATGGTTGCTGCACTTTGGTCCGAATGATTCTATGAGAAAGAAAAGAAAAGCCATTAAAGATAAAACAACTCCTAGCTGCCCCAGCTTCTGTCACCTTTATGACATCCCACTTGGCTATCTCAAAAGCTATCTTTAACTTATCTAGTTCACAGTTAAACCCAGGACCTCATTCCTCAGACTCAGTTCTCCTTCATATTCCCATTACATGATTGGAACCATGGACCACTCAAGGCAGAAATACAATGGAGCTTAACATCTGCTTCCCTATCTTTCCTGTTAACCTCTACCCATTTCTCTTTGTATCTCCTTAATACCTCAGAGCATGCCACTACCAACCTTCTCCCTCCATGGGTACTCCCTGGAACAACCCATTCACTCATGAATCTCTAGTTGATTCTCTCCATGGCAGCCAGAGGGAGCTTTTGAAATGCAAGGCAGCCTCCTGCTTAAACTATGTTAGGGGTTTCCCTTTGTTTCATAGGTCCAAGGTTTGAATATGTAACAAGGCCATCGGCTGGCCCCAAAGGGTGATATTCTGCTAACTTCTCCAAACTCGATGAAGCTCTCATACTCTCTGTCTACTAGCTTTCTTTCACCTTCTTGTATAAGATCTTGTTAGACATAAGGATTCTCTGCATGTGCTGTATCAAAGTTCTTTTGTTCTCATTTTCATCTAGTTAATTCTTACTCAATTTTTTTTCTTAGTAAAAGCCTTTTGTAACCTCCTGGTTATGAAACTAAGTCACCCTATGCTAGCTCATATGTGCTCAGTTTCTTGTCCTTTACAGGATGCCAGGCTGCATTTTCACAATGACTGTGAGGTTCTTGGTTTGCATCTGTTCCTATGAGACTGTAAGCTTCACTTGGAAAAGAACTATGTGTCCCCAGGTCTAATACATAGAAATGAGGGAAATATGTGTGAGTGAATGAATGAATGTGTGAGTGAATGAATGAGTAGGTAAATGATTGAGGTAGTGAGTGAATAATTAAAGGACTAAATGAAAGGTCAGGTTAGACTTCAAGAAAAGATTAATTCAAGAATTTAAAAAAATTAATGAAAGGAAGGATGTGGTGTTTGAAAAAGGAAGCTAGAAATAGCACACCTTGGTGTGGGGGGCAAGAAGAGGCCCCAGAGCACCAGCCAGTAAGGAGGCAAGGAGGGCCAGATTCTTTAGCATGAGGCCTGCCTCATCCCAGCCCTTAATTCAACAAAGCTGAACTCTTCTTCAGGTCTCTTTCATGATTCCCCTAAAGTTCAGGGCCCAGAAAGATGCCACAGTATGCTGTCCCTCACCTGTTGATGGAGCTGACACTGGGCACGGTGTCATTGTCACAGACGCCCTCAGCCAACAGCCGGTCACGGATCTCCCAGGCAAACATAGTGGGGTTCTGCCTCTTGTAGTCCCCAATCTTCTCCACCACCTTGGGGGTGGCCACTTTGGGCTTGGAGCCCCCTATCACTCCAGGCCGGATACTGCCAGTCTCGTAGTACCTACTCCAATAGAGAACCCCAAAGAATTACCCAATAAGCAGGTGGGGCCTTTGGGCAACAACATAGCCAGAGCCTCTCCTTCCTTCAATACTTCTGGGAAGATGTGTAGGAGTGAGCTGTTCTCCCACCTCCACTCCCACCCCCTGGCTGGGTGCAAATACTCCATGTTCCCAGAACAGCCTGTTTCCCTTGCTTGGGTAGGTCTAGGCTGCTGCCAAACCAGAACTTTCTACTGAAGCCTTCACCCTCACTTCTCTCTTTGCCCCTCCCTAGAAGAAGGGTTCATCAAGCCCTTTGCCCTGTCTTGCTAGTTCACCTTTGCTCACAGCCCTGACATATCCCTTAGCCCTGACTCACTGGCTTTCTGCTTAAAGTTAAAGCTATTCCTCCTAGATTCTGGAGTCCCAGCCTTGTTTAGCTCCCTGGCCTCTTCAGCTAGCCTCCTTTTCAGGGCTTCAACTACTCTCCATTTTCCATCCCCCGTCCCAACTAGCTACTTTGGTAGATTCCTGCCCTCGTTAGGATACTCTCTTTTCCTTGTTTTACACATCTGGTCTCTTTTGTCATTAAAAAGAAAAACTTGGCTCTTTAAATTTCCATTTATTTGTCTCTCCCATCCAGAGTTCTTTCCCACTACAACCATCTTGGAAATCCCCTCTTCCTGAACCCAGCCAAAGGTCACCTTTTCCCTGATGATTCAGGTGGGGAGCCAAGGCTTTTTATGGCTTATTCCTCTGTAAGCCCCTTTGCCTTACCAGAGCTCCCCTTGAATCCACATATGGGTTGGAGGGGGAAGGAGAGAAGGTACTCTGGTCTAACTCAGGGTTCTTGAAACCAAAACACATGGAAAGTCACTGCTGCTTCTAGCCAAAAGTGGTTCTTAACCTTGGCTGCTGGGAGGTAGAAGCACTTGGGGGTCAGGTACTCTAAAAAGACCTTAACTTGGGTCCATTTCCCTAAATTTGTCTTGGCTGGAGCCTAGACACCGATTTATTGATTGACTGATTGCTGGTCCTGGGGCTTTAACTCAGGGCTTAGGCACTGTCCCTGAGCTTTTATACACCGTGTTAATGCCCTACTACTTGAGCCACAGCTTCAATTTTTGCTTTTTGGTAGTTAATTGGAGATGAGTCTCATGGGTTTTCCTGCCCAGGCTGGCTTTAAACTATGCTTCTCAGATCTCATTCTCCTCAGTAGTGCGGGTTATCAGCATGAACCACTGTCACCTAGCTCACTGTTTTATTTTTTATTTTTGCATTTTAAATTTAAGATTATCAGAGTTGTGAACAGCTCTAGTCTTGTAGCTCAGTGGTTTAATATCCTTCATGTTTCTGAGTTTTGATTCCATAGTCATCTTATAAGCACCATAGCCTGGTTCCCAGAGAGGCGGATTCAGTACCTAGGAATCTGATTCCAGCTTTCCCACTGTTTCTGTTGCAGATGCTTTTGAAGTTATAGTTTGAGAAGCATGAATTCAAATATCCCTCTTAGACCTCAGGAGCCACCTCCAACATTGTGCTCCTTCCTTAGACTGTCCATTTCCTTGGGTCTCAGCTGAGACAATTCTCCTGCCTCAGAAGCATTGACAACTATAGAAAATATGACACAGGGTAAAGGAGTAAAAGAGGAGAGACTAAGGCAAGGAGAATTGGACAAAGAAGGAAAGGACAGGAAAGCAATAGTAGAAGAGCAATGCTGGGTAGAGAAGCCTCAGAGTACTTATTACCTTCTTCTGTTCAGAGGCTAGGACTAAAGGTGAACATGGGGGTTGGTCTATGGGAAGGTAGGTGGGTTTGCATTTAAGGTTAGCCTGGAGATAAGATAAACACTGCAGGGAAGGTGGTGTTAGGTGAATTTTGTGCTTACCTGCCGAGGATCTTGCTAACACAGCCGTGACTAACTCGGAGTTGGCGAGAGATGTCACAGGGCCTCACACCCTGGTGGGCCAGGTCTACAATGCGTTGGCGGACCACTTCAGGCAGAGGTCTGCCATTCACAAAGGCCCCTCCCAGCTGGTTTAGCCCTCCATGACCTAAAGAGATGATATTTACAGAGATAGTTGTCAGTGCCAGGCAGTAAGTTTAGGTGAGAATCAGCCACAAGTATGAGTGCTCTGTATATGTGAGCGGGACTGTGAACTCCAGGGTCAGGTCCTCCTATGCTCCCCATATCCATACCCCTTCTTGCTTTGCTTTCCATTTCTTGGGGAGGCTGACACCGAGGAATATGATGCTCATACCTCATTCCCAAATAGTCCAAGTAGGGCACATAACAACTAGGGAACCACTGGATCTCCTTCAGACCCTCAGCCTTTCACTCTAAATAACAATCCCCTATCTCCTTCCCTTCCTCTGAAAAGCCTATAAAAAGTACAGGATTCAGTGACTTCTGATGCTAATACTGAGGTGAGTTATCTTTGGGGAAGAGTGCCCCTTCCTCCCTGAGTTTTCTTTCCTTTTCTGTGAAATGAAGGCAAAGAATGCAATCAGTGGATTTTTCCATGTCTCTCTTCTTTAACCAAAGAACCATAGCATTAATACAAAAGAATAAATTAAAATCTCTGATTGAGCTTGGGAAGAATGGACCTGAACTTTTCCTATGTGTGTCCACCTGAATGACCACCAAGGTTTCTTTTCTAAGAGATAAGAGCCCTAAAAACAATAGGCACACCCCACATGTGCCAGAACTGCTACACTGGGCTGTAAGAAGTTTTTGGTACATTGTTTAAGCCAAGCTTTTGTTGCTTCCCTGATTCAACCCCTACCCTCTAACCTGAGCCTGTATTTCATTCTGATCCATTGATCTATTCACACTATCTACTGAGTACTTTCAATGGGTGAGGTGCTGTATCAGGCCCTGAAGGTGCAGAGCAAATGAACATTTGATGCCTACTCTTGACTCACAAAATCTGTTATAAAAGGATTCCAGACCACCAAACAGCCAATTGACTACCTCTAGAACTGGGGCTGAGGAGGGTTGTGGAATCAGTTAAGGGGCCCACAGATGGATTCCTAGACACATTGAAGTTAAGACTGAGGCAAATAGTGTTATATAGTGGAGAAAGAATCAGGAGAAAGCTGTTTTAGACAGTGAGAAGAGCACGTGTAATGGCTTTGAGGTGAAGGAGATACATGTTTGTTAGATTTACCAACATATTTAGTTCTATTAAATCCCTAGATCCATGTTGGGCTAATTTCAGGGCCAAGAGTCAAGATTTCCATTTTTCCAAACAGGGACTGGGGAGAGTTTTAATGATTTGTTTTCTTTGACTTGAATGACTCAGCTTATATTTTGAGGCACTAGGATTCAACACAGTTTAGGTTTCAATTCAGTGCTGCTTTCTTAGTAAGCCTTGTCTCCGGGGCCAAGTTGACCCTCAGCCTCCCTGAAGGGATCAGCCTTGCAGCCTTGTCTTGATGGTATCATGGCTTAGGCATAGTAGACAGGGACATGATTTGATGATCTGGCTGGTGATGGTTTGAACCCTGGGAGGTGGGAGTCACAAGGAGAGACAGGTGAGAAGCAAGAGCCAATAGCAGGTCTCTGCATGAGCCAGTTAAGACTATTTATGACCAAAGGTGGGAAGTGCCTTTGCTGGGCACACAGTGCCCATTATCACCCACTGGCTTAGAACATTCAGAACTGCTTTGCAATGTCTCCTCAGGGGCCCAAGCTGTTTTCAGAAGAACAGTTAATTTCCCTTAAAACAAACAACAACAACAAGCTGTAGGCCTCTGCCCTGGGCAGTAAGTCAAGAGGAAAAGCCCGCTAGCCAAACACCCAGCATGAGGGACATAATGATCCATCTCCCTGGTGGAGGCAACTGGGTGAGCTTGGGCACAGCTTCTACCTGCTTCGTTCTAGGCCACTTGTTTCAGTGAGTGCTTTTCCACCAGAGCTGGGACAATGTCCCAGAGGGCTATCAGTGCAGCCTAGAGGATAAACAGCGTGGCCCTGACCCACTCCTTAGCACTGCCATTGGTAGGGATTTTGCCCTGGCAAGCCAACATTAGTTCTGCTTTTAACTCTTTTTGGGTCCAGACATTGAACACCAGGGGGCACCAGCCAGCCACCCAAACACAGACAAGACTTTGAGCAGTCCTATGATGTCCCCATTTTCCAGAACATTCACTGTGTGTCTGTTGCAGCTTCAGTGTTTGTGCTGGGACTTTTCTATCTGGAAGCAAGATTTCTTACAAGTGGAGGTTATTCCCCCCTTTCAAATAGGTTTTCAAAATAAAAATTTATTTTTGGATGGCATGAATTGGGCATTTTGCCCAATTTAAAATAAATTAAAATAAATCCATGAATGTAATTCTCCAGTGTAAGTGTGCAACCTAGGGCCCTAAATAATCCTGAAGAGTTGACGCCATGTCCTTAGAAAATCAAACCTTCAGAAACCCTACTGAAGGCTGCTGATAATATACCTTTTTGGCACCTGAACTGTGAATTTACAAGTATTTGAGTAATTTTAGAAAAAGCCTATGTCCACATTCCTGACCTCATTCTTTCTGGTTGCTTGCTGGCTGTGTGTTTGTGCGTGTGTATGTGTATATGTGTGTTTGTATGTATGCATGCATGTATGTATGTACATATGTTTGCATAACAAGTTCTCCTGATGTAGTCTAGGCTCTTTGAACTCATAATCTTCCCGTCTCAGCCTCCTAAGTGCTGGCATTACAGGTTTGTTCCACCATACCCAGCTCATTCCACCTGTTTTAATTTATTATCTGAGAAAGTGGTTCTTGGGTTTTTTTCCAATTGAAATATTGAATGGAGCTAAGAGAAACTGCTACCAACCTATAACAATCACTATAGGAAGTAAAGGGGTAAGGATGAAGAAGTGTTTGATTGACTGAACGAAAGTATCAGTATAAAATTTTTCAATATCTAAGTGTTTTTACTTCGTTGAATGCTGTGACCCAAGCTTAGACTTGAGTAGTAGTTCTCAGATTGAAGAGTGTAGCAGAGATACTCAGAAGGCTTGTTAAGACAAAAACTGCTGAATCAAGGTCTGACTGGGACCAAGAATTTGTTTTTAAGAAATTTCTATGAGTCCTGAGAATCTGGGAGCCAATACCTTGACAGTCACTGGTTTAGACTAGATAATGGTTAGTGGCTGGTAAGGAAACTTTAAGAGCTCCTGCCTTATCTTTTCTCCTCTTCCACCTTATTCTAGGAATATTATTTGCACATATTAACCAAGTACTAATATGACTCAGGCATCAATCCTGAACAACGCAAGATGCTGACCTACAAACACTTAAACCTTTTTAGGAGATAGAATCAGATAATCAGAGAATTGCCCTGTTAGGGGTGAAATTCCTGGGAAGAGGTAAGTCTAGGTGCTTGTTGAGTTTACAATCATCTAGAGTGAAGATTTAGGGACGAATGGTTAAGAGGTAACCAACTGAAGGACTTTCTATAGAAAGGAAGAACAAGTTCTATGCATAAAGTCTCAGTATGTTGAAGAAATTGAGTAACATTTGCTGTGGCTGTAGACTGGCAGGAGGAGGGCTTGGAAAGGGCCAGCTAGCTGCATATGAAGGTGGTATCTATGGTCTGAGGTTTCAAATTGAATTCTGTAATGGGAGGATTTTCATCTTTCCTGTGTCCGGTGTGGGGGAGTGGACTCTTCTAGGTGAGTCACCACTGAATGCCCAAAGGTGGGTGCCGGTTTCCTTCCTGCCCTGGAAGGGGGATTGGCACCTACTGTATGGACCCCCTTTCCATGCTGCTCTGTGGACAAATAGGCCTTAAGGCTGGAAGGAACAATGAGTAGGGTCTCCTCTTTGGGTAAGAGGTTGGGTGGGAGGAGGGTATAAATTAGTAAGAAGTTTGAGCTGGCGCTGGTGGCTCATGCCTGTAATTCTTAGCTACTCAGGAGGCTGAGATCTGAGTATCGCAGTTCAAAGCCAGCCCGGGCAGGAGTCCGTGAAACTCTTATCTCCAATAAACATTCAGAAAACCGGAAGTGGTGCTGTAGCTCAAGTGGTAGAGCGCTCGCTTGCCTTGAGCTGAACAGCTGAGGGACAGTGCTCAGTCTCAGAGTTCAAGCCCCACGACTGACAAAAAAGAAGAAGAAGAAGAAGAAGAAGGAAGAAGAAGAAGAAGAAGAAGAAGAAGAAGAAGAAGAAAGAAGAAGAAGAAGAAGAAGAAGAAGAAGAAGAAGAAGAAAGAAGAAGAAGAAGAAGAGAGAAGAAGAAGAAGAAGAAGAAGAAGAAGAAGAAGAAGAAGAAGAAGAAGAAGAAGAAGAAGAAGAAGAAGAAGAAGAAGAAGAAGAAGAAGAAGAAGAAGAAGAAGAAGAAGAAGAAGAAGAAGAAGAAGAAGAAGAAAGAAGAAAGTAGTTTGAAGCTTCATAAGGCAAAGGCCCTTTGCATATCTAGAGGATTGGGGACGGGGTATGTAGGAAGAAGACAAGACTACCTGGCCAGATGCAAGTAGGTTCTAGAGTGTCTATGTCTTCAGACATAGGGAAATGAAAGCTTTTTTTGGATTGGACAGGAGTTATTTTACAGTAAAGGGATTTGGAGCTCTCTAAAACTCTGGGTGCTTAATTTTCTCTGCAACCTCTCAGCTGCTTGATACTTGATTTGGCTTGATTCAGATTTATGCTTGATTTGGAAAAATGACCATTTGGGGAGGTCCAAGGACTTTTAGTAATTTTCTTTGACTCCTAGAAGACTCTGAGAAGTTAAATATGGTAGAAATTTAAAAAAAAAACTAATTACCGGCACTAATATCAAATCTTTAAGATATGAGGGTACTTTCCTGTGAGACATAGGAAAATCCCTCTCCCTATTGTGGTACTAATAAGGATTCTTTATAAATTCCTCAAGGGCAGGGGCCCTATCTTTGTCTATGTAACCCACCCATAAAGTTTATTTAGTGATTTAGTGTGTAAATGTGGCAGAAAAGTGTTTTCTATGTGAGAGCAATTACAGGAATTCACAGAATTCCCCAAGGTGAATCTCAAATTCTATATTCCAGTATTTTTCTATTTGTTTTCATTTGCTTGATCTCTGTAGCTCTGTCCAACCCTTAAAGTTTGGACAATTGTTCAATGGTCTGTGCAAAAATTTTCCATTTAACATCTGGGGGTATTGCTCTAACTTTAAAGAGGGTCAAGGTGGGCAGGAACTTGAGTTTGGCAGGATTGCCATGAGAGGTATAGTTCTTGCTTTGAGGTGCCTTTCAAATCATGCTATGTATACCATAAAGACATGGCCTTCCATGGAGGAATGGCCTTGCCAGTGCTGGTTAGTTTCAGTGTTCTCAGACTTTTGATCTGCTTCTTGCAGGTCCTTAATCTCTTCTGCAACCTCTGCAACCTCTTAGCTGCTCCCTCAGCTTGATGTTTTCTGGAAGCAAGTCTGAGGCTACTGTTTCAGGACAATGGGATCCCAATGTTCCAATTCTGTATACCAGATCATTCCCTCATCCATGAGGTTTTGGGTTACATTGATACATCAGACCCTGGCCTCAGATTGAAGGAGCTAGCATACTGGCAAGCCTAACCTCTGGCACTAAATTTAGCAGAATATAAGTTCTTGTCTAATGGTTGTGTTCTGTTGCATGAGGCTTTTTTTTGCTTCCTGAGGAATACATAGCTTCTTTGTTTCTGAAGTCTTAATATCTGATGTAATGCTCCATACATAGTAATTGAATTTATTACTAGTAGAAGGAAAGAACAAAGGAAGGATGAAAGGAAGGAAAAAGTGAAGAAGAGAGGCAAGGAGAAAATGAGGAAAAGAGGGAAGAAGGCATATCCAAAACAAGTTCAAAAAAAAAAAATAAAACAAGTTCAGTGAAACCAACACATTGTTTGTCTTAAGCAGAATTATGCTTTTCACAAATGTCTTTGACATGAGTTGTTTTAAAAAGATATGCATATCCCAGCTTCTGCAGGAGTCAAGGAACAAATGCAGAAGTCTTCCTGCTGACTTTTATATCAAGCCTGTAATGTTGAAATTCAGTGTGTGAGTACATCCTTTCCTAAGAAGCTTTATGGTTGAATGTGGCAGTGTTTATTGTCAGTGCTGCCCCTATATGTCTGCCATGGTCCAATCAAAAACTAGTTCCTGGTTCTCTTGGCCAGTGAGCTCAATACCATGTCTAAAGTTAAGGACACAATCGATCTAGTCATAGAATAAATACTATTTGCTCAGATTTCTCCTGGTATTTAACATGTATTATCAATCAGGATATAATCAGAAAATAGAAAACTATTCCTTGTTATTTCAATTGGGATCTTTAACACAAGGAACTGATTATCAGGGTATTGAGGGAATATAAACACACAATGGAGGAACTGAAGTTACTCTGATGATCAGAAACTTGCAGGTTTTGGGGAACTGCAGGGTTTTCTTTGAATTTTTGAATCAGGATACTCAAAGGGTCAAGATTAGGAAATCTCTGCTTCATTTTTAATTTATGAACTTGCTTGAACATCACCTCCCTTTGCTTCTCCTCATAGTGTGTTATGTGAATATAACTCATGTGTGGCACTCAGCATGGGACAGGGCCTCAGCAGGCATTCCACAAATGTTCACCATTACCATAATCACATTGACCACTAATCTTTCTGTGCCAGGCACTGCTCTAAGGCTTCAGAATGTAGAAAGATCAAGAGAGATAGTGTCCAATTTCTTCAAGACTATAGTTTTCTGTAGTGCTTTCTGTAATAGTTTTCATTCAATTTTTCATATCTTAGCAGGTGACACAGCTTCTTCACCTTGTCTTCCCCTCTTATCTGGATTGTTTTCTGTGCTCACTAAAATCCTTAGAGATGAGAAAAGACATGGTTCTGGATGCCTTGAGGGGCAGGAAATAATGCCAGCTCCTCCTTCCCCTCTTAAGTGCATGACTGGGCAGTTATTTATTGACTTTCAGGCATTCTGCCTTCCTCTACTCTGTTGGGCTGTATTCCACCAGCTGGCCTCCCATTATTTTTAATGCATCTGGGAAGAGCAACATCCTTCTTACTGTTTCCTACAGTCTGAAGCTCAGGCAAATCTAAGAGGGTCTCTCAATAAGATACAAAATTTGGCTTCTTGGCATGTCTTTTCCTTGGGTCAACCAAGATGGTAGCTGTTACTGTGTGGTTTAGCACTATTCATTAATCTCCAATGTGGAGATGATTGAGTAGATGGACGATGAAGGATGGATAAAGAGGTTTCATTGGATTAGACTATTATTGGAAAAGAATCAAATTTGGCTGGTGGAGGAAAATGCTGGTCATGATGTCTCATACCTGTATTCTCAGAATGTGGGAGGCTGAGCCTTAAACTCATGAGGTCAGCCCATGCTACATAATGAGACTTGTCACAAAAATAAATACATAAATTAAACAAATGAGACAAAACAAAGAGGAAGGGGGAGTAAGAGGAAAGAAGGAAGGACTCTCTTTAGTGTTTAGTCCCTCTTTCCAGTTAGACAATGCTTAGGAATAGTAATTATAGGCAACATTATGAGATGTGCTTATTCTTGATATAACATGGACTACATACCAGCTCTACATTAAGCCCTGTAAATGTATCTTTCTCTTTAATTTTCATAACAACTCTTTGATGTAGGGAGGACATAATCCCCATTTTTAGAGAGATAATATATAAATTATTCCATGCTGTGATGTTTGGCCTTAAGAAGGGCCAGAACTAAGCCCCCATGCTGTGGGCTTCTCAATGTCATAGTAAAGGTTCTGCACTATGCAGTTCCTACCCACCCACTCCCTGAACCACCCCTGGCAGCAGTGTGGTTATTCCAGGCACAGCCAGACCCTTCCCTACCAGCACCCACCAAATGCTGCTTTTCAAAACCCAGTTCAAAATCCTCTCCAGGCTTTCATTTTGTTCGGGCCTAATTTCTTCCTGTTTTATTTTCTCCAGAGAATAAACCCAGTTCTTTATGTTTTCCCCCATTCTTCCATGTTGCTTTGTTCTTCACTCTCTTTGTTTATATCCATCTCTACCATCTGTTTTCTTTCCAGTCTTTCCTGTTCTGAGTTTGATTCCCCTGTCCTCAGTCTCTTCTAGTTGCTATTTATTTTCCTTTAGTTCCACCCCATGCTGATTGCTTCTTTCCCTATTGTCACCAGCTCTTAGCTCCCTCTCTGCCCCAGTCCCTTCTTATCAATGATGGCAGGCCCTTCCTATGCCAACTATCCCCTGCCCACTCACCCCTGTCTTCCCTCTCTCTCTCCCCTGGCTGATCTCCCCTTCCCTGCATAATCTTTATTGCCTGCATGACTGCTCAGGTTCTTTATCCCATCTTCCCCTCAAAGGCATTCACAGCTCTGCTGTTATTCTTGTATTAGCATTGAACCCATTAAAGCTAATTTGTTTGCCCTAATCTCCATTTATTTTTCCCTAGTTGATATTAGATTTCCCTTTCTATTGCTCCAGCATGATTTTTTTCTTTGTCTTCCTAATGGTCTACCCCCCTCTCTCTTTCTCTATTAATCTGGTTGGCTTCACTGTGTGGTTTCAAGGCCTTTCTCTCTGCTTCCCCCAGCCTTTAGATTAACCCTGTCACCTCCCAAGAAGGGCCCCTGTGTGTGGATTTCCAAGGATGGAGCTGCTGGAAATGTCAATAGGCTTCTAAGCTCACTAGGAAAAGTGCCACTGAACCTGAGACTCCAACGTTCCCTAAAACCACTCTGGAGGCCTTGCATGCAGGAGGCACAAAGGACATATAGGGGCTACTCTGAACCTGAAGGTCTCAGATTTCAAGTGTTCCCTGGGAGGGGGGGGTCTTCATGGTTCTGTCAAGGATTTCTGGAACTCTCTTAGAGATCATAGATCCTATGAGATCTTATAAGAATCCTTAAGATCCTGTAGGTCTTAGATCCCATTTCCTACAGCTCTTAGATTCAATAAACTATCAGTAGGCCAGTGATTGGGATACTTTTTCTCTGTGGCTGAGATTGGGTACTATTTCTCAAATAGGAGGTAAACCTTCCTCTTCCTGAAGTGGTTAAGTCTCCTCTGAAGATGTGGCTCTGGGTGTGGCTAATCTCCACCTTGTACTCTGGACTCCATTCTCCCAAGGACAGCTGCTTCCCAGGAACAAAGCTCAGGAAGCTCTACTCTGACAACCCATATAGCCCTCTATAAAATAGCCTAATTATTCAGCTTCCCACTGGATACTAAGCACCTTGAGGGCAGGTGCAACACCCCTCTTGACTGTCTAGGCTTCCCAACAGAGAGCAGAGGACTCTCTTCTGCCCTGTTGCACTCTATATTAGAATCATTTGAGGAACTTGGAAACTTTCCACCTTTCCACCAGATGATTCTGACATCATGCTTCTGAACCTAAATTTTTGAAAAAGCTCCTGTGGTGATTTTCCAGAGTTTATATCCGTTCAGTGGATGTTTATAACTAAATTGAAAGCATTAATTGACTAAACATGAACTTCCATCAAGGGCTACACATGGAGCATGCCAGTGCTCCTTGCAGATTTTCTAGAAGTCATCTTCCTAGCTCCTTCCTCTGAGCTTCTTGAGGCCTGCAGGCTCCCAGCATTATACACCAGCTGTGGGAGGACCCTGTGGGTTGCATAGTCAGGGTCAAGGCCCTGTTGAACATACAGCTTGATCTCCAGTGTCTGTACAAATCACTGTGCTGGACCCCAAGTCATCCCCAGGGGTCTGAAGCCTGTGGCTATTAATGCTGGCTTTAAAAAATGAGTTGATGTTAAAGCAATCTTCAGTTCATTAGATTCCAATCCAGTTAGTACCCACTCTCAGTCTAATGGTATTCCAGGAGAAATGTAGAGAAGTGGCTTCTGAGAAGACAGTTCTTGCCTTTGAAAAACTTAAAAATTAATAACCCTTGGCAAGTTATAGAACCTTAAGAGCTTTCAGTTTACTCTTATGCACTAGTTTTACACCAGTAGCTCTGTGGAGCACCCTGGCATGTACATGTGTGTGAGAGAGGGTATAGAATATGTGTGTCTATGATGCTGGTGCATAATAAAGAATCTGGGTCCCCATAACACAAGTAATAATGCAGTGCTAGATTCTCACAGAGTTGCAATGTTATAAATGTGGGTTTACTGCACATTCATTAAAACAGTGGAGTGAGTAACAATTTTCGATAAGAAATGTTCTCTTTACCTTACTTATATAACTGTAACCCCTCTGCACAGCACCTTTACAACTAAATAAAATTTAAAAAACTTACCTACACATGGATAAGGAAGGAAACAGGTACCTATTCCCTAGTGGGGGACATGAAAATGTTAGAAAGGGGAAGGAAAAGGAGAGAGGAAGAGAGGGGGAAGAGTAAGAAGAATGGAAGAACAGGTCAGGGAGAAGGAGAGAGGCAGGAAGAGGAGAAAGGAGACACAGAAGGAACTACAACTGTAGTTGGAGTACTTGTAGTTACTGAGAGGCCAGAGGAATGAGGAAGTCTTAAATATAATGAAGTCACATAAAATAGGGAGCAGAAGAGACTCTTACCAAGAGGGTTGAACTAAATGACCTCTTTAACTCTGGGATTCTTTACAATTGAAATCTTAACTAAGATGTGATTGACAAGCTCAGAGAGGAGCAAAGGGTAGGCTTTGGCTGAATAGAGTGGCACAGTTAGAGAGAGAGAGAGAGAGAGAGTATACGTGCCTCTGTGTCTGTGGGTGTGTCTGTATCTGTGAGACTGTGTGTCTAATGAAATTCAGGGGCAGAGCCAGAAGAGATCTGGCCATCCTGTGGAGCAAAACAAGTAGGAACAAATGAAGAAGAGCTACACAACACACTGAGCAAAATCTGTGACTAAAATATGCATCTATGGTTTTCATACCTGTTCATTGAGACAGTAGCTTCTCCAAAACTTAGCACCATGGCAAAGAGGATTATCTACTCTAAAGCCACACTAACCGCTGCAGAAGGAAGCAGAAGAGATGAAGGGGGACAGATAGATGTAGTTTGAAGGTTGTGATTTCAGGGGAGGAGGAAATGGGAAAGCTGAGAATGAGGAGGAATGTGACTATGCGTATCTGCACTCTAGTTTCTTCACAACAGATGATCCTACCAGTCTTCATAGGAACAACTCAGGCTTGGACCAGAGGCAAGATGCCCCTATATATAGAAAGAGATCCTGAACATATAGCTGAGTAGCAGAATAGCTTCTAGTCTACTGTTAGAAGGTGACAGGTCCTATGGGCTCCTGCATGATCTGAACAATGGTAGCGTGGGGGGCTTCTTTGGCCAACAAGCTATTGAGAGGTATTGCATAGTATCTGTGCAGGATACTTCTGAGACTGTACCCAGATGGGAGGAGAAGATGACCTGTCTAATGTTAGCCCTAGTTCCTGGTAGAGACATAACAGAACATATTTTCTGACCAAAATTCCTGTTCATTCTCCCATCTTTGAAAACTTTTGGGGATCTTACAATCTGTGTAGCTATCTTGCTAGACTAGAGGAAGAGATGGTGGGATTTATGAGAAGTGTTCTGAACAAGGAACCATGAAAGATTGTGGGCTTTCTTATCTGCTTGGTATTTTTTTTTTATTGTGAAAATACTGTTCTGCTTGGTATTTTTATCTTCTCAAGTGTTGAACCCAGACTTGACTCTGATTAGGAGTTCTGAGATTAGGAGGCGGAGTCCCTCCTATGGGGAAAGGATAAAAAAGTTTCTAGAGGACAGGTGTTGGCTTCCCCATCTCTCTGCTTCCCTTTTCTCTCTGTCAGTCTCAGAGCAGGATTTCTGTAGCTACTCTCACAAGCCGTGGAGCTAGGCCAATAACATGAAACACATGTTCATTAGGAGCCGAATTGTATTCCCTCTAAATTTGTATGTGAAATCCTAACCTCAGTACCTCAGCATGTGACCTTATTTGGAATCAGGGTCTTTGCAGATGATGAAGCTGAGTTGAGTAGGATAAGTCCTAATGAAGACCATGCCTCTGAAGAAAGGAGAAATTTGGACACAGACATAGAAGAAGAGGAAGACTACCATGCGCACTTACACTGCCATAAGCCAAAGACTACCAAACATTGCCAGTATATCATCAGGAGTAAGGACACCACAGAGCATTTCTGCTCCACATCACCTGCTGACACTGTGATTTAACACTTTGGGCTTCCATAATTGTAAGACAACAAACTTGTACTGTTTAAGTCATCCAGTTTGTGATACTTCGTCATAATAGCTTTAGAAAATGAATTCATAGATCAATAGATATGTTTAGAAAGAAGAGTTTCACTCTGTAGTCCAGGCTGCCCTTAAACTTATGATCCTCCTGCCTCAGCTCCTTAAATGCTGAGATTACAGATATGTACCATCACACCTGGCTCAACAGGGTTTTAAAATTGAACTGGATTCAGTAACAGTTAGGGAAAGGTCCTGTGGGATCCTCTCCTGAAATATTTGGTAAGCCCTCCAGCTGCCCTCCAAATGCTCTCCAGTATAAGGCAGATCTAGTCAGGCCACAGGAGAAAAATGATTACTAACATTCTACCTTCTATAAGTGCATCTGCTCCTTTTGACATACAGCACTGTCTTCCCTGCAGAGCTGCTATCCTCCCCCCTTTCCTTCTCTCTTCCTTTACTTCCTACTTTGCTTTCTTCATTTAACTCAGGGCTTCATGCTTGCTGGCTGGCACTCTACCATTTGAGCCAAGCCTACAATCTATTTTAGAGATGGAGTCTGACTGTTGAGCCTTTCTGTTGATGCCAGCTTCAAACTGTGATCCTCCAGATCTCAGCCTCTTGGATTACAAGTAGGAGCTACCAGTACTTGGCTCTTCTCTCCATTCTTGATCCATCTATCACATCATTTTTTCTTTTACATGATTTAGGAGTTGTGCTTTAATATGACTGCATTAATAATGTTCATTTTATTTTATTTGTTAAAAAAAACAGATAACATTCTGAGAGGGACCCAAAGTCTCCTTATAACAAACAAGAATTAGGAGCCAGACTAAGACAGGTTTTGAATGAATGGGAAGAGGAAAATTCCTTGTTTCTATAGCTGCTCCCTGTGTGGTTAGTGAAAAGTTTTGATCCTTTTGTAGCCACTTGAAAATGCACTTGGAATATACCTCTTGCTTAATAACCAGAATTGTCTCCTTTCCTGATGATTCAGAAGATGCTTCGAGGTGTTACAGTGTCTTGAGGTCATCCTTGGGAGCACAATTGACCACACTCTTCAGAGATATAAGGAATAGGTGCCACTTAGAAATGTCCTATTTAGTCAAGCTTGGTAGTGCACACTTGTAATCATAGCTATTTGGGAGGCAGAGGTAGGAAGATTGAGGTCCAAGGCTATCCTGGACAAAAGTAGCAATTTTTTTCTTAAATGAATATCGTCAGGAAATCAGCATATCATAGCCTAACCCTCCTGGGTTAGGTTCCTTCATTCACTAAGACTTCCAGGTTCTCCTTCCTTTCAGGAACTCCTTGACTCTGGATCCAGTCTACAGATTAGCTATTCCTACATTTAATTCCAACAAACATCCATAGAGCCTTGGTTCCATAAGAGATGGAGTTTTACAACAGCCCTATGAGGGAGGTGGCTGACATCTGGAGCCTCACGTTGTAGGTCTCAACTAGGAGCACTAAATGGGTTATATACAGCTAGCTAGAAGCAGACCTGAGCCTGCACCCAAGTCTGATCTACTTTGACCCACAACCGAATGGGCAATATCTGGGAGGCAAAGACATTTTACAAGAAGGATTGTGTTCCCAACAGACTGGTATAGGAGACTACATGTGCACTAGCCCTCTGGCTAGACCCCAGTCTGATGACTCTCAATATTTCTCTAATGCTGACATGATACAATAACAAAATTCCAGAAACTCCAGTACTTTGTAAGCAAATGTGAGTTATTTTTGCTTATGGTTCTAAAGGCTGAAGAGTCCACATTTAGGTGGTCACATGTGACTGGGACCTTGTGTTGCATCATAATATGGCATCACAACAGAAAAAAATACCCAACACTTGGGGTGGCCTTTATTTATCACAAACACTCACTGTCATATTAACTAACCCAGTCCTGAGAGAACTGGCATATTCTCAGTAGACATTTATGAGCTAATTATCTCTCACTGAGCCCCACTGTAAAAATATCCCCACTGCTCAATACCAATACATTGGGGACCAAGTCCCCACTACATGAACCTTTGGGGGACAAACTAGAGGCATCTCCTAGGTCTGATCTACAAAATAATCCCTGGGAACTTGTGAAGAATGCAAATTCCATTGTTCTATATTTTGTAAAAGAATCTCAGGAGCTTCTGAGGTTCTTGTGTCAAAGACTCAAATGAGAAACAGGACTCCAAAACCAAGAAAAAAATGAAGTAAGGCAAGGGGAAGAAGGGAAGGGGGAGAGAAGAGGGCAAGAAAGATTTTTTCACCTAATACATATATATGTCTGATATGTGCTAGAAAATGTTTGAAGTTTTTAGTCCCAGCCTCTAAGAATGATGAACTCTTGGCCCTTTAAGAGGTTCTGACCTAAATTCAACTAACTGTTTTGCTACACCTTCATGCCATGTCTACTAGGCAGACCTCCTGTTAGATCAGAATGTATGTTCATGTTTTCTACTTCCTGTGGCCTCTACTGCCCAACTCAGCTACCCTGTAATTGAGCGTGTATGCCATAAAGGTAGCCTCAAAACCAAAAAATGCTCCAGAGAGACATCCTCCAATCTTAATGGCTGCCTTGGGTTCTTGGAAGGGCTGCATTTCTTGTTTCCTCAGTTCACTAGTTGCCACCTACTATAAAGAAAATGGAAAAGTAATGATGCCAATGTCATGGAAAAGAATTAGATGTGCTTCACATTGAGAAAATTTCACATATAAAACTCAAGTATGCTAAAAAGTAAACCATATCATTGTATAATAAGCAACACAAACATTTGTGGAGTCTTTCCTTCTTACAGGAATCTATATGAGGTGCTGAGGCTACAGAAAGGTCTAAACCAGTTCTAGATATAGGGTGTCACTGGAAGAGGCCAAGTACATGACAAGCTATGTTGGTAACAGGTACTAAGAGCTAGGGGAAGGGAGTATAACAGGGGCAGTGGAAGTCAGGGAGCATAGTAATGAAAATCCTGAGGCTTGAGTAGGTGTAGTTGAAAGAGGTGGAACTTGAGCCAAACTTATCAAAGAAGCAGGCAAAGGGACGTTGTTCCCAGAAGCAGCATTTTTCAGGGGTGGGCATGTATACTGTGTGTTTTGGAAACAATGACTAGTTGGCTGGAACATGGTTTTGTATGCAAAAATAGTGGGAAATAGGGTCAGCCAGGTGAGCTCTGGATTGTATACCAATGGTTTGTCCTAAAAGGCTTGTTAATGTTTGGATTAAAAGGAAGTATAAGCAGGTATCTAAGATTACTTTGGAAAATCACCAGGCTAAGTTTCTCTGGAACAAGGCCAAGGGAGGAGAGAAATGAAAACATTTTGATAATGTGAATAATCTAGCTATCATACACTATTGCCACAGCTGCTCTACTTAATAAAAACAACATTCTGTCCCAAAGAGGGACAGAGTCAGGAAAGTAGATAGCTCTGGCAAGAGAGCAAAAAGGACATGAAAATTGCCAATGACAGAAGTGCAAGGTCAAGCCAGTCCAGGATGGAATTTGTGCTGATCAGTCAAATGCTCTAAACAGACGTTCTGCGAGAAGATTAGAATTAGTGTCCTAGCCTGGTTTCTCTTGTTACCTTGTCCTTACAGCTGGCCCAGATCCTGCTCATCTTTCTTTCATTGTCTCCCTCACAGGTGCACATGCTCCTGAGTCTCCATATCTCTGCTGGGCTGCTCCTTCCCTGAACCACCTATGGGATCCTGCCCCTGCCTCAGGTCACACCTGCTGGGTGGCATCCAGCTAGCTTCCCTCTCCCCACTAGCTCAGCACATTCTGGCTGTCAGGACTGAAGCCTTTCCTTTCTTCCTTTGGTTGTGGGTAAAAGTCCAGTTTGCTTTTCTCTCTCTGTAATGTCAACATGAAGGCACAGGCACTTGATCTAAGTTCTCAAACATTGAAGCTAACTCCACATCTGCCATAGTAAAGAGTTTAATAGACATTTACTTATTGAATGGTTTAATCAAGTAATAATGCTCTTTGAAATCATTTGAAGTTAAAAACTTCAAATGGCCAAAGAGTGCATGATTGGGTGAGGATGCATCATAAAAGCCAAAGGTAATTGAATTAAATCGCAGAGAGTGAGAGTGATGGATTTACACAGGGCTTCTCTAGATACCAAAGAAAACCAGGCATGAGGCTGAAGAATCAGAGTCAGAAAATAACTGGCACGAGATACTTCTTTAGATGTCAGAACAAAACTTGAGAAGATCTGGGCACAGAGTGCCCAGAGCATCCTGAGCACTCATCTATCAGAGAAAGGGGTTAAAAGGAGGGAAGAGAGGCTCCACACAGGAGAGTGGAGGGCCAGGAATAGGAGCCTTCTCAGAGAGTAGACCAAGAAGTCTGTGTCTGTTGCCCAGAAGGAGACAAAATATGATTTCTTCAATATTCATTAAAACTTCAGAGGTAACAAGCTCTTCAGAGGCAATCTTAAGGAGAGAAATCATGGCCCCAAGTGTTTACCAGGAAAGCTGAACATAAGACAGGAGTGATGGGTAAGTGCATGCCTAGGAAGCTGAGTACTGGGAAGTCTGCCATACTTGGCTGGATTCCTTAAATGACCAACATACATAAGCCATGCTATGCACCTAAGAAGAAGGGGGTTTTGCTAGGAAACATAACTGAGAGGTGCTTTTATACAAAATAAAGAATATTGAACCTATTATTTTGTTTATCTAGGGAATTATGGCCACTCTGTGGACATCAGACAAGTCTAGTCCAATGCCAACACCAGCTGTTCTAACACTTGGTCTGGACATGGGACATCTAGAAGGTCAGTGTTCTGCAAAACAATACCACGAAACAATGAGCTTAATACAGTAAAATCATTGTGTTGTTGAATCAGATCCTAGGTTCTAAGGAAAAGAAAAGACAATTGCTCCTAAATAGAAACATTCACATCTTAAACTTAAAGGTATTTTCTTCACAAATGCACTTTTTCTTGCTAGTAATTTAGACTGTAGCAATGACCAGCTTTGCTCACCTTGATATCTGAAAGTTCCACAAATACTGCTTGGTCAAACGTGTAAAATATTTGATACCACCATATTATTTGCAACAAGCATGTAAACAGCCCATGCAAGTGGTACAACAAACAAGCCTGGTGTTATGCATCTGTGGCATTGCTGTTCACTTTCACTTTCCCTCTTCAGGTCTTAGTGAGCACAGGCATGATTAAGCCAGGACACTGTTGTTCTTCAGGCTGTGGGGCAAAAACCGAGGGACCTCAGTGGAATATGGTTGCTCATAAAGTCTGAGTGAGGGAAGAATGCTAGAGAAGATATCCTCATGATCTGAGCAGAGTATATCCATGACATCCCTCAGCCTGTAGCTCCCAGTGCTTTATCCTCACAGGGATCAACAAGACTAAGCCTTGCTGCTATTTGCTATACCCAATTGTTAGCTTTGCCCTGATCTAGAAAAAATGACCATGAACCCCAGAGATCAAGTGATGCTAGGGACTGCCACTGGAAAATAGTTGGCTAACTCTAGGCTTAAACTAAAAGTAATAATACAGAATGTAAAGTCAGGACCTCCCTGAATACCCATGTCCCATTCCATAATGTCAGTGAAAGAACAGAGTTGAAAGAGAGGATAGATACTTTTGTTTCTCTACTTAAATGTCAAAGATAGGATGCAAGAACAAGAAACCCACAGCTCTAAGTGCCTAATAGGACCACAACACAGAACAGATTCCCTGGGTAACTAGGATTCTACTGTCCCTGACCATATCCACGATCCTGTCCTTCCTAGCAACTGTGGAATCAACCAGGATCAATTACACCTGTAACTTCATAGTTGAATCTCTCCAAGTCTCTGAGAATGAGAACCTTCTTTGGCATTCTTTTTTTTTTTTTTTTGTCGGTTGTGGGGGCTGAACTCTGGGCCTGGGTGCTGTCCCTCAGCTCTTCAGCTCAAGGCTAGCGCCCTACTACTGAAGCCACAGCGCCACTTCCGGCAATTTTTTGCTTATGTGGTGCTGAGGAATCGAACCCAGGGCCTCATGTATGCAAGGCAAGCACTCTACCACTGAGCCACCTTCCCAGCCCTTCTTTGGCATTCTTTTGTCTTTTATCACCTATAAATCTAGGACAATGTTCAATATGCACATATATATGTTGTAAATGTTTATTCTTAATATATTTATATTGTAAGAAAATGAGTATTGTGTATCTGTATGTCTGTATGTCTGTGAGTACATGTGTGGGTATATGAATGTACCATATATGAAGATCAAGAGCAAGGAAAGCCAGGCATCCAGGATACAAAATTTAAGGAGGCACTCAATCTCAGGACTGACCTTATCCTTGTATAAGCCTGAGAAGGAGAGCTTCCTTAAAATTTTTACACCTTAGAGCCTCTCTCTAGTTTCAGACCTGCTTGGATATAAGTGTGTATCTCTCTGTATTTTGGGTGTAAGTGTTGTGTATATGTATCCATGAGTGTGAGTATGCATATTGTGGTGTGATTATATGTTTGTGTGTACCAGAAGCTCTCATTGGGCTTCCCAGCTCTCATCAGCAGGTGAAGGAGGCTCTATCATCTAGTCTATTTACTCTTAAATCCTGCTTCATCAGAACTGGCCACAACCTGAGTTTGTTCCCTCAGCTTAAAGTCCTCACTCTACCCACACCATACCCTGGGAGGCACCACAGGGTCATGGAGAAAGCCCTGGTTTTGAGACAGAGTTCTCCGCTCTGCTATAAGGGCTGTGGATCTGGATCCAGGCACATTTCTTTGGCTCTCAGGTTCCTCATCTATATTATGTGGTGCCATGGCCTCATTTATGAGTCCCTGGCCTTGAATGCACCTTAGGCTAAGTGGACTATTCACTATAACAAAAACCTTTACAACTTTTCAGATGTATGCAGAACCTGTTTGGCTCGGAACTCAAGTAGCTGTAGTCTAGAAGGTAAGAACAACAGAGATGAATACACCTCCGCAAAGTAGACTTCCAAACAGCCCCAAAAATGTAGGCATAGGAGGCCTTGGGGAATTGAAGAAAGGAAAACTGGAAGTCTTTGAGGATGGTGACATAGGAGCTAGGTTGGCTGAGTATAGTTAGGATGTGGGGTTCAAATGCTTCACAAACATAACATCAGCCCATCTTGAGGCAGGACTGATGAGTCCCACTGGATTGACAAAGTAAATGGCTCCTTAAGTCAGGTGGATATGAACAGATGAATGGGGTTCAAAGCCAGGTGTAGCTAACCCTAAAGAGCAGTCCATTTCATCAGTGCCAATGCAGGGGATAAGTTCCCTGGCCTCAAGACGGGCACCATCCATGTGGGCAAATTGAGGAACACTGGCAAAGCAATCAGTAGAAGGTTGTACATAATTGTGGCTACACTACAGTACAGAAAGTAAATACTTTATAGCTAATAGGGCTCAACCAGCCAGGCCCTAAGGAAGACAGAATCTCAGAACAGAAGGACATGTCAACAACAAGGAAGTGGGAGGCTTAGAGAGGAAAAGCCCTACAAAGTTTGCAAACTATGATGGCACAGGAATTGAGCACTGGAAGTCTCCAGCAAGCATTTAGGTTTGGCAGAAGTGGGCATGTCTCCACAATACTGGCACCTACAGCACTGTGGCCTTTTGCTTTGAGCTTCCAGGCTACACTAGATGGATCCCTAGCCTAGACTATCATGGAGCTAATTTCACATAGTTTCATAGGCTGCCTTTCTGGAGTAATGTTCAAGGGATCCACTTGACTTTAGAAGGACAGATGAGGTTTATCTACCAGTGGTGATGATGTGGTAGCATGGCTATTCAAGATGACTGCTGATACTCCCTGGTGGACAAGCAGCTCTATATCCACCCTTGAATTGTCAATGCTCATTCTAGTCCTGTCCTTGAATGGTTTACTCTGCTTATTCCCCTCTTAGAGACTGTGTGTCTGTTCTCTTTAAATGGAATAATGGATTTTCAAATCTCAATCATTTACTTTCTCTCTCCTGACCATAAATGGTGTTCTATATGTGGCAAGTAGCCTCCATGAGGACTTGTTAAAGTTGAGTTAGATTCTAGCTGCTTCCTAGCTTGCCTCCAGTACTAACATCCTTCTGCCTCCTTGCTCCCACTTCAATGTCATAGCAAGACACCTGACCAGATACACCCCAGTAAGAGTATCAGGAATTTATCCCATTGCCATCAGCTCCATTTTGGCACAGGAACATGGACCAGTCTCAGTGATGGAATCAAAGAGCACAACATAGCTCATGTCAAGGGTTGGTGCTTCACTACTCAGACCTTTAGATGTCAGTAGATTTGCCATCATGCCAAAGCTGTATTACTATTACACCAAATAGGAAACCATAAAAAAGTAAGTGGGAAAGGTGAAATGCAGGATAAAACAGAAAATGGTGGATTTTAATATTTTAAGTCAATATGGAATCTATGTTGATTGAAAGCAGGGTCCTAGCCAGGTGCCTAGGGCTCTCACGCCTGTAATTCTAACTACTCAAAAGTTAAGATCTGAGAATCCTGGTTTGAATACAGCCTGGAAAAGAAAATCGGTGAGACTCTTATCTTCAATGTCCTCCCTTGAGAAAAATTATCCCCCACACCAAAAAAAGAGCTGGAGCTGTGGTTCAAGTGATAGGAGTGCTAGCTTTGAGCTGAAAATGCTCAGAGACCATGCCTAGGCCCTGAGTTCTTGCCCCAGGATCAGTACCAAAAACCAAACCAAAAAACAAACAGACAAAAAACAAGCTAAAGGAAATCACCCAAGTCCTGAGTTCAAATTCCAATAACAGAAAACAAACAAACAAAAAGCAAAACAAGTTACTAAGATAAGTGTTTTTTTTTGTCTCTGGCATCTTAACTGTGTACAAAGAATCAGGGCAGACTCATATGAGCTCTGTTTGCTCTCAGACAAATTCATAATACTAATTCCCTGAGCGTTCTGATTCTAACATAAAGTCCATAGACAGATTGTTCCATCATATGCCTAATGCTCCCCCGACTATTGGGTTTTCTGGGAAACTGAAATGGGAAATCCTTTCCTAGATGGGACTACCTAACAGCCAACAAGGTGAGGGAAGCTTGGCCAACTTTCCCAGGTATCACTTTATTTATTTATTTATTTATTTAATTTATTTGTGCTGGTACTAGGAATTGAACTCAGGTCCTCAGCTCTCTTGCTAAGCTTTCTTATTCATGGCTGGCACTCTACCAGTTGAGCCATGCCTCCAGTCTGGAATTTTGCTGTCTGATTGGAAATGGAATCTTTCAGACTTTTCTACCAGAGATAGCTTTGAACCTCCATCCTCCAGGTCCTCAGCTTTCTGAATAGCTAGGATTACAGGTTTGAGCCACCAGCACCCAGCCCATTTATCCTCTCCTTTTCACCTCAATACATGATGTGCCTATTGTTTTGGCTATGTGGAAGTCTGTCCCACATTTTCAGAGAAACGAAGTTTCAAGTTGGGTTTCAAATTACCCATTTGAAGTTTCACAGAAAGTACTAAGACAAGAGAGCATTGGAAATGTGCCCTGAAGACCTCCCTTCCTGGTTATCAGTGTATCTGGCAGAAAACAATTTCTTGACTAGCTGCTCTTTGCCCAGTGAAAACACCACTTTTACTTACATTGCTTTCTAGAAGCTCTACAACATCCTTCTAGTTTACACAGATTTAGAAATCAAGCTCAGAGAGACAACTGACTTGTATAAGGTCACTCTGGAAGAAAACAACAAGGTCTGGGTTAAGAACAAAGCCTCAAGGCTTATCTTCCTCCTGCTGCTGGCAAAGCAGGCACTTTGATGAAGGGTGGCTGCCACAGTGCACTGGCTTTACACTCATTCAAAAGTCCCTCACCCTCTTAACACCTCACAGCCCCTGAGCTTATCCCCCAAAATAATAGTTTTACTGTCTTTCTAGAAACACTGGGGAATTAAAAAAAAATGCAACTCACACAGAGAGTTAGTCCCCTGGTGTGTGCAAACACACAATTCACATGATGACACAGATTAAGCCATTTCGCTCTTGGATGCATCACCTAGTCAGCACCTTTCTGTGGTGCTGACCTGTCTCAGCAGACTAATTAGCACTAACTACCCAGGTCACTCTAAGGCCACTTAGGAAAATGAATGGAAAAGACAAAAACACTGACCACTGCAGCCAAATACAAGAAGAAAAAAATACAATTAAAAGAAGGAAGGGAAGAAGTGCTTCTTCTTTCTTAGCCAAAGATAGGTTTTTATCTGAGAAATACAATCTGCTCAAGTACAACCCAGCTACTGTCCACCTGAAACAATAAAATTATTAAGAAGGTCCTCCTTACAAACATGTTTACAAACTGAACCTGTGCAAAGGATCAATGGAGCAAAATTTTTTTTTTTTTTTTTTTTATTGTCAAGGTGATATACAGAGGGGTTAGAGTTATATAAGTAAGGTAGTGAGTACATGTCTTTGGTTTTGAACCCTTCAGTTAGAGGGACTCTGAGGAGACTGCAGAGGGAATGAAGCTAAATGTAGGAGACACCCATCCAGTGCCTCTACCACTTCTGGCTGTGTTGCATGGAGAAAGGGCTGTCCAGTGCTAGTCCCTGGCATGGTGGGCAGGTCTGGTGACTGCAAAGTTATTTTTGCCACAAATACTCTCCATCCCTAAAATGGACCCAGACTAGTGTGGGTCTTAAATTGCCAAGGTAGAGAACTAAGCCTCCTATAGACCTTCAAGCTTTTGGGGTGCTAAGAATGGCTGTTTTCTCTGGTGTAAGCAGAAACACTATAGTCCTGTGGGTTTTTTTTAAAAGTCTTTCTCCTTCTTTCTCCCTACAGTGACTTTGAGGAGAGATATCATGATAGTAGTACATCACCCATTTCACAGCTGGGAAGACGGAGGATCATACTGAAATGGTGTTTATGATAATTAATTGCTAGAGAGCTGAGGACATGGATGTGGAAAGGAGCTCATAGAAGACCTTAAAGGTTTCTACTAGTGCAGGCACTTATGGTTCTGTCTGAGTTTTCACTGTGTTTGCAGATGTGGATCATTGTTCTACTGGTAGGACTAGGAGTTGCTGATGAAACTTTGGGTGGGTAGGAGTAGTGGGCAGGAAAATGGAGTCAGATCTATCTCTCTGAGCATTAGTTTTCTACTTGTTCTATAAAAACATCAATAGCAATAGCTTCAGGGCAGAATTATGGGAATTAAATGAAATGATGTATATATCTGCCCTGAGCACAGCACCACACTTGTAACAGTCCTCAGCGACAATAATTGTAGCTTCCATTTATTGAAAGCTTGCTAAGTGAGTGTCAGCTTGGCTCTTGTGGACAGATTCTCTTTCTTTGGATATAAAAGTAGCATCAGATGGTCAGGAGCGACTACAAGGCTTGCTATGAGGAGCCCTAGAAATACTTGATATCTCATATGACATTTGAGACTATTCGCGGGGTGCGGGGGGGATCTTCAGAAATAAACAGAAAAAGGGCCTAAGTAACCCTGAGGAGCCTTGAACTTTCCTACCTTTGACCTTGAACAAAACTCAGTAAAGGTATGTCTCTACCCAGACCCATTCTGTGGAACGCCAAGGTGAAGCCCAAACTCAGTAACATGAATTACATGTTTAAGTAGAAAATTTCTCAGGAAGATCCTTTTCTGGCCAGTAGCTTGAATGACTGACATTTGCTTATCATGTGGCTGTGGAGGGGTCTGGAGCAGGTTGGTAGCCCAAATAGGCCCGTCAGACTAACTCTGGACATGATAAAAATAACCATCAATCCGCAAGATCTACTTGAAAGTCTGTGATTACTGTAG
This sequence comes from Dipodomys spectabilis, assembly GCF_019054845.1. Classification (NCBI taxonomy): domain Eukaryota; kingdom Metazoa; phylum Chordata; class Mammalia; order Rodentia; family Heteromyidae; genus Dipodomys; species Dipodomys spectabilis. The sequence continues at coordinate 452,744 of NW_024871265.1, read as the reverse complement.
ATAAGTGTGCAGTTAATTTCTGTTCACCCATCCTGTTCCAGAGACCATTTCAGGGCTATTCACCATAGGCTGGATTGTTTTCTGTACTTTCCTCCCCAAAACAGCCTCCAAACACCCCTAGTAGAAGCAAGCATTTCACCTATTTCCTCTTCAAAACAACCTAGGCTAAGGTCTACAACTTGAGTCCTCTCCTTCAAAGGACAGAGTGGGGGGCATATTCTTCTCATGTACAGTGCACCCTCAGCTTCTAGCTCTGAAAGAAGTGAGGACTGATGGGGAAACAGTGTCTCAGCCTATATCTAAGTCTCAACTTAAAAACAGAAACTATCTGTACCTCATAGGGGACTCACTCTGTTCCTCCCTCCCTTCCCTCTCTTCCTCCCACTTTCCTCTCTCTCTCCCTCTGCTCCTTCTTTCACTGTCTTCCAAAAGGAAGCTGCTTCTTTTATCTTTTGGCTTCTTCTGTACTCAGAACAACAGAGCTCAAAGCTTCTTAGCTTGAGAACTCAGCACCTCTTGGACTGATAAATAGAGCACCTTGAAAATGGTTAGAACTAAAGACAGATCAACTATGGCAAGAGAAAGTAAACATATCCATGCACCAGTCAACCCCAGCAAGCTCCTCATTGAGATTACAAAGCAGTTCCTGCCAGAGCCAGTGAGGATGCTCCAGTATGCTGGAGAGGACCAAAACTACAAAGGAGCCTTCTCTGCCTCAGTGAGTTGTGCCCCAGAAAACTGGAGTCATCTGGCAATCTTTTGGGGGATGTGGTTTGGATGTTCCTAAGAATGGTAGATTCTGTCTGTTTGTGTGTACACTCATCAATTTTATGTTTGGAAATGTACCAAGAGAAGTGGGGGGCCCATTTCATTTATTTCTGCTGGGGGTGGGAGACTTCAGGTGAAACTTACCAGTGAAAGAATTGGAACTTTTCACAAAATAGAATGTACTAATGACATAATTTGATACAAGTATTTGAGGGACATTTCCTATGGAAAAATATAATTTCTACACTACCCTCCCCAAACACACACAGATTGTTTTTATGAGAACCAATTAATAAATGCTAATTCATTCAGGCATATCTCCACTAAATTACTGTTTCATTTAATTGCAGGGGAATTTTCCATTACTAAACTCTCCCTTGCTGATTTTTTGCATTATTTATATTTTTTCAGTTTTGGTAGTAGTGAGGTTGGTATGTGATATTATCTGCTGTTTGTGCATCTTAAATTTCTTTTTCATTTAAAATGTTTCCTCATTCTTTCAGCTCCGAGTAATCTGGGAGAAACATCATTATAAGCAGACAATATTTTATATATAAATGATTGAAAAGGCACTAGCTGAAATTAATCTAACTGAAGTGAATCTTGCATAATTATGTTCTTCTAATGCCTGTGTGTGTGTGTGTGTGTGTGTATCTTTACTTTGGGTTTACTCACAAATATATTCTCCTGTCAGTAAGTCACAAGCGTGAATATGAATAGACTGCATAGCAACTAGAGATGAAGAGTACAGGGGCTTTCATAAAATTAAAACAGTAACATGCCAATATCTTGGTAAGTCCTTAGAGCACGATGATTATTTTCTTACTTCCTTTCTTTGGACCCTCAAATCAAAACTTTGATAGTCAGATACCTAATCTCCTGACCAACTGACTCTCAAAGATTCTACCTTTTTATGCATAGAAAAGTAAGAGTCTAGGGTGGAAGAAAAGGTGAATAGGTGTCTATGATAAAGAATTTGTGTTCAAAAGAATATATTTTGAAGATGGGATTTCAATTTTCTTATATTGAAGAGCAAAGATTTCATATACCTGGCTGCCTTCCTTTCTGAGATTAGCACTTTCATTTTATTCTCAGCCACCTTCCTATCTTTTTTGCTTTGCTATTACCTCGTATTCACTTTCTTTCTTTCTCTCTTTATTCTTCCTTTCTCATAGAATTTTTAAAAATTGTCCTAGAGTCTGTAAATTATTAAACTGTTTACTCCAAGGTTTAGTTATGAGATGGCATGTCACCATAAGTAAGGTTTCACCTTTATACTGACCCCATCAATAATTACAGAACAAGAATGGTCTAGTAAATCTTTCTATTAACTATTACAAAAATGATTTCATTTATTCTGAGCATTCTATTGATTCTACATTTCTACATGTAAAATTTCACTGCCTTTTACGTTTTGCAAGTAGAGGGACTCAATCCAAAATGAAGTTGGCATATAAAGAGCTTGTGAATTTATTCATGAGAAAATGTACATCCTCCCCAAAATGTACTTTTCATTAAAATTAGAGATTTGGGGCCATAAATAAAAAGTTTTTAATTTATTAATAGGTTTGAACCAGAATATTTCTTAATAATTGAAGTTCCATGAGATTGGTTTTTGTTTTGTTTATTTTACTTCCCTTTGTCCTTTTCAGAAAAATTAGTCGTTTTTTTATATAGACTGAAAAAATTAATTAACTTTCCTTCCAGCCCAAAATGGCCCGAGATAAATGCTTCCAATAGACATCAAAAAAGTGTCAATTAGAAATAATTACTTCTTATCAATCAGTGGGGCAATTAAAGTGACAAAGCTTGAAAAGATACTTATCTTAAAACTAATTCACAAAGTAACTAAATTATCTCCTAATTAACTTGCATTGAGCAGGGTGGGAGGATAGATCGTCTTGAAACAAAGATGAATTGAGGAACCCCAATACCTCTTTATGTTCCTCAATACTATGTCTCCTCTCCCAAAAGACCTTGTTTTAAACCAGGCAAGAAACCTGGAAAAGAAGCAAATCTTTCCTGAGATATATTTATTCCCCTTTCCTCCAAGTCTAAAACCAGGAGGACTGACAGGAGCTTTAGTTTCCTGGTCTCTGATCAGGAACTAAGTGGTATTCTTTCTCCTTGATCTTACATTTCATCTTTGACTTTTTTCGTAAGTAATTATGAGGATTGCAAATTATTTCTTATAAAATTTGATGACAACTAGCTTGCTTTTATCGAATTCTTTCTCATTGACATATTTACTCACATTTTAATATGTATGTGGCATTTATTAATTTTCATGAACCTTTGAAACAAAATAATTTTTCTGCTGTAGAAAATTTTGTTCCCTGATGCAACAAAAAATCCCGAGGATTTTACCCAACATTTAGCTCTGACTAGCTGGCGGGCACCAGAATAATTTGCTAGCACCATTTCCTCGGAACAAAGCTTTGTAGTTCTGCAAGCAAAATTAGCTGAGGGTGAGCCTCGGTAACCTGGGGGGCAGAAGCGTGCAGGAAACTTTTCTAGGGTGTCTCGGGTTTTTAGAAATGGTGTGCTTGGCCGGCCTCGATGTCGCGAAAAGCCAAGCCGCTGCTCACACTCGGGAGTCTAAAGAAAACTTCGATGAGAGCTCTCTACATACAGATAAACTTAGAAAAGAAGGTGCGGGGCGGGAGGGGTGCTAAAAACGAAGAGAGAGAGAGAGAGAGAGAGAGAGAGAGAGAGAGAGAGAGAGAGAGAGAGAGAGAGAGAGAGAGAGAGAGAGAGAGAGAGAGAGAGAGAGAGAAGGGCTCATACAAACAAGAAGTATCAGCTTATGAATTGAGTTTTAAATATAGGCAATAGTGCCTATATTTAGCTCGACCTATAGAGAGAGTCGGAAAGAATTTGGGGACAACCTTAAACAGAGACATTTAAAGCAATTTTTCCTTTTTTTTTAAAGCACTAAATTAAACGAATGTAGGCTCCCTCCCTCCCCCACCTCCCTCCTCCTCTCCCCCCCCCCCCAGCCTTGTTTGTTTGGAGAGTTAAGAAGTCACTTTGATACCCGCCCCCCCACCCCCTCCGCCCTCGCCAAAAAATACCTGGCCGGGCTAGGGGAAGATGGCTCCCTCCTCCAATCCCCGAGTGATTTGCATCTGAGCTAATGGGAAATCCGAGTCTCATCATGAGATCTTTGTCGATAAAAAAAATAAAGTAAAAATAAATCCTGCCTTTTGTCTTTCCTTCTTGGATTCCCATTAATTCTAATGAGTGTTTCTAGAATAAAAATAAGAAGCGATTTTTTTTTTAAGTCATACGGAGGGGCTGTGATTGCTTTATTTTCCCCCGCAGCGTCGGGGAGGGGCGGAGGAAGGTCTCCCACAACCCGGTAAATTCAAAGACCTTGAGCACCCATTCCTCCAAACATCGCTCAAAGGTCGTGGGGGTAAACAGCGAAACTCTCAAAACAAAAACAAAACAAAACAAAACAAAAAAAAAAACCCCAAACCCGGCGGAAGTGAATGGGAGCAGCCTGGGATGGCATTGGGCACACGCGCTAGGCCTGGGAGACCGTCCTGATCCCCAAGACAAGGGCGACACCGGGTATTGTACCTTGGTTTGGCTTAAAGATTAAAGGATTTACACCTTTTTCTGGCTTTGGAAAGTGGTGTGAGGAGAACGCCTGGCTTCTGCGAGCAGCCGGGTAACGGATGCCAGGCATCTCTGCCTAGTCCCCGGCCTCACTAGCCCTGCGTCTGCGTGAAGGGTCTTAGCTCTCTAACCTGGCAGCCCCAGAAACTGCCCCAGGTCCGCAGAGGGTGGTTGGCACGGTTCTGGTCCCTTTCTCAGAAGGCAGCTGGAGCAACGGAGAAAGCATCCTGCTGGCTCCATCTGCGGATCTAGAACGAACCAAGAGGAGAAACCTTTCGGCGCCCCTGGAGGTTACCGGTGCCCCTCCTAGAGGAGCCTTGGCGCTCCGACCCGGCACTGCGCAGCACAACCTGACCTCCCGGCGCTCTCGGCTAAATAGAGATCTCAGCCAGCGCCGCGCCGGCTCCGGCTCTCCTTATTATAACAAATGTCCCGTTTGCGGAACAGGACTTCCTATTCGCCGAGAATATTGATTTCCTTTCACTTCACCGGCCCAAATCGATAGCGATGAGCCCTGGCCCCATAAATCGCCTTCCTCGAGGCCGGCCGTCCTCCATCCATCACCGCGGGCCGAATTGCGCCTCGTTTGGCTGTCCGCACAGGCTGCGCTTAGCGGCCGTGCCCACCAGTTCCCGACCCTGGGGGACTCGTTCCCGGTACAGACCCCGCCTGGCCTGGGTCCGGAGCCCCGGGAGCCGGCACGGTAGTCACGAAGCACAAGCGCTTTGAAGGCCCTAGGCCCCGGGCGCAGGTGTGGAGGCGGATTCGGATGCGCTAGCAGTTCAGTCCTAGCCCGCAGACACCCCGCAGGAGACGCTCGGCGTCTGCCCGGTGAAGGGCAAGAGAATCCCGGAACACCAGAGTATGCCACTGGCTCCCAGACCCTCGGCCGTAGGCTCCTTTCTCGAGGGCATGAGAGATGCGCAGAGCTTACAGTCCTGTTAGGGGATTCACAGGAAGAATCCTGAGATGGGAGCGCAGAGGTCGCGGGGCAAGGGAGCTACAAGCCCAGCACCCAGGCGGCCACGGATCTGAGAACGCGAAGGATGTTCACCGTAACCTGTCGTGCAAGACGGAGCACAAAGTACAACCCCCGGTGACCCCACAGAGAACCCCTCACCGATCCGTGTAGTCCGCAGAAACCAAAGCCTGGGGAGGGAGGCTCAGTCAGGTGGAGGGGGACCCGGAAAACAGCCAGGCGGCCCCAGCGGAGAGTTAGGCCCAAGGCGCCCCAAGCTGCGTCCCCAACAAGGTTGTCTCGCCAGCCGGGAGCTGAAGCTCCGGAGCCCTATGGACCCCTATGGACCCGAGCGCACGCACCGACGCTCCACGGCGCCGCCGGGGCTCGTGGGTCCTGGCTCGGCCGCATCCTTACCCGATCTGATGGAGTTGTGAGGCATCGCCAGGGAGTCGCGCTCAGCGTGTAGAGCACTTGGGGCTTTTTTACTCAGGTTCGGCCGCACTACGTCGCTATGCCGCTGCCCTGCACAGACCCAAGGAAGGGGCATGAGACTCAAGTCCCTTAACCTTAGACCATCTACCCAAACCCTGTCCCTTAGACTTCGATCGATCGCGTGCCAAGATTCGGGGAGGGTGAGGGGAAAGTAAGGCCAATCTCAGCCAGGCCTAACTCACTTATCAGACCGGAGGATCCGGGATTGGAGGCACTGAGGAAGCTCGGGACTCCAGTCCCGGTATCCTCTCCCTCCACTGTCCCAGCCTTCACCTATTTGACTTGGGAAGGAAAGGGTTGCCAGACTTCCCTGCACCCTCTCATTTCTTGAATTCCCACTTTTTTCCCCAGCCATCTAGTTCCTTGCTAACCCCTGGGTGGCATACCTGGCCGGCAGGACTCAGGCCTTCACTGCCTAGGTCCACCTGAGAGGGTGCCCTGGGCCGGGTGTCTCTCTTCTTTCTGAAGTTTGTTCCCATCCACTCGGCATCTCCGACCGGTTTTATCCCGCCAAGGCCCTGGGAGATGGGTCTGGTGAGGCTCTCAGGCCGCCGATTGGCTGGCTGGGTGCAGGGGGGTGCGGGAAGGGGAGGATTTTGCAAGGGGGACATGGCTGAGTGGACTCAGGAGTTAGAAACATTTGCTGGAGCTTCTGTTTCCAGCGGAGGGAAGAGAGGAAGGTAGCTGAGCCCTAACTCAGCCGTCCTGGAAATGCTGGAGGAGTGGGAGATAAAGGCCTAAGGTCTGAGGATTAGGCTCTCTGGAGCCTCTTGGGGTCGCTGACCACCAGAATAAGCAACATAGCTCCTCTATGACATCCATGGCTCTCAGCTCTCCCCTGATCTGCTCTCAGAGAACAAACCTTCATTTTTTAGGAAGGAACTTCTGTTTTGAAGCCCAGTTCTTTCAGTGGAAGCATGGTAATAGGATGCTCCCAACTTCTTCTAGGGCAGGCCCTTGCCCTTGAAATTGTTTTCTCTGGTCATATCCCAAACCATTGAAATTCCTCTTTGTGCAGGCAAACATGTCCAGCCACCTATCCTCTTCCTTGTTCCTTGAAAATTTTGAAGTTGGAAGAAAAGTTTGAGAGAAGAGCAGTGAGGGATTGCATTTCACCTCATCCTAGAAGGGCTTTAGAATTGACAGGTCTGTGTTGTCCTGTGGCCTTGGCTCTTGGAGCCAACATTTCTCATTGTGGGGTTTAGGTGAGGGTAAAAAGGTGTTCTTTAGGTAGACTGGAGAAGCTCTTTTCTCTGTGGAGGAGGGATTATGGGTATAGGGAAGAGTGTGAGCATGTGGAAGCAAATGTCCTGAAGTACTTATAAATCAATGGAGTAAGGCCCTGGCAGTACCCTAACCTCAGGCCAGATCTCTGGATTTAGGATTACTGCAGAGAAACAGCCTTAAAGGCTTCTGAGGGGCTGTGTTGCCTTGAGGGGCTGCTGAAGCATAGAGAGGCTAAGCTATTAGATGGAGAAGAAAGCAAGCAGAGGGGCCTAGGACAGGGTCCTTCCCTTCCCTTCCCTTTCCTTCCCTTCCCTTCCCTCCCTTTCTCTCTCCCCTCCCCTCCCCCCTCTTCCCTCTCCTCCCTTTGGCTCCCCTCTTCTCCCATCCCCTCCCCTTGCCTCCCCTCTCCTCCCTTCCCCTCCCCTCTACCCTTCTTGCCTCTCCTCTCTCTGTCTCTCTGTCTCTGTCTATGTCTCTGTCTGTCTGTCTGTCTCTCTCTCTGGCAGTAATTGTTTCATGAAAAGAATATATATGGTACTGAATGGAGCCTCCACATTTGTAAAGGTCTTTAAGTAAAATCAAGTGGTACTTTAGTATTTTAAATGTTTCTCCAAAATTGTTGTAAACTGCTGTGGTTTTGAAAGATTCAGATTCTTAGCTTCTTCCATTAGATTCCCCCATGGGAAAGAAGGCAGAAACTTATCAGGATGAAAGTGGATCTTGGCATCAGTCCTAAGGACCCTCACTCCCTAAGCCAATGTTCTTTCATGACCTCTGCCCTGACACTGAAGGGGAGCCAGTGGAATGATAGAGACTCTGTTCCCCTCTTACCAGAGAGGTAGTACTCTGAGCTGCTTCTAAGTTGTCTTGTTCAAAAGTTCTGAAAACCCACGAATTTCTACTCAAGCTAAGGACCTGACAGATTTCAATAATAATTGAAAGTCATATATCTATGCTGGTCAATGTTCTTTTTACTGACCAACAAAATAAATCTTCCTCCTACCTCCCCTGTTTGAGCAAAAGTTCTTAAAGGGAAATATCAGTAGATTAAACTTTTTGTCCCTGTTTGTGAACTCATTTGAAAAAAATCACTTTAATATAAAAACAAAGTACAGCTGAACAGGATTACTTCTCAAAGAAAAAACATCCAGGCACTCTGAGAAAACCCCTTCTGCAAGCTGCAGGTGACACAGCAGATAATAGGAGGACACTCAGCAAAATCATGTTCTAGAACCAGAAAGCAGTAAGAACACAGTCAGCTTCTGCTGCAGAGATAAACAAAATTACAATTGGAAATCAGGTCTGGTTTCCTAGATTCTTCCCGATTACTTGAGGCCAAGAACCATAGAAATGTCATCAGTCAGTACCCTAACTCAGCCTCTCTGATATTAGTTTCTTAACACATATCTTTTGGAAAATACATATATTTTGAGATATGTATCATATATCAAAATAATACATCTGTACATATATATGTGTGTGTTGAATATCTTTAATTAGTTTTACTTTAAGTTATAAAGACTTCAAGCTTTCCTTTGACTTTGATTTCAAAATGAATTTATTTCTTGTCTCAGTTCAGTGGGAAATTAAGATTTCACTTTTTAAAACCAGCACGCCCTTCAGTTTTTTTTTTTAGACTTGATTCATATAATGCTTCTTTGCCAAGATTATTGTTCAACAACCTGTGGTCTAAACCCACTTACTATTTTAAACTCTTTTTCTGAAAAAACTTTAATTCATTGCCCATATTAAAATGCAAAAGTAGAACAATATGAATAACTCAGGCTTGCCTTTAAAAAGTTGAAAAGTCTGGGGCTGGGAAGGTGGCTCAGTGGTAGAGCGCTTGCCTTACATGCCTGAGGCTCTGGGTTCAATTCTTCAGCACCACATAGGCAAAAAGAAAAAAGCCAGAAGTGGCGCTGTGGCTCAAGTGGTAGAACACTAGCCTTGAGATGAAGAGCTGAGGGACAGCGCCCAGGCCCAGAGTTCAGGCCCCATGACCGGATTCCTCCCCCCCAAAAAGAATGTCACAGAATGTTCTATGGGTCTCTCTACCTCAGACCTAGATATTGCAGTAAAGGAAACATGGGGCTCCTTGGACATGATTTCTCAGAAGTTTCTCTGCATATGAGTTCTTGAGATCAGCCATAGCAGAAGCTTCCTACCACCTCCCCTCCTTCCCCCCACTGACAACCTTCCTTCTTACCTACAGAGCTACCTTCTCCTACATGAAGGACCGTTTTTGGACCTAAAGAACAGCCTCTAAAAATAAAAATAAAAAAGAACAGCCTCTAGGAAGAAAATTGCAGCTTTCTACTTTGAGTTGGAAGTATTAGTGGCTCACACCTGTAATGTTACACAGGAGATTGAGATCTGAGGATTGGGATTCATAGAATCTGGGCAGAAAAGTCAGAGAGACTCTATCTCCAATTAACAGAAAAATGCTGGACTGGAAGCATGGCTCCAATAGTAGAGTACCAGCTGAGTTGTAAAGGCTGAGCAAGAGTGTGAAGCACTGAGTTCAAGCCACAATACTGACACACACACAAAACGTCAGGGTTCTTGACCCACCTTAAAGTGAGATCATTTTTCCCTCTAAGCCTCAGTTTCCTTTTCTGTAGGATGTGAGTGTAGGTGGGTGTGGGGAGGTTAAGACCTACCTTGTGGCTTTATTGTGAGGATGAATAGAGTTATGAATGTGAAAGCCCTTTGAAAACTACAGCTCTGTACAAAAGTTAATTATTATTAGACTACAAAGGCAGGAGCAATATAGCTGAGAAGGGCAGAGTTAAAACTCCTCTAACATTTTGCTGTAGAAGTCGGTTCCTTTCATCTTTCTCCCAAAGCATGGTGGTGGTGAGTTTTTGAAAAGCTGCCTGGGATACTGGGTAAGATCCATGCATGGAGAGGAAAAGGAAGGGGAGCTCAATCTTTTGGTGAGATATGCGAGGCAGGGGAAGAATATATGTGTTGATGGAAATGATTTTGAAGGGAACAGTGAATGTTTTTTGGCCTAAAGGAGGGCAGCAGAGCTAGTGACAGAGGAGAGCCAGCACTGTTGTCACCTCTAGGGCACAGACTTTCCTTGTTGCTTTGAGTTTTTTGAGGGCAGAATTGCTGTGGGTACGTATAGCCTTTACACTATTCTCTTCCCTCCTGGACTTGTCCAATCCTGCCACGGCCACATGGGATTTCTACCTAGTCTGCACACTCAGGAAATGGCCAGTAGCTTGCTCTAGGGCCTCCTGGTGGCACTGCCTGAGAATCAATCATTAATTACTGGAGGGGGAGGGGTTTCTAAATACAGAAATAGCAATACAGGTCCTGGCAGAGACCACCACCTGGGGAAAGCTTTTTGGAAAAAGCCACCTCTGGCATTTGTCCAGTTGGGTAGTGTTGGAAATAGGATACCTGGATACCTGCCTCTTGAGTTTTTTGCCTATTCCCTAGTACCTTGGCGGTGTCCACTTGGGTGGCTGGAGGAGAACCTGATTGGGGCTGAGTAGGAAAAAAACAATGAATATAGGGTCTACCAATCTGTTTCTATAGGAACAACAGTTTTTAAAACTACAAATAATCAGTAGACCTTTTTTTTTTCCCCCCAATCTGTTTTGCAGATGAGGAAATTGAGTCCCAGGGATCCAATATGTCCAGGATCACCTAGCTGGTACATGTCTGACTCATGGCCAAAAAAGCACTAATGACTCAATCCTGTCCTTAAGTGTTGGTTATCTTGCTTGCCTGTCTGGTTCTTCCCTCTCCTCTCTTCCCCCTCCTGCTCCTCTCTCTGTCCCATCAAGAAAGAAGTTTCTGGAACCTGGGAGTGACCAGGGTGAGATCAGACCCCCAGGGCTAGAAAACTTCCCTGCCACAGCTGAGGAGAGCAGCTCACCAAACAGGAATGCTCTCCCTGGGCCAGGTTCCTGTAGAGCAGCAGGAGTCAGGATGCAGGAATCCAGCTGGCCATGCCAGGGCACCCAGTGGGCTGCTTCCTGACAGCTGTTCTTGGGGAAGTGCCAAGGAAAAACCCCAGGCTCAGGATGGGCTCTATTCTCTGTGGTCCTGGAATGTCAGAGGTTCTTGCTGTTGGCATTAACTACACAGGATTCTCTGCCCTCCCCAATCCCTGGCCCAACAAACGGACCAGAGATCCTGGCTGTTGGGATCTGGAAAGAGGGTGAGCACTGGGAGAAAAGATTAAAGAGATTTAAACTGTCATTTGTCCTCAGCCTTCTCTACCCTCTGTTAAGGCTTCTGGGCATTTCTGGGCCAAGCAGTCTTGGGTACTTTTTTTGTCCATTTCCCTTTTGACCTAGGCTTACTTCAAGAATTTACATTTAAAAAAAAAAAGAATTTGCATTAGGCAGGCAGAACTGCATCAGACTGCAGACTATGTAGTTCCTGTGTTCAGGGTTAGGGTTTGGGACTCCATATTCTCTGTTTCAGTGCCTATCCTTGCTATGGTAGAGTCCCCATATGAGGGTAGACATACCATGATTCTGAGGAAATATATTTCCTTCTAATAACTATAGCCACTACAGATATTACTATTGCTATTATTATTTACCAAGTATCAACAAATTCCAGGAGCATTTAGTGCCTTGTTCAGAGCTCTATTAATTTTTTCATGGCACCCAGGTTTTTGAGACAATCTAGAGCCTAGAGGTTGTTCTGGGCCACTCAGTTGCTGACTGGCGGACTTAGGATCAGATCTCAGGCTCATCCAATACTCAAACTAGCTCTCTCCACTACTTTATAACTTGATAAAGTTATGAACAACTGTGATAGCTCCAAGGAAGTTATTGGAATGAGTTACAAAATAAGCTCATAAAAGACTCTCTAAACAGGAGACTGGTAGCTCACATCTGTAATATTAGCTACGTGGAAGGCTGAGATAGAGAGGATCAAGTACCAAGCCAGCCCAGTCAGAGAAGACATCAAATCTTAGCAGAAGGAGCTGAGCCTAGTGGTATATGCCTGTCATCCCAGTGACAGCAGAAAGCAACAAATAAGTGAATCAAAGTTTAAGCACGTCCCTGCAGAGGAATAAGAACCTACCATAACAATATACATTTGTAAAAGTGGACTAGAGTATTGGCTTGGGGTGGGGTAGGAGAAGGAAGAGGGATGAAGAAGGAGGGGGGGATGAAGAGGGAGGAGGGGGGAAAGAAGAGGTAGGTGGAGGAAGAAGGAGGAGAAAGAGGAAGAAAGAGGGAGGAGGAGGAGGAGGAGGAGGAGGAGGAGGAGGAAGAGGAGGGGGAGGAGGAGGAGGAGGAAGAGGAGGAGGAGGAGGAGGAGGAGGAGGAGGAGGAAACCCATAGTGAGAATTGTGCTTCTCAGGGCTGGAAAGGCTGGTAAATGGAAGCAAATCAAAGGGTGTGGTATGGGGTATATCCTACCACTCTGAGTGTTATGTCCTACCCCTCCTGAGTCCCTGTGGCACTTGTGAAGCATAAACACAGAGCACACTTACGCTGTAACAGGTGAGTCATCTGCCTGTGGCCTCTCCCCCGAAAATTTGCTTCAAAATATTCTCACTTTTATGCATCTTTGTGTAAGGAAGTATTTCCTTCTCTTCATTCTAAACTTCCTGCTTTCTTTGAACTTCTTGGAATTGCTATGACTTTAGTAATGTCTGTTTTTTGCCCATGATGAGTTTCAATTTTTTTTTTAAAGTGATTTAAAAGATTTTTTAAAAGTGATTTTCAGGGCCTCACACTTGCTTATCTTGATTGCTAGGCTTGATGCTCTAGCACTTGAATTATGTCTCCATCCCTGCTTCTTATTGGTTATTTTGGAGATGAAGTCACAAGAACTTTTCTGCCTAGAGTGGCCTTTCACTGTAATCCTCCAGATCCCAGCCTCATGAGTAAATTACAGGTATGAGACAACAGTGCGAGGCTCACTTTTTAGATTTTGTTTCTGAGTGCTTTGAGATTTAATTTTTCAAAGTGAAATCATTTCCCTCAGGCTCATTCAAGTGGAAAAAAGCCCAAAGTTCGTAGAAGAGGATCTTTTCCATTGGATCTTAGCAAGTAAGTTTTCATTACATGGAGATGGCATAGAGGATCAAGATTGTGGGGCTGGGTATCATGGCTAACACTGAAATCCTGCACATTCCTGGGCTAGCCATATGACTGGTTCCAGCTGCATATCTCTGGGCTGAAGCTTTGGACTTTAAAGAGTGAGATTTTTCCACATGTTATGGTGATAATTCAAGTACTTGGAGTACAAAGTCTTGAGAGGTGTCATTGTTGAAGCAAAACTGGCTACAATAAAGATGACTGAGAAGCATTATTTGTAGATCTCGCTATGGTGTCACTGTTATTATACCGAGGACATCAGGAGATACTGAGAAGTCTCTAAAGTGGCAATGAAATGAAGGGGCTTGGAAAAAGGAAGACTGAAGACAACTTGAGAACACGGTGCTTCAGGTATATGAGTTGCATCATCCTCTCCATTGGGATATCGGAGCTGGCACGAACTAGTGTTCAGGCCTCTGTGCTCCAAGCCCCTAAGGATACAGGCATGGATTGAATATGGATGTAACCTTGCCTGCCATCCTCTGCCTGAGAAGAGAATTCTCCTCCAAGAAAGTATTCTTTACCTCTAGAAATGTGTGGTTACAGGAGTGGAGACTGGAATATAACACATGTGGCTTCCTCTCCTGCGACTGTCTCACCTCACTAAATTCATCAGCATCCATTGAGACTCCAGAACCTTCACTTGTTTTCTTTCTGCTTTTAATAAATATTGAATATTGTCCTCCTTCTTGTTACCTCAGCCTAAGTTAATCTTTTTATTGACATGCTTAGTATTCTGGGCCATTTATATTTATCATTGAAATAGTGATTTTAGCACAAATACTGCCTAAATATCTTGCTCACTAATTTGGAATGTCTTGGCCATCTTTCTATATCAGAAATAATTCATGAACTATTTTATCCTAACTCCAAAATACGGATATAGTATAGTATGTGTAAGTATCCATTAGGTACACCCACATGTATGTGTATGTGTGTGTGTGTCTATTTTTTTTTGTGGGTCACGGGGCCTGAATTCTGGGCCTGGGCGCTGTCCCTCAGCAGTTCAGCTCAAGGCTAGCACTCTACCACTTGAGCCACAGTGCCACTTCTGGCTTTTTCTCTTATGTGGTGCTGAGGAATTGAACCCAGGGTCTCATGCATACAAGGCAAGCACTTTCTTTGTCAGTCGTGGGGCTTGAGCTTTGGGTCTGGACGTTGTCTATAGCTCAAGGTGAGCACTCTACTACTTAAGCCACAGTGCCACTTCTGGTTTTCTGGTGATTAATTGTAAGTAGGAGTCTCATGGACTTTGCTGCCCAGGCTGGCTTTGATGGCAGTCCCAAATCTCAGCTTCCTGAGTAGCTAGGATTACAGGAATGAGCCACTGCCACCTGGCTAATTTGTTTCTTTATTGAAATTGTTTAGCATTAGCTTCTATATATGAAAATTCTCCTGGGAATAAAGAGCATGAGAAATGAAACTATGGAGTCACCTTTGGAATTTTTGTGGGTGAGTGTATTCTTTTCTATCTGCAGGTAACTAGGGGACACCTCAGCCCCTTCAGATCTCCAGGCTGCCTTTACAGGTAGGACTGGGTAATTGAAGGAAGAGCTGGTGACTGACTGTAGCTTATAGTCTCTCATGATTCAAAAGACAAACTGATCCCACATGCTTGGTACTTAGTCTCTCCACTCTAGAGTCTGTGGAGTTGTAAATTGTGGAAAACACCTTGAACTCCAAAGTCAGAACCACCTAAGCTTGTGATATACCCCTACTTCAAGTTGTATGAACTTGCTAAGTCTGACACCCACTATGATTTTCAAGTTTCCCATAAAATAAATGCATATATTATTCACACTTTATCATCAAAGGAATGAGAAAATGATTTGAAAACTGTTAGACACAGGGAAAAAGATAAATGATGACTTTGAAGCAATCATGATGAAGAGAACAAGGTTTATTGTTCTAGCAGAGCCTTTGATTTTCCCTCTCCTTCCTTTCCCATAGATTCTGTTGTACAAATGATAACTGAATGCCAGGCATTTGCTTGGACTTGGGAAGACAGTAGCAATAAAAATAAGGATGCTGACCTAATGGAACAAACTCATAACCTGTGCAGAAAGGGGTCTGAGAACTGTAGTGGAGAAGAGGGGAGGCTTAAGGAGCAAAGAAAGGTCACCTGCTTAGTGCTGGCTGCTCCAAAGGGGAGCTCTGGGCCTGAACCGGGAGGAATTAATGAGGCACACAAGAACGAGAGGTGTGAGGCAGAATGTTTGATGTGGGCAGAAAAATGCCCAGACTCAATAGGGATCCAGGCACATTTAGAGAACTGGATTTAGTATTATGGAGATAAGGTAGGGCATGTGTGTATTGTGTATGTATAATGTAACATGTTGTGTGATATGTATTGTGTATGTGTATGTGTGTGGGATGTATATGTGTGATACATATAGTCTATGTGTGGTGTGAGATGGTACATAGCAGGGCATGGCATGAATATGGTGTATATGTGGGGGGTGTGTGTATGTATTGTACTGTGTGTGATGTGGTATGTGTGTGAGAGAGAAAGAAGGGTTATATGGAGTGGTATGGTATGATTTGTGTTGTATTCAATTGTATGTATTGTAATGTGGTATGTTTATGTGTGGTGAGAGCCCAGAGATGGGTATGGGAGCAGGTGTAGGGTTAGATTACAAGAGTCCCAATAGGCATGTTAAGGAGCTTGGTGGAAGAAAAGGAAGGAGCAGACTTGGCTTGACTCTGAACACCACAGTGACCTTGGAAATTGTCACCATCCTCATTGTCCCCTCTTCTCAACTTCCACAATGGTGCAAGAACCCTTCATGGTCAGCTTCTAAACAGTAGATGATCTCTATTGCTCATGGGTCAGGAGGTGCTCAAAATGCAATGCAGACCACAGACTGCCAGCACATTTTTGGTAGAAAATGTTTCCTGACCACAATGAGAGGGCACAGAATACATTGTCCCTGTGTCATGGAAGTGTGACCAGGTGGGCAAGAGCATGCCCCATCTGAGCCTTAGGTCCTGAAAATATTATGAAGCCTTTGGGTAGCTGCAAGTACTGTGCAAACAGATTTCATTCTACTGCCTAAGACATCATTAAAATATTATAAGTATCAGGATATGGTTTTTCTTCTATCATTCCATACTTTTATTTCTCTAGACTCAGTAGGGATCAGTAACAGGAATGATGATGTAGCTACATCAGATAACATGGGAACTTATCAAAAGAATGTAAATTCTTCTGGACCTTTCAATGTCCTCAGATTGAGTCAATTTAACTAGATGACATTTGCTGAACCGTGATTTCCAGGAACCAACCATAAATTAAGATAGCTTCTGTGATATGTCTCATCTATGGATGTCTTCCTTGGGGAAGATCCTATCAAGACTACTAGAAATTTCCTTAGTTATCTAAATTAAAGATACAAGTTTGAGGCTCAGTGTGGTAGTCCATGCCTGTATTCTTAGCTACTCAAGAGGTAGGGATCAAATGGATGATTGTTGGAGGTCAGCCCAGGCAAAAAGTCAGTGAGACCCATCTCAACAAAATACTGGGCATGGTGGCATGATCCCAGTTAGGCAGAAGATATAGATAGGAGTATTACAATCTGAGGCCAACCACGGGCCTCAGAAAAATAGCTAAAGCAAAAAGGGGTGGAACGTGGCTTTTGTGCTTACTTGAGGCTGAGTCCAACTGCCAAAAAAATTAATTTGATTATGTGAATTTAGTTTGGCTTATGAATTTCTGATGAGATGAGGATACTTGATATCAAACTGATGTTGAATCTTTTTACATATATATTTTAAGTTTATAGATATCTCTTCATCCTTATGCATGCAAGACTTCTCTTTAGGAGAAGTCACCATTTCAGTAACCTGATGTATGTATCAGTAAAAGTGATTCAGTCTAAAAGAAAAAAAAGGAAGTTCTTGGCTGTGGTGTAGTGAGTGGAGTGGAGGGGGCTTTGTTAATGTCACTTAGCTTATGTGAACTTCAGTTTCCCCATAAAGAAGGAGAAAAATTAATCTTTTCCTCTATCTGTGGCTTGAGGAAAATCTCTTACTGTCTTCATATCACATTTTCTCATTTTTGGTACAACATACTTAAGGTTTTAATTCCATTGAGTTGGCTCTTGTGAACTAATATATGTAAAAGCAACTCAAAACTGATGAGTGTAATAATTCTGTTCAGTGATATGACACTTCACAAGGAATAAGTCTCATTGGATATTATGATCACATTTAATATATATATAATGTGTACATTACTATGTATTGTGTATTTATTGTATTATAATGTGTCATATCACATATGATACATTTATATGTGCATGTCTATATATACAATGTATATACAGGCTTGCAAGTCTAACATATATTTTATGTCCAATTCATTGGCTCCCTAGCTTATGTAGGAAAAAATGGCAAAATTCTCACAAGTCTCTAAAATTGTCCTCTGTCAGCACATGTGCCTCACCACCCACCCTTCCACATCCTTCTTGCTTTTTCTTCTGTACTTTGCTTCTGTTAATTCTATTCCCATCATACTGACTTCATTGCTTTCTTCCAGCATGCCAGATTTGCTTTCTATCCGGATCTGTATGTGATTCTTCCTTCTCCATGTGGCCTGATGCTTGCTCCCTCACCTCCAAATCTAGATTCTGATTTTACCTCAGTGAAACATCTCATTTCAATGAACACCCCTCCCATTTTTAGAATTATTGGGTTTGAACTTGAAGGCCTGACCATGCTAGGCAGGTGCTCTGCCAATTGAGACATACCTCCCAGCCCTTTTTAGTGGTTTTGGGGATGATGTCTCTCATTTTTTATTTGAATTGCCTCAGACAGTGGTCCTCCTACCTACAACCTCCCAAGGAGCCTGGATGTGTGCACTAATACTTCTGCTTTTTGTTATTGTTGTTGTTGAAATTAGAGCACACTAACTTTTTGCTTGGGCTAGTCTCAAATCACAAGTTTTCTCATCTCTCTTTCCCAGCTAACTGGGATTGTAGGTATGTGCCACCACACCCTCTCCCTTCTCCAATTTTTTATTCCTGTCATTCAATTTTCTCTTTACTATTTAATATATATTTCTTATACTTATTTCTTTACTTTCTGTCTACTCCAGTAGGTGAGTTTCATTAGGGCCAAGATTTCTTGTTGGTTTCATCTACTTCTGAATCCTCAGTTCCAGGAACTGCTCTCTCTCTCTCTTTCCTCCCTCTCTCTCCATATATATATATATATATATATATATATATATAAATATGAATGTTTCATGGAATGAAGGTGAATAACAAAGGTGACACAATACCCTTATTGTGATGCTGTAGCACTAGGCACTGGGTATACAGCAATTAACAAGATAATCACTGGACTGAAGTCACAGCTGGGCATGGCCTTTACTTTTCTTGGCAGCGAGTGGTAGAAGCAGAAACTAAGCAGTTCTTAATTTTTCACTTGGGGATGCTGCCGACATTTCTCCTATTCTTTCTTTTGAGTCATTGAGGACCTTTTGAGTAGACTCTGGGTGGAGGGATTGGGCACAGGATATGGGCAGGGTCAGGTAGTAGCCCTCATCAGGGCATAGGGATGGTGAGATACAACTAGACCTCTCTCCTCCTCTCTGATATTTAGTCCTACCATTGAAGATAATAAACCTCTGGGCAAAGGTTATAGCACCTGCTGCCAAGGGAACATGTGACCACTGGAGCATACTTGCTTGGAACAATCTGCACAATCAGGTCATTGTGCTAAACATACTGGTCTCCATGCCAAGACACGCCCTACTCCAGCACTTCCAGGCCAGATTTACAGGGTCCTCAAACAGGGAGAGGGATAGTGGTCCAAATGACCGTGGGAGAGTGTGAGAGCTTTCCAGAGAAGTTTATTTACTTTCGCCTGTTTTGAGATCCAGGGTAAAGTAGACAGCAGAAGTAAGAAACAAACTGTTTCTTCCTAGACAAAATCATTCCTGTTTGGGTGTTGGTAGCACTTTGGCCTTGACCGTTGTCCTCCAACATTTGCTTTAAGAAGCAAAGACTGATGAGCACTCTTTTTTTTTTTTTTTGGTCCAAAGTTTTTCCTCATGTTGTGACAGATCTAGAAACTCCCATCCATTCACTATCCATTCTGGAAGATGGCCTTTCATCACAGAGTTGGTCCTTAGGCCACTAGACAAGGTCTGGTTGGAGAGAAGGTTGTTAAAATGATTGGGGTCTATTCTGTGAGCACTAGATCTGAGTTAGATGCTTTCTACCATTTTGACTATTCTTGGTCTTTATCCCAAGGAAAAGGTTCCTATGACCTTTGAACTTTGCAGTTGTACAATCAATCTTAGAGATTCATGCATGACATGAGGATATTAGGACACCTTCTTTCCTGGGGCTGTGAAATGCTAAGACACATGGAAAAGGGCTATTGTATAAAGGTTCTGCAACTTTTAGGGATGACAATGATGAAGAAGACATAGAGAATGCTTCCTCCTATATGTTGTCCTTGGCTTTACTGCTAAGAATTTCTAGCACAGCATCAGCTTAAATGACCTAACACAGCCAAGGGAGACCCGAGTCTCTCACTTGCCTGGTCACCTAAAGTCATTTACCTTCTCCTTTCTTTCCTGTTCCAGACAGAAAGGCTGGTCACTTCTAGACACTCAGATGTGATACCCAATTCACTTGGGTCAGGATACCTGCCATCCTCCTCTACTGTTATAGGTAGGTGGAATGGAGTAGAGGAAGGGGGCACAGGAGAAGAACTCTGAGGACAAGCAGAGCTCCAGGGAGGTATGGGGGAAGGTCAGAGCCTCTCTCTTCCTCTCTGCTTACAGATATAACCTACTTGCTCCAGTTTCCTTCTTCCACTGGCTGGGTCTCTAGGTACCTTCCTTTAATTAAAAGTATTTTACCTTCTGCCACATTGACCTTCATTTGCATGAGTTCCTTGTCTTTATGCAGCCTCAATATCAGAAGGAGCCTTGTGGTTAACCGAGCATCATCCTGACTTGGTCCCAGAGTACCTGCCCTAGCAAGTGTGCCCTGGTTCTCCGTGCTGTACCCAGGGACATCATTCTGTGCAACTGGCACTGCTGGCACAGAGCTGTCTGAGAACTGCCAGACATTTGCCCTCTACACAAGATTGGGTGGATTCAGATGTTTCCTGTGTCCCCAGATAACCATTAGATCCTTGTGAATTGGGGAACAATTACTTTCCTCAACGAGAAACTGTTCACTTCAGTCACTATTGCTTGACATCCTGGTCTAGTCTGCTTCCATTGAGCCTACTGGGGTTTTATCTTTGGAAATGAAGATTGTAGCTCTCAGAGAAAAGGAGGTTAAAAAACTTTTGTGCTGCTTAGTTACCTCAAAAATACTCATCACAGACGCTTCTTCAGAAACATTTTCTAAATACCCCTTTGTCATAATTCACCTATGCAGTGTGCTGGGGTTGACTGAAAGGCTATCTTCTTAGGTGGCATTAATAGTGATATCATATCTAAGAAAAAGGTGGTGATTTTCTTTCTCTGCTTCGTGTGTATGTGTGTGTGTGTGTGTGTGTGTGTGTGTTTGTGTGTGTGTGTGTGTTTGTGTGTGTGTGTGCTGTTACTAAGGTTTGAACTCATTGCACACTTTACTTTTATTCTGCTCAAAATTGGTGCTCTTCCACCTGAGCTACAGCTTCATTTCTGGCTTTTTGCTGGTTATTTTGAGATTTAGAAGCTCTTGGATTTGTCTGCCCTTGCTGTCAAACTGAAATTCTCATATCTCAGCCTCTCAAGTAGCTAGGATTACAGTATGGGCTACCCAATTTCTAGGATTACAGGCATGGGTTACCATCACCCAATTCCCTGCTTCTTTTGAAACACATCACACTTGGGTTATGTGTTCAGTACAATATGAAAAAAAAGACTGAGCATCAAGTTTGGGACAGTTGGTCTGTCTGGCATTAGAGATTACCTATGGGCATTACCTTTGGGAAGGTAGTTAATGGCCTACTGCTAAGAGTATTTTTTTCAAAGGAGGCTAGGTGCTGGGGATGCAGAGAAGATGAGCACTTTAGGATTAGAGGTTCTTTAACCTCACTGATCATGAGTAAGGGGAGTTAAAAAATTATAGACTTTGTCTAAGATCTACTCAATTGGATTCATCAGTTGGAATGAGGGAAATGTAAGGTCTTTTTCTAGTTTCTACAATCCCTAGGCGATTATGATCATCAATTGATTTTAGAAGCCATTTGTTCAGAAGATTTTTAAGAAATCTTCAATCAGGTTGCAGTGGTTAATACTTGTAGTCCCAGCTACTTTGAAGACTAAGGCAGTATTGATTGGTCCAGGAATTCAAGACAAGATTGGACAACATAGTGTTATCCTGTCTCTTAAACCTTTGAATTCTAAATTTTTAGGAATTTATCTGTAGCAAGTATATTTTGTAAACCAGTAGCACCAGAACTATTGAAAACTTGCTTGGAATTTAAATTCTTGGGCTCATCTAAAGCCTGCTGAATCAGAAACTCCAAAAGTAGATTTAAGCAAAATCTATCAGAACACAGCTATATCTGATGCCCATTCAACTATTGATCTGAGCTTCAGTATGTATTCATTTTTATCATGAAGCTAATTTTTTATTCAACTATTGTTAGTTTTAGTTTAGTTTATATTAGAGTGATGGGTTCCATTGAGTTTACCTCCTAATAAATGGTAGCCAATCTCAAAGAGAAGGATCCAAATGCATCAGACCTTTGCCATCTATTAATTCCTGCCCTTCTTCAACTCTTTCTCACTTGTTATCATGGTCCAATGCACATGATCATCAAATTTACTCATACCACTTACAAAGCTATATCATGAAAGACAAGGCTTCTATCCTACTCTCTTTGGACCAGGTGTTCTGGTCCAAAAGATACTTGCCATCTCCATGGGGAAATTTTTATTAAAGAACCGAGTGTGACCTGTAGACAACCTTTAAGAGCCAAGACTCCCAGTCAATAACTGCCAGAGGGTGGTGTCTTTGATGTCCATCAACCGCCTTTGTCAAGTCTTCAGATGACTGCAGCCCTGGTTGGTGGCTGGACTGTAACCTCTTGAGATAGTCTGAGCCAGATTCATCCATCTATACAGTTCCTGGGTTTCTGACTCTCAGTAGTATTGAGCTAATAGATGTTTGGGGTAGTTTGTTCCATGGTAACCAATAGTTAATATTAGACTTTTATTTTCCTTTCTTCTCTGAGACATGATTTTCTTTTTTTTTTTTTTGAGATCGATCGATCGGTTGACTATATTGACAAGATACTGATTGGTTACATGTTGAAGAAAACATACAATACAAAATACAGAAAAAGTTGGTTCCATCCCTTCCCTCTTCCCCCCACCCTTGCCCACCCACCCCAAATACTCATCATCGTGATTTGGTCAGAACAGGGCTCAGAGCCAGAGTTCAGGGTGACCTAGGGTGGAGGGGTCAGGGGCAATGGGGATGTGGCTGTCATAATGATGCTGCGATACTGCTGCCGTTTCTCTCCCAGCTTAGAGTAGAGCAGGGAGGGAGCTGCAGCCTGATGACAGCCAGTTGTGGGAAGAGCTACCTGTCCCTTCCCAGTCCAGGGCCTGCCCACTGCCCTGGACCAAGACCACTCCCAACAAGGTAAGGATGTGGGTGCTCTTGTGGAGTCTGCTCTCCAACAAGAGGGAAACAAGGGGGTAACTGCTTAACCCCCTGCCCCACAGACAAGGTGGGTATAGGAGCACATGGCTACTACTAGCAAAGGAGAGTTGGAGAGCAGTAGAAAGGGGGGAAGTGGGAAGAGCAGAAGATCATATATATTAAAAAAGTGACTTAAGACTTAAAATTGAATTAGTATTTGTACAGAAAGGTGCAGGTGGAATAACTCCCTCCGGTCTAGGATCAAAGTTATGCGGAGAAATCATGGACCCCTCCCCTGCCCCCAGCTGTGGCCCGAGTCGTTGTTAAGTGCCATTGGTTAGAATGGATTCCAGTCGGGTCGTTCAGGCGGAGGAGTGGGGGCAGTGATAGGCAAGGGGGGGCTCAGTTGCTGCAGCACTGGCTCCTGCTGGCTGGGTTGTTCTCCTGGAGGTCCACGCCTCGGTTTCAGCCTGGAGCACCAGCTGCATTCTGAGGCTCATTCTTGGGAAGCTTCTTAGCTATTGCCATGAAAATTTCATTCACATTCATTGCAGTCTTTGCTGAAGTCTCCATGAACAGTAAACTGTTGTCATCTGCATAGGCTTGTGCTTCCTGGAATTCCACAGCTCTCTTGTTGGCCAAGTCTGCCTTATTACCCGCGAGTGCAATGACGATGTTGGGGCTGGCCTGCCTCTGCAACTCCTTCACCCAGTTCTTGGCCCGTGCAAAAGTATCTGTGTTGGTGATGTCATAGACCACGATGGCAGCTTGGGCCCCCCTATAGTACATGGGGGCCAGACTGTGATACCGCTCCTGTCCAGCTGTGTCCCAGATCTCAAACTTCACTGTTGTATCATCTAAGCAGACAGTCTGTGTGAGGAAGGCCGCTCCAATTGTGCTCTCCTGGTACTCGTGGAATTGGTCCTTGACAAAACGGAGGACGAGGCTGGACTTGCCTACTGCAGACTCCCCCAGAAGTACCAGCTTAAACTGACAGATCTTGTTCCCAGCCGCTGGTCCATTGGGTCGCGCTGTGCCTCCCCGACCTGCCATGGCCCGCTGCACTATAGTGGTACCAGTGAGTGTGGGGGCGGGTGCTATACAAAGAGGCACTTAGTGGGGAGGGGGCCTCCAACGCGGCTCCGGGGCAGCAGCGTTACTTGGGCCGGGGCTCGCGCAAGAGTCCGCTCCTCTTCCCCTCCCCCCCCCCTCCCCCCCCCCACGCGGTGTCCCAGGCTCCGGCCTCCACTTCCGAGACAGGATTTTCTTGAGTAGAGGAGTATTTTATCAGTGGAATGCTCATGGTTGGAGAAGAAAATAGAATATTTTTTAGTCTTTTTTTTCAATCCCAAACTGGCTTCTTTTACAATTTAAATCTGATACTAGGATTTGGCCAATGCACACATGAGAACTGTGACCAAATTTCCAGAAGTGATTCTCTCAGAAGCAGTTCAGGAGACATGAGGGGTGCTCTTTGGGTCAATACCTGTTTTCTCCTACTTGGGTTGGTCAGGCTGATGGATACAAGGGAGGTCATGTGACCTTTCTTAAAGCCAAGTCAGAAGAAAGGTGATAGATGATACCAGTGAGGTTGGTGAGACAGCTTTCAGAGTAAAAGGAGAGAAGGCCAATCAGGTCTTAGTTTCTATGGCACACCAGTGTGTGGTGGTGTTCTTTCCATTTGCCATCCTGGAATTCTTCAATGAAATAAAAACCACTCTAGCACTTGCATTTATACATTTTATTTGTTTCCCCTCAGTTCTTATTTTCTTTTACAGAGTGGAAAGGAGAAAGGACAAGCATGCCAAGTCTCTAAATACTAAGATAACACAATGAGAAAGCAAGGTGCCAGTGATTCAGGCCTGTAATCCTAGCTACTCAGGAGGCTGAGATCTGAGTATCATGGTTCAAAGCCAGCCCAGGCAGCAAAGTTGGTGAGACTCTTATCTCCAATTAACCACCAGAAAACTGGAAGTGGTGCTGTGGCTCAAGTGGTAGAGCACTCGCCTTGAGCTGAAGAGCTAAGAGACGGTACTCAGGCCCAGAGTTCAAGCCCCACGACCGACAAAAAACCAAAATGAAACAAAACAAAACACATGAGAATCTGGTTTGGGTCTGTGAAGGAAGTTTCCACTTTCCAAATTTCCTTCTGGGATTTCAAGGCAGTTTTCTGGGATGTTTCTTTCCATTGGCTGGACTCTCCCTGTAATTCAGGAAGGTGCCACCAGGTGGAGAAATGTTTGGATTAGAATCTCAGGATTCAATTTTTGATTCCTGTTAAATGTAGGTAACTGAGAAGATAAGAATTTAACTGTTATGCTCATGCTTGAACTCATTCTTAACCTGCCCCTCCTCCCAGTACACAAAGGCACATTCACACACACACACACACACACACACACACACACACACACACACACACACTACTAATTACAGAGAAAGAGCAGACCCATTAAGAAGTTATTGTAAATTTTTGAAGGACTTTAGGAAAGATTTGTCACAAATCCTCTGTAGGTATTCTTTTGCCTCCTCGTTAAAGTGAAAATATTGAGCAAAGTGATTTCTAGTGTCCAGATCTGATGTTCTAAGATTCCCTAATAACATTTATCACAGGCTTATGTTACTCCTTTTTTTTTTTTCCCCTTGGGGCTTGAACTCAGGGCCTGGGTGCTATCCTTGAGCTTTTCTGCTCAAAGTTAGTACTCTACCACTTGAGCCACAGTTCCATTTCTGGCTTTTTAGCGATTAATTGGAGAAAAAAGTCTCTTACACTTTCTTGCCTGAGCTGTCTTTGAACCTCGATCCTCAGAGGTCATCTTTTTGAATAGTTTAAGTTTACAAACGTGGGCCACAGGTGCCCAGCATTCTTTGGAGTCATCACTACACTCCCCCATCCATTCCTTTTCCACAGTTTCCTTGAGCTCTGTATCCTTTGATGTTAACAACCACCAATCTCCCCAATTTTTCTACTCAATTAAAAAATGTCTATCTTTTTATTCATCAGTTTCCTTTTCTCCCCTGATATTTCCTAGATTCCCTTGACTGCCTTTATTCTCTTGCCAGATGCTCTGACCACTTCAAGATCCCTCTATGCCACGAAGGAGACTGAGTGGAGAAAACTCAGAACTGCAGGGGTATTTTCTCATTGCTGTGCAAATATTGGTTGTTGAGAAATGGGAAATTGGACGGGATTGTCAGATAAATTCCCTTCCTCCTGATGGATTTGACTCACGCTGGTAATCCTAGCTACTCAGGAGCTGAGCTCTGAGGATCGAGTTTCAAAGCCAGCCTAGGCAGGAAAGGCTAGGAGACTCTTATCTCCAACAAACCACTCAGAAAACCAGAAGTGGTGCTGTGGCTCAGGTGGCAGAGCAGTCTCCTTGAGCTGAAGAGCTAAGGGACAGTACTCAGGCCTAGAGTTCAAGCCCCATGACTGATAAAAATATATGTAGAGAGAAGCACAGCATTGCCAGCAGTTATGTCTTATGCACAATTTGTTGTTGCTTGATGGTTAGTTGTATTCGTGAACTTGTCAAGACCATGGGATTCCCATGAATCTGGCTAAACATTATTTTTATGTATGGCTGTGAAACTGTTTCTGAATTGATAGATAGAACAAAATAGATTGGTCTCCTGATAGGGGAATAGTCCAACCTACTATCTATCTATCTATCTATCTATCTATCTATCTATCTATCTATCTATCTATCTATCTAATCATCTATTAACCTGTCTACCCACTGGATATGTATATCTGTATTTCAGTATCTATTACTATATATTGTATTAATTCTGTTTCTCCAGCTAACTCTAAATATAACATCTTCACAGCTTGTTGTGGAGTAGCTGCTAGCCCCAAAGTGCCAACCCTTCAATCCTTGCCTCAGGTTCTGTCTTCTATAGACTATAGACTAAGACACAAGCCTCAGATGATTAAAATATCCACCTGTTTCTAGTGTATGTTGGGATCTCATTTCATTCTCACTTGGGCTCTCATATCAATTCCTTTCAGGTTCCTCTATGCCTTATTACCAACAATTCTTCTATCTTTTTAAAATTATTTTTTCCTTCTTTCTCTATGGATCCTTCTAATCTGTGAACATATTCAAGTATTTACTAAAAGCATCTAATTGCCTCTCCTCATGAGTGAATTTCTTACAAAGTTAAATTTAATACCTCTGTTAGTTTTCTAGAGCTGCCATAATACTGAATCACAAGTTAGGTAGAGTCAGACAACAGAAATTCATTCTCTTGCAGTTCTAGAGTCCTGAAGTACAAACTCAAGGTGTTGATGGGGCTTTGTTCCCCCTGAAGACCTTTTCTTCTCTGCCTTTTTCAGGTGGGAAATGATTCAGCAGCCTAGTGGTAGCTTCTACCTTGGTCTTCACATGGCTCCCTCCCTCTGTGACCTTCTCTCTTCTTTTACAAGCACACCTGCCATATTGATCAATGACCTTCTAATGACCCCATGTTAACTTGACTAAACACAAAGCTCCTATTGCCAAATTAATCTCACATACTCAGGTACTGCAATTAAGATTGTAAATATAATTAAACATAATTTAACCCATAAGATTTCTTTAATGTCCTCACTGCCAATAAATTCTTTAGCTTATAGTAATCTGTTGTCTTTCCATATCTTAACTCTTCCTGCAGTTCTCCTGAAGGCCATCAATACCTAATTAAATGTTTTTTTTTTTCTCAGTCTATAACTTTATGTCACTCCTTTGGTGTACATCCTAGTTGTTTTCCCCTTTCTTCCTGGTCACCTTATGTCCAGGGTGACCTCTGTTGACTTGATGTTCAGCTCACTGTGCACACCAGAGACCCCTCCTGTCTTTCAGATTGCACTGTGTGCCTTGTTTTTTGGACTCTTCCTTCTCTCCTTATCGCCAGTTCAAGGTGTACTTTAACATTGGGACCTTGGTTATATTCTCTTCTGACCTCCTCCCACCTTCATGCTTCAGTGCTTTCTTCTAAGTAGGCAACAGATATATCTCTCTGGCCTAACTTGTCTCCAAGATCAGGGAAGCACTGTTACTTGGAAACCACAAAAGAGCCTCACAAATAAAATAACTCAAGAACAACACACTCATCATCTTAATACACATATGTGATAAAAATCCACCATTTTTCAGCACCTTTCTTTCTTCTTTTAGATAGTTCTTGTAATTCAACACAGAACAGCAAATACCCTATTACTGAACTACATTCCCTAGCTCTTCTCTGTATCTTTATTTTTTTATGTATTGACGCTAGCATTTGTAAAACAATTGAGACTTCTATAAATATTCATGGCATTTTGAATGTGAACAGGCAACCAAAAGTAAAATATATCTTATTGCCAATATTGTGACCAAAGTCTTTAGAAACAGCCTATGGAGACCCAGAGATAGCTAATCTATACCTGGTTCCATTGGCTGAGATTCTCAAAGCAACATTAGAGAAAGCATAAGTAGAAGTAAGGATATTAGAAATCTGGACTATATGTTTGTACCACCTACCTCCCAAAAGCTCAAACCACACCTGTGGGATGATATTTAGAAGATAAGTAGGTGGTGAGAGTGGAGCTTTTATGGTAGAATTAGTGACTTTACAAGAAGAGGTAAGAGAGCTTGCCTCCTCTTAGTATTCTCCCTCCCAACCTCTCACTCTTTCTGCCATGTACCATAGAAAGACACTGGCCACCTGTCAGCCAGAAAAGAGCCTTTCCCCAATGTACGACCATTCTGAAACCCTTATCTTGAATTTCTAGTCTTCAAAAAAGTGTGTAAAATAAATACTTGTTGCTTAAGCCTGAATTTATAGAAGCCTGAACTGACTTAGCTGATATAGCACTAGGCCTAATTTCAAGCCAAAAAAGGCCAGAGCCTCCCTTTATTTTATGTGTGGTTTGTTTGGAATGTATTATTTTCATCCTTATTCTGCATTTATTTTAAAGACTCTAGAAGAGTATCTCATGTGTTACCAGCTTCCTATAAATGTAATTGAATGCTACACTTGCCTAGGTGTTCGTCTAAGTCATAAAATGCAATATAACCTGCAAATGTTGGGTGCCCGTGGTTCATATCTATAATCCTAATTACTTAAGAGGCTGAGATCTGAGGATCATTGTTCAGAACCAGCCCAACGAAACCATGAATCTCTTATTTCCAACTAACCAGCAAAATAGTCTGAAGTGGAGATATGGCTCAAATATTAGAGCATCAGTCATGAAAGAAAAAGCCAAGTGAGAGTGCAAAATCTTGAGTTCAGCCAGATAGCATAACAATGATGACATGTAGGATTCAAGGTAGAATGCATTGTAGAAGCATTCTACAATGAGGGACATCCCACTGTCCCTCATAGAGTCTTCTTTTGGGGTATCTTATTTACATTCTTATTAGCAAAGGTAGCATAAAGCTCAAGGAGCCATTCCTAAGATGGGCAGTGGGGTTGCTATGAGCCTTCTTGCCTGTAGTATGTTAATAGGGGAACACAGTTCGGGTACATATTTTCATCCTGTTGTGTTTGCCAACAGCTCCATGGAAGTGCTATCTTGCAAGTAAACCTTCAGAGTACCTTTGGGAAGGTTGATCCATGGGGTCTAGAGGTCTCAGCAGAAGGAGGAGGAAAGTTATGTTCAACAATTGTCCTTCATTGGAAAACACAAGCCTGTAGCTATCTCCTATATTCATCTGTAATCCAAGTATGTATTCTATTCTTATTGTCTCCCTAGAGAACTCAACTGTTATCAGTTAATATTCAGCAATGTTTTATTGGGAACCTGTTACTGAGACCAATGTAGCAGTTGACACATAGCAAGCATGACCAGAAGTGCAGATTCTAGTTTTTTTTTAATTTTTATTTGTGTATATTAGCAGAGGGAGTGAGCAGGAGTAAGAAGTAGTTGCTAGACAGAGCCTGTAGTCCAGGAGAGGCTTGACAGCTCTGGGAAGGTCTTTGGAATCTAGGCTGTTGGTTCTCAAACCTGTGCATACTGTTCGGCTTGTAAGCGAGGGGAAAGCAGGCTGTAAGCATCCCAAGAGCACCAAGAACCTTGTGTCTTTAACATTAGGATCTTATTTCTTACAGTTCTTTTCTTTTTCTTTTTCTATTTTGTTGTGTCAGTATTGGATCTAGAGCTCAAGGTCTGGGCATTTTCTACCACTTGAGACATACCTCTACTTCCAGCCTTCTGGTGATTAAGTGGAGATAAGAGTCTCATGGATGTTTCTGCCTTTGAGTAGCTAGGATTACAAGTATGAGCCACTAGTGTCTGGCCTTCTTACAGTTCTTGATGACCTTGTCACCCACCAACATATGATATTCATTGTCCATGGACTTGTTAGGCAGTTTCCGCATAGGAGAAGGCCTTAAGGACATAACAGGAGAAAGCCAGGATTAAAGACATGGAGTCATGAAAACTCCACACGTGGTCCTAGAAGAGCCAGGATATATAGCCAGGTTCCCAGAGTCCACATCCTCCTTGTGGCTGCTTTGTTCTTTCCCACTGCCTGGTATCTGTGATGCTTCCAACTAGGAATGGCAGAGCCCAGAAGTTGCATGATCCTCACGTGACTCAGGCTCTGTTCTGAAAATAAAGTGAGCAATGGAACTATTTGTTTGTAGACCTACTACATACCAGAGCATTTGTTGTTCTCAACAGCTTCATGAAGCATTTTATAATGCTTTTTTGAAGTATATTTTGTCCCTTCTTCTATGGCTGTCATTGAATACCACAGGCTGGGTAATTTATGAAGTACAGAGGTTTATTCATCTCAGAGTTCTAAAATCTTGGAGGTCTAAGGCTACAAGTCCTCATCTGATGAGGTCCTTTTTGCTGGCAGAGATTCTACAGAGTGCCAAGGTTGTGCAGGGCATTACACATTGAGGGAGTCATATTCAAGATACAGAGCCAAACTGTCATTAATAATACACTCACTCTGGAATGATCCATTAATCTTTTTCTGGTTTGTTTGTGGAGTTTAACATTTTTTAAAAATTATCTTTAAGTAGTTGTACAAAGGGATTTCAATGCAACATGTCAGTTTATAGTATAATGCATCTTGATCAATGTTACCTCTTGCATCATTCTCTCCTATCTCACCCAACCCAACTCCATCCATTCCCTCAAGTAACCTGGTTCCATTTCCACATAGGTACATAGGATATCATCATATATATTATACATTTGTCCAAATGCCTCACAATAGGGATTACATTTCAGCAAGAGTTCTGCTGCTTTCTAAAGCCATATCAAGGTGCTTTAGTTTAAAGAGGTTAAATAGCTTTTCCAAAGTCACAGAGATGCTTGCTGCTGGAGGATTTGCCATGCAGTCCCAGAGAGTGAGCTCTTAAGCACCCACTGCACAGGGCTTACTGTGAGCTGAGCTGAGTTGAGTTGAGCCCGTGCCTGTTCTGTGGAGAAGCCCCTCCTGTAGAAGGCTCTGGCCTACCTTACCTGGGCAGGCGGGTGCAAACTCCATGGCTCAGGAGTGATACATGGAGAGAATTTCCTCCTGCCTGACAGGCAGGAGATAAACAGCTCCCCGTTAAATCTCACTTAATTTTGATATTTATGAATGTATTCAGTTTGTGTTTACTGAATCGATAGAGAATGCCTAATAACATAACGTGCTTCATCTCACATGTTTCTACTAATGAGAATGCAAGTACATGTTGCTTATTTTTTTCAACATTTCATTTGCTTTCCTCTTTCCATTTTTGTCATTGGTTTGGATTTTAATTTGTTGTCAAACTCTAGAAAGTTTGTGCCTCTTGGGCATTAGAGAGTACATGGTTAATATAGACCTGAGACAGAATTTAGACTGTGGTCCCTAAGCTGAGCCTTATCCCCCTGTCAAGTCATTCCATGAGGCCTCAGTGCCCACATGGAACACATGGAAGGAAAAACAAAGCCCCTTGTATACTGCTGCAGTCTGAGGCTAGGGCTGGGGTATTTGAGGCTTCAGAAAATAAATTTAAGCAGTGGGTATAGTGGTGGTGTTCTTGGCTTAGGACAGACAAGAAGGATGGCCAGAATAGCTGAGATAATATAGACAATTGTGGTGTAATTCTGTGTGTGTGTGTGTGTGTGTGTGTATAAGAATGAGAGAGAGAGAGAAAGAGGAAGAGAAAGAGAGAGTTCCTTGCCTTAGTTAGATCTACTCATCATGCGTTAATTAAAATGAAGTCCCCTTCACCTGGCTGTGTTCCCCAGCTGTGCTGACTATAGAACACAGCTCTGAGCCTCATCAGGAAGCTTTGCCAGGCAGTAGAGCCACAGCAGTGGGGCAGAGAGAGATATGGTAAAGAGACTAGAGAGCCCATGAAGGCATCTAGAAATGGCTGAGATGGGCCATGCTGAGCCTTGTGGGATGGGTAAATGGTAGAGGGCAGGCAGGTTAGCAAGCTTGTCAGGCTCGCCACTTCTCACAGGAGTCAAAGGAAGGGAAGAGCTGGAGAGGAGAAAGGCTAGAGATTAAAAGTATAACTTTAATCTCATAAATTGAGTAGGATAATTCACACTTTTTGGTCACCTTCTCCTCATATACACAAACTTCTAGATAAGCTATAAGTGATCTTGTTATCTTAAAATTCAATGGATTCAATTCTGTTCCTGTCTTGCAGAGTGGCTGTGATGAAGAAGCTCTAATCTCTGGATCTGGTCCTCCATGGGCCTCTGAAGCTCTGGGCCTTCTGCTGGCTTTGTTCTGGGTGATTGTTCTGGTTTGGGTGTCTTCAGTTGGAATGGTAGAATAGAAAGAGGAGCTGGTGTGGTGGCAGCTCTGAGAACTGTACTCTCTGACTTTATCTTGTTTGAGGAAAGATAAAGCTGCTTTCTCTGAGGCCTGGCATCATGAGAGGGAGGCAATGTGTTGAAAGGGGTGGCTCAGATCTTGTCTAAGAAGCTGGAAATAGCTTGGGGATTTGGGGAACTTGGGAAATCTGGAATAAGGATGAAGACTCCAGCTCCAGACCCAGATTTTCCAAGATTTTTTTCCAATGAATGAAGACAAGATTCCACATTTCAGTTTTTCCCATTACTGGGTTTATGCCTTATTTAAGCATCATTTCCCTTTAGTCATTGAAAATAGGTACCATCAGATGACAAACAAAACTTCTGTAGCTCTAGCCAACCTGATTCCTTGTCCTCTTATCGAAACAATTCTCCACTAGATGTCCTTGTTGCTGCCTTCCAGAGACTAGCCTAGGACTAAGGTGGGCAGTGGAAGGGAAGGACAGTAGCAGGTGGCTCTTTCAGGACTAGCACATTCTGGCTCACTTAGTTGACCTCCCTAAGGATCAGGGCCCAGGCAGGTGGCAGGCAAGGACACTGAGGGCTTGGGAAGCATAAATCTTCTTTAGGAATGACCTGAAAATTCCCAAGCCCAGCCTTTGCTATCTTCTTTTACTGTCTTAGAAATTCAGTTCTGTCTACCTGTGGCCTGTATTACTGTCTGTGCTGCTCATAATTCTAGTCCTTCATACCAGGATCCTCTCTGTTCCATAGCAGCAGCATGGACTTCCTCAGATAGCCCTGCCCTCTTTTCCTCCCTTTGGGTTCAGCTCTGTTTGGGGTTCCTTGAGGGAAAGTGCAGGGGGAAGGGGCTCATCCTTTTCTTTTGTGCTGCCTCTCCCTCCCACTTCCGCTCTCCTCACTGCTGCTGGTGACCTTTCACCCCTCCCTCGGATGTCCCTCAAAGGCAGCTCCTGTGGTTAATAACTTCTGCTGGCAGCCTCACACAAAGCCAGAGCCAGAAACCATTGTCCCTGGGACAATGGTGGAACAGCCCAATAATGAGGCAGCCACAGTGTTGTCTGATATCCTAGGTTGCCCTGGCAAAGGAGGAGGGGCAGTGGGGCTCTCCATGCCCTCACCTCCTGGAGTTGAATTATTCCTCTCACACACAGTGGTTTCTCTTTCTGAGGAGGCACCAGCCACCTGTGCCCTCCAACCCTTTGCCTCTCCCTGTGGTTTCATGTTTGGAGTCACCCGGAGAATGACTTACAACCAGAACATACGCCACTCTTACTTTGGCTCATTTTTTTCTAACTCCTGAGTACTGGGGAACTAGCCACAAAGTACAGTGATCAGTTGGTTCTGGCATGATAAAGGGTGGATCACAGCCTGCAAGGCAGCTGTGATATGGGGCACATATGGTACATATGGCATCTGGGAAGAGCTTGTGCTTTTGAGGTACCTTGAACATGGATTCAAGATCTCTTTGTGAACTTCCCTCACTGTGACCTTGGGAAAGCCATTTGACCTCTCTGAGTCTCCACTTAGCCAGAGAAACCAGGAATGGATGTGTGGACAAAGGCTCTGGAAAGTTACCACAGAGTTGAAGACCTGTGACCTCTAATAGCTGCTATGCCTTTTTTCCCTCACATAGATGACTTGGACTCTTCTAATTGTGGGTGTGGCTCTGTCTTGGTTTTAACACACCTCCCTCTACAGTAATTGCAGAGAGATGGAGAATGTTGCATCATGTGTTCTTTAGGTAGTGCTGGGCATTCAGGGGATCCTGATGAAGCCACATAATTGATTGCTAACACCTGCTGGAGTCTTTCAGGGAGAGTTCTCAGACCATTCATTAGGACTAACTGGAGAGGTTTGAGAAACATCTAGGAATTTTTATCTAATTGCTCTAGATTATGCCATCAAGACTATGTTTCTGTGTGACTGTGTGTGAGACAAATAAGAATATTTTAAAATATAGGTAAAGAAACATAATTTATATTATTAGAGAATGTGACAAGTCAAACTTATGATTGAGCACAGTGCTTCTCAAGGGGAGAAATAGATTGCATTAAAGTACAGTTTTGATATTCTTGAATACATTATTATTTCAGTTTTAGTTTAAGTAAGTGATTTGCACTTGACAATATTTTTCTTTTTAAACTCAATTCAACTGAGGTATAATTTGCATACTCTAGTGAACTTTTCAAAGGGTTCAGTCTGACTGTTTTGACAACTATATACAGATGACCAGTATCCTCCAAAAGAGACAGAATAGAATATCCATCTTCTCCAAAAGTTTCATCAAGATTTCCTAGTGATGAAGCATCAGTCTGAGCCTTTTTTTTAATGATCTCATCTGCTTTGGGAATGCAGAGGTTGTCCAGAACAGTGCTTCTCACACTTGTGGCATCATCTGTGATCCAATGTACATGCAGCTCTACTGTGGGGCAGGTACTCTGTATTCCTAACCAGCTTTGATCATGTCTCAAGATTTGGTTCATGTCTTTATTTTGGTCATGGGGCTTGAACTCAGGGCCTAGGCACTGTACCTGAGCTCTTTGCTCAAGGCTAGTGCTCTACCACTTTGAGCCCAAGCTCCACTTCAGGTTTTTTTTTGTGGTTAATTGGAGATAAGAGTCTCATGGGGACTTTCCTACCTAGGCTCACTTTGAACCACAATCTTCATATCTCAGCCTCCTGAGTAGCTAGGATTATAGACATGAATCACCAGTGCTGAGCTGTCTCTGCTTTTGAACATGAGGAAACAGAACTCAGAGTTTTAATGCAGGTGATTTACAAGCTATGGCTTTGAAACTGCAGTACTTAGGATAATCACAACACTTAGCCTTTCAGTCTCTCTGTCTCTAATATCCACTCTAAACCTAAATCTCAAACAAGAGACATACCATAAAAGTAGTTTTGATTTCCTCTTTCCTTTCTGAATACTTTCTGTGGCTTCCAGCTTATTACTACCTGTCCTATCTTGACCTTTGCCACCTTTGGGGAAGCATGTCTTACTCTGCCTGTTGTTCAGTGACACGTTCCTTTTCTCTTCATCTCCTGTCCATCCCATTCCTTAGCATTCCTCCTTTCTATTCAGTGAGCAAGTGTTTATTAAACAACAGTACCAGACCAGGCTAGATGGGGAAGGTGAACCAGAAGATAATTGAGAAGGCCATAGGATAACAGGATTGCTCAGCTTAATTCCCTTACTCAGTAGATAATGTTTAGAAGCAAATAATCTCAGTGAGAAAGACATAGGGTATGTATAACAAATGAGGAGGGACTTTAGAAGGTTGCTGAACTATGTGTTACACAGGTTGTAAGGAGACCAGGCACTTATCAGGGTGGGGCAGGAAAGAGATTATGTTGATGGAAACAGGGCCCTGTTTTCATGGGTGCTGGGAATAAGTTTTGGGGACTTGGCTGCTCAGACTGCTGACATGACAGATCTTACCAGGGGAAGACAGAGACTCAGAATTCCTCTATCCAGAGCCACAATGACTATGGGATATAAATGTATCTAAGGTAGTTGAGGATTAGCCTGTGGACACTGGGACCTGGACATGCTTAGTCTAGAGAAGTGATGTTTGGTCTGGGAATTGGAGATCATATGCACAAATTGGGAAGGCAGTCAGAGGGAAGATTTAATTAGCCATGGTATTTTAGAGAGAACCAGATTATGTCTCATATTCAGACACCCTTTCTCACTTGGAAATGCATTCAACCACCTCATGAGGAAAGGATTCTAGCCCCTGAATATGGACAACTGAGGCTAGGTGAGGACAAATGAATGAAAGACATCTAAGCTCTCTTGTCCAGTCACTGAGAGTCCACGAAGGGACAGTAATCTTTTTTTTAATTGTGAAAATACCGTACAGAGGGGTTATAATTACATGGGCAAGATAATGAGCACATTTCTTATCAAGCATTGTTGCCTCCTTCTTTGTTTTCCCTTGCTATCCCTTCCCATTTCCCCTCCCTGCCAAAGTTGTAAGGTTCGTTTTTCGACATAGCAACTTGTACATCTCATTGTTACAATGGGTCCACCTTTATCCCTATTTAAATGGTTTGTTTTTAGGGAGAGTAATCTTGTGGCCTCATGTTCATCCTCATCTCTGACCTGTGGCCCCTAACAATTTCTCCTGTGACCCACTAGCTAAGAGACATGGTATCTTTTCTTTCTATAGGAGCAGTCTCCTAGTTTGCCTTCCTGAGTAAGTCCACATAAGTGAAGTAAGTCAGCTGAGAGAGACAAAGGACATATGTTTGCTTTCATCTGTGGAAGACAGATCTAAACTATAAATATGTATGAAAACCATATATAGCATCATATGCATATATACACAAACAAATTGACTAAAAGTTTGGTATAGCAGGGGAGGTTTCCAATGGTATAACTCCTTTGAACAACTAACATAGTTTAACAAGATGAATTCCAGGAAGCTAAAACATGTTGTCAAAAGTAGGAAGGTCAAGGAAGGGAGAAAAGACAGAGAAAGAAAAGCAAATATAGCCATAGTAAGAAATGTACAAATGTGAAACTGGAATAGGGTAACCTGAGGAGATGGGGGTGTTGGAAGGGATGAGAAAGAACAATAGAAAGGGTCACACCGATCAAGAGTGTACTTATTTCCTCAGCACCACATAAGCAGAAAAAAGCCAGAAGTGGTGCTATGGTTCAAGTGGTAGAACATTAGCCTTGAGCTGAAGAGATGAGGGACAGTGCCCAGGCCCAGAATTCAGGCCCCATGACAGACCAAAAAAAAAAAAAAAGATTGTATTTATAAACTGACATGTTTAATTGGTAATCTTTGTACATCTAAAGATAACACAAAAATTGTAAAAATAATCATAAAGAATATGAAGGATATAGGCAAAGATGCAGATGACTATACAGGAAAGACAACAAAATTCTATCAGGTTACATCTAATGGCTCTTTAAGCACCTGAAAAAATAGATTGACATTTAAATAAGAGACGTAGAAACAGGAGTTAGACTAATAAAGGGAAACTTACGTAGGGAGGTCATGTGGTTCTGTATTGTTGTAGGGTTTGGAAATCAATCAAATGGTAGAGCAGTGCTGGGAGCAGATCTCAGTCCCAGCCCCCACCAGTTATGTATCCTGGAGTACACCAGTAGAAAGTTTTTGCTTCTGCTTAGTGGTGAGAGACACATTTGGATTCAAATTCTAAGGTTTTAGGGATTTAATTTGAATTCCCACAAAAAAGTAGATTATCAAGGTTGATATCTACTAATCCACCACAGGAGAATTGTAGGGTCATGTTCTATACCCCGTCCCCCTCACTCCCTTACCACTCATCATCAGGACTGGCCATGGTTATACCAGGGAGGCTCCAAGGGAGGGCGTAAAGGTGGATAATAAGCACAATTTCAGGTAGACAGAGAAAAATCGGATTGTCCTCAGTCTCTCAGTCAAGCATTTCGAAGCTGGGCCTGCCTGCCAATTGTCTGCCAATCAGACTGAGAATGTCCCACAGGAATTTACAGGGCTGCTGGGTCCATGTTCCACAAAGTAGAAACAACTGCTGGTTAATTACACAGACAGGAGGTGAGGAGTATGGCTGTCCCTAGGGCTAACTCACAAGGAGCTGCAACTTCTGTGATCAGCTTCAGGCCCAGGGTGAGGACAGAATTTCCAAGTCTCAAGGAGAGGGAGGTCCACAGTCCTGATGACCCCAACTTTGACCCCCTTAACCATTTCCACCTTGTTTTGCATTGTTTTTCTCTGTACCTGTCAGTTGCTTTTTTGTTTTTGTTTTGGCTAGGAAAGAATAGCTTATTCTTTTGGCTGGTTCTCTTGAACCAAGAAAGGAATGGTAGGCAGAGTGGGCACCTTGTTCTGGCCATCCCTGGAAAAAAAGAGCTTCAACCTCCATATGAGCACATTCCTAGGAGTGCTTCTGATGAACAGCCCTAAAGGATATTAGGATGCTGCTTTCAAGAGGAAGAAGCTAGGATGCTAAGCAACTCCCCCTAATCCCAATGAACTATTATCCATTAATTCAGATTGGGCTCAAAATTCTTCTCAACAAAGCACCCCAATCAAAAGTTCTGATACAAGAGATAGTCCCTTGACTGTCTCTAGACTAGGGTTAAACCTAACACCAGCAAATGACTTTGGGTCTAGGTATCTGCTAGGTTTCCTCTGGCAACTGCACAGGGTCATCTATGAACATCCCTAAGAGCTGCATGAATAATGCAACATTTTTAATGGCTCTATTGTCCTAATAACTAAACACAAGAACATTTACAAATGTTTCTTTAGAGATTAATGACGAAAAGGTACTCATCATCATTTTTCTACTTAATTTCCCAAAAAGAGCAATTTGAAATCACCTGGGGATTCATATAATTTTGGTTGACTGTCAACTAAATGGCATATAGCATGAGCTTATCAAGAACTTTTGAATGAACGTGAAAAGAATGAATGAAATTAAAGCCCTTTTAGTTTTCCTGAGAATTAGTAATACTTTGTAATTCTTCTCATCACCTTAAAACACTTTTCAAATGAAAGTAATCTCTATAAACCACAGCATGTTGACAATGAAATTTTGCAGTGGAAACCTTCCCCAGGACTAAAAAAATGAACTCTCTTTCTCTGGCAATCACATCTGTCTTTTACAATAGGGGTGTTCCAAACTTCCCATAGGTAACAATTACAGCTGCCTCTCATCCTTATTTCCCCTGTGCCAAAGTTAATGGGGGAGGAGATGAGAGGGTTTGGCCTGGGCAGAAAGTGATGATCATTAGCTTGGTTTTTATAGTGGTGGAAATGGAACCCAAAGCCTTGGACATGGTAGGCAAGTGCTCTACTACTGAGCTGTGTCTTGATCTTGGTTATTAACTTGACAAACTGACATTCAGAGCATCTTTGACCTATTTAGCTTTAATGTGACTTTGCTTGACTCTTTTCAGCATGTTTCCCTTCCTAATTGCATTCGACATATTGTGAATCATTGTGCAGTTTTGACAACGATGCTCTATAGGTTGGACAATTGAATGTATTGTCAGGCTTGATATAAATGGGCAACCAATTGACATGTGGGAGCCAATTAAATTGGTGCAACTCAAACCTGCCTAGTGGGGCTTGACATATAGGTAAGCAGCATTTATAATTAAAAGAGCCAGAAGTATTGGTTTATTGTTGTCCAAGGGCACTCCACTTGATCTAGAATTTGCTAGCCATCTTCATCTTTCCTTCTCTCCTTTCCTCTTCTTTCCATTCCTTTTTATCCTTTCATTTCCTGTAATTCCTGTCTGGCCACCTGGGGTACAAGGACATCTTCCTCCCAGGATGAAGGGAGGAGGTGACAGGCTAGTTAGCATGAGTAGGATGGAAGGAGAAACTAATTCTCTATGTGTCTGAGATGTGCACCCATTCCAAATCCCTTATTTTAATAATGAGAAAACTAGATCCAGAGAAAGAAGGTGGCTTGTAAAGTGAAAGCTAATTTTGCAGAGCACTAGGTCTGTAATGTAAGTCACTGACACCAATCCCCTGCTCATGCAAGTGTTCTATACTGCTCCAAGGTGGATGATGAAGTGAGTTTGAGGTTCCCTGAGAACGTCAACAATCTGGGAAGCTTCAGAGTATCTAGACAAGGCTGAGAAGCTGGTAGACCCAGTCTTGGGTTTCTGGATAAAGTCCATTTTATCCCTACTTTTCCTAGGAACTGCGTTTTTTTGTGCATTTCATAATAGTTTTTAGAATATTTATCACGCCACTTACCATTGCCACAAAAACAATTTTGGGGAAGAACCATCAATTCCATCTTACAAATGAAGACAATGAAGCCTGGGTAGAAATGGTGAGTGGCTTAAGACCCATATCTAGTAGGTGGTAAGGAGGCCATTGGTGCCCAAGAAGTCCTTGGACTTTGTTGCAAACCATCCAGATTAGCCAGTTACATGAGTCATCCTGTTGAGAAGGTTACAGCCCTTTGGTGAGATAAGTTACTAAGAGTTTGTAATGCATTCTAAACTATAAGAACTGACTTCATTTGGAATTTGCTGCCCGAAGTGCACATCCTACTTCTTTTGTGAGTTTTGATGCTCAAGGAATATGTTAAATTCTTAAAGGAATTTAATAAATGGAGAAATATATGGAAAAAAATAATTCTGTTCTCAGTGGATCCCAGTCTTATGTAAATGCTGTGTGATATAGGAAAAGTTTCTTACTCTCTCTAAGTCACTAGAGCATGGAGAATATTTATTCTGAAGTGTTTTCTGGTAAGGAAGCAGAGGTAGTCCACAGGAAGAGCAATATAGAATATCTAGGACTCTGAACTGGATGGCTCTGCAGAGTTGTCCTGACTTGGGGGTGAAAGGACCATGCCTTTAAAGCCCTAGAGTAGTCACTAATTGGAATGGGGGCCTGGCCTTGGGTGAGTTATTCCTCTTTATCCAAGACCTTTAGAGAGGTCTGAGAGCTAAGAAGTCAATCCTTCAGTGCTGAAGACCGATTATGGAAACTTGGGACCGTGTTCAATGACAGCACTTTGCAATGTTGTCTTAGATTTAAGTTAAAGAATTGGAATGCACAAGCAGTACAGGAACCAGAAATAGAACATTACCAGGTGATGTTAATCTTTTCCTTACCCCATCTCTTACCCTTGGGTAAATAAACTGTAAAGGCCAGTAATCCAGGTAAACCCAGACAGGATGAATCTACAAACCTCACAGGGTGATCAGGTAACCAGAAGGAAGGACCTAGCCCAGGGATCAGCTTCCTTCCCTTGACATTCCTACCTGGCTGTCCTGCTGCAGTGGGATGGAAATGTGTGTGTGCCAGGTGTAAGTTGGTGTCCAACTTTACAGGACAGAAACTATGTCTAGTATTTAGTTCTTATTTCCCAAATAGTGCTTTTGCTTAATGTGATGGGTGCAATGGATATTTGTTAACATCATTTAAACCTAATCATATAGATAAGATTATTATAGTGTATGGAAGTGGACTGAAGCTGACATGAATAGTCACAGCTACCTGGTACAAGTGTCAGATAAAAGTTCCTCATCTCTCATCTGAAAAATCTGAAGTAAAAAATATGCAACACAAAACTTTCTGAGTGCTGACATGGTACCACAGGTAAGATATTCCACACCATGGAATTTTGTTACATGTGCAAAATTACAAAAACTGTGTCATAAAATTACCTTTAGGTTGTGTGTATAAGGTGTTTAAATGAATTTTGTTCTTAGGTTTTCCCCTTTTCCCCCCAAGAATTTCCTAGTGTTTATATAAATATTTTTTTTTCAAAAATACTTATCTCAAGCATTTCAGATAAGCCATACTCAAAATCATACATGTTTTCCATTAATCCTGAGAACCCCTGCCCCAGGGAAGTTATTATTCTTGTCTACCTGATACAGATGAGGACCAAGTGATCATAGTGGTCAGGATATAAGACCAAGGGTATTCTGATAAGTGGCAGAGTTATGACCTGATCTAGGAATCTGGCTCAGGTCATCACTCAGGGCCAGTGCATTGCTCCCTACCCTGAGGGAAAAAGAGATCTGTGGCATCCTAAGAAGAAATAAAAGAAAGATATGACGTTAAAATGGTTTTCCAGCCACATAGGGACTGCAGGAGTTATACTTCTGTTTTTTTTTATTGTGAAAATACAGTACAGAGGGGTTACAATTACATGGGCAAGATAATGAGTACATTTCTTATCAAGCATTGTAGCCTCCTCCTTAGTTTCCCCTTCCCATCCCTTCCCATCCTCCTCCCCCGCCCTCCCACCCAAACCTCCCCACTAATTGCCCCCCCTGCACCAAAGTTGTAAAGTTCATTTTTCTACATAACGACTTGTACATCTCATTGTTGTAATGGGTCCACCTGTATCCCTATTTAAACGATTTGTTTTGTCTTAAGAGAAGAGTTAGAACTAGGGACAGAGGAGAAGTCTCAGTGTGGAAGAAGTTAGAGTTGAAATGAGTTTGTGAAGGAAGTTGTAAATCTTCCCTAGAGACCACCACAAATAGGACACAGCAGCCATCAGTGGCAATAATCAGTGGTTCGCTGCTCATCAGAAACCAGGGTAGGTTGATAAAATATCGGCCAGGGTCATCCCACCTGTCCCACTTCTGGAAGACCTGCTTTGTGAGAACAAGCTTGCCTACCAGGACAGCTGGGGGTGACTAGTTATTTAGTCCTCTTGAATTCTATTTCTCTTTGGGACCTCTTAACAAGCAAGTCTCCTTGGTGCATTTAAAATTGCACTTGGTTCATTTACATAACATCTTAGAACCCCACCTGCTGTGTGAAGTTGTATTTGGCTGAAGGCTCTACAAGTGGCTGTTCCTTTATGTGGTAGGGCCTCAGAGGCCTTTCTTTTTTGCTGTCTCAGTCATCCTGAACTTTGTGGTATGCAAGAGGGGTACGCTATGGAGCTTTAACCTTCACCCCTGTGGCTCTAGCTCCTTCTACCCATTTGATGTTGCTCATTTTTCCTGATTTCCCAACTGCACCTCCCTTTGCTCTTACCTCCCCTACTGAATCTTGGTTGTTTTTCTTCATGATTCATCTTCATGCCCCTTCTGTATCCCTATCACACTTGTTATTTTGATTTTGCCTATCCTGGATTCCACATAACATATCCTTTTGTATAAAAACCCAGACAGCTCATGTGAGCCCTCAGGACCTGCAGGGGCTTAGAGGAAAGGCTGTCAGAGATGATTCAGTCTTTGTCATTAGCTTGAGTCTTAACATCTCTGAGTGGAGATGACCCTTCTTGCTTGTGGATTGCTTGGCTATACTTGCAAAGGGTGTGGCACCTTCTCTGAAGAGGCTTTATAAAAGATGGCTGCCACTGTTGTTGCTGCTGTGATTTTTATTGTCCTATGCCTTCAGGCTTCTTTGAGGACTGGTTGACAGGAGATGTGGTGAATGAGCCCACTACTACCTACATAGGCAGAGGACCCAGGCATAGTAGATTGCCTCAGGACAATGGGGATTGAGTTCTAGGAGGTATTATTGTTGCTGTCAAGTGTGCTTCTGTAGGCTGTTGCTGTAGACTTTGCATGTACCTCATTTGTTGTGGATCCCAGGACCTGTGCTGCTGGGAGCTTCTTTCAGTCAAATGTTATGGAACTCTGTATAAAAGTCCTATACCAAAAAATCATTACCAAAGCTATATCATCATCATCATCATCATCATCATCATCATCATGATGCAGTTGTACAATGGGTTTACAATTCCATAAGTCAGCTTATGAATACAATGTATTGCCAGAACTCTTAAAAATCAAGTGATCTTTCCTCAGATGAGCCTTTTCCCATGATTACCATATATGTTGTAGTGTCATAAAAGGGAGAATAAAAGTTACAAAAGAGATCAGAAGTGCAGACCTTTTGCATAGAAACATATATCCTTCTTAAAACATATATCCTTCCTAGGTTAGCCAATCAATGTAGGTAAGACCTTGTACATCTAAAAGAGATG
The DNA here is from genome assembly GCF_019054845.1 of Dipodomys spectabilis. Taxonomy (NCBI): domain Eukaryota; kingdom Metazoa; phylum Chordata; class Mammalia; order Rodentia; family Heteromyidae; genus Dipodomys; species Dipodomys spectabilis. Next base: position 408,788 of record NW_024871265.1, on the reverse strand, counting down.
AACCAGCATCTAATAATGCTACTGTGTGCCTAAGTAAAGAGTGTATTTGGATATATTAGTTCTTGTTCTTAGTTTAAACATTGACTCCCTCAAGAAGTAGATCTGTTAGGAAATGTTGGGTTAGACTTGTAGGAGTGCTCTTGAGGCCATAAGCATGTTCGAGTACTTCGCAGGTTGGTGGCACTGTTTCTTTATAACATCTAATTCCACCTTCCTTCTTATTGATTTAGACAGATCACTTGAGCCCTGCTCACAAATAGAATGACTAAAAGAGAGTGGGGGGGGGAGGGCGGGAAAGGAGAGAGGCAAAAGGAAAGAGAAAGAAGAGAAGAGAAGAGAAGCGAAGGAATGATGAGAGGGGGAAGGTGAAGCGAGAGGGAAAGATTAAAAGGGAAGATTCCTTAAAGATACAAAACAATTGTTGAGGTGATAACTGAAATAGTTTAGGGTCTTTGCTGTACTTCATCTGGAAGAAGAGAGGAAAGCAGGAAAACACAACAGTCCAAGGGGAAAAGGAAACAAATGTACCTGACATTGGAATTATTTGAAGTACTAGCTGGATAGCTTAGTGATGGGTGGCAGATAGTTGATAGAAGGAGTGGGGTATTTGTAAAGACAGTGTTTATAATTGAGATTATATATTCCTCAATGTAAGGTCATTAGGGAAGGGCAGAAAACTAACTGGAGTAAGCTAAATTTCTTTTATAAAAATTGTAATATTTTATTATAATATTATAACATGTAATAATATATCATATATTATATAACATGTAATATAATATATAATGTATGTTATATAATATATAATGATATATTATTATACATAATAATGTTGGTTGTTGGTTGTGGGGCTTGAACTCTGGGCCTGGCCACTGTCCCTCAGCTATTCAGCTCAAGGCTCTACCACTTGAGCCACAGTGCCACTTCCGGTTTTCTGAGTGGTTTATTGGAGATAAGAGTCTCGAGGACTTTCCTGCCCAGGCTGGCTTTGAACTTCGATCCTCAGATCTCGGCCTCCAGAGTAGCTAAGATTATAAGTGTGAGCCACCGGTATCCAGCAGAATAATATATTTTTTATTAGTTGTGTGTCATCTCACATCAACAAATGAGTTTATTTCTTAATCCATCACTTAGGATTAAGCCATGACTATGTAATGGTTTCTAGGGCACAGTGATGAGAATAACCAGATGTGATACTTCTTCTCAGGAGCTTGTAGTCCCACAGACAAAAATAAAATAACCAGAGCCAGGTGCTGATAGCTCAAGCCTGTAATCCTAGCTACTTAGGAGGCTGAGATCTGAGGATCACAGTTCAAAGCTAGCCCTGGCAGAAAAGCCTTAAACTCTTACCATTCACCACCAGAAAACTGGAAGTGGCACTGTAGCTCAAAGTGTATTAGCCTTGAACTAAATAGCTCAGGGACAATGCCCAGATCCTGAGTTCAAGCCCTACAATTGACAAAAAGTAAATAAATAAAATAAAATGACCATACACACACATATATATGGGTCTATGCCAGTGACCAATGTGTTGAAATAGGATCTATATATTTGTCTGTAGATATTAGATACAAATCTATATACTCTATAATGAAAAGACTTCATCTGTCCCTTTCTGTAGGGTGGCTTCTCCAAGGCAATCATGCTTGAAGGGTGGCTGAAGTCACATAACTGAGATATGAGAAAAAGAGCCTGGCAAAGTGGGAAGCAAGCACAGAGGCTATATAGCAGGATAGAGCCAGACTCTCCAGGAAGGAAGTTGAATGTGGGAAGAGTCTGAATTGAAGAGTCTGAAGCTTAGAGTAGCTAAGTCATTTGAGCAATATCACCTGTCCAAAGGGAAACAGAGCCAGATTCATTCCTCATGGCTTGAAAGCCTGTGGACCTGGTTGATGTTGTCCACATATTAGGCACTTTGTGTTTGTGTGTGCCTAATACACTGTGCACCTGGAAAAGACCATCTTATTATCCCTCATTAAAACATCTACAGTATTATGTATTGCTAATCAAGCATCTAGAATACACATTGACACCATGTAAAGTCTTCAATTAATAGGAATGTTAATAAAATATGTGCATAATAACCAGTAAGAACCTTGTGAGACTTCCTAATATGTTACTACAATATTTTCAGTTAAGAATATCAAAACAGTAAGGGTAACTGCTGCTATGTTGAGTTGAGAAGAACATGGACATTTACTCCAGCTGGTACCACAGTCCCTGACTGTGGGACTTTTTAGGGTCAGATACTTGCACATTTCCATCACTTATACAATAGGGATATTCTAGCAAGCTCATCTCTCTTTTTTTTTTTTTTTTAAATTTTATTTTATTTTATTTGAGAACATACTGTACAGAGGGGTTACAATTACATGGGCAGGATAATGCATACATTTCTTACCAAGCATTGCAGCCTCCTCCTTTGTTTACCCTTCACCTCCCTTCCCAGCCTCCCCCCTCCCTCCCGCCCAATCATACCCCCCCCTCCCCCCCCCCCACTCCGAGATTGTAAAGCTGGTTTTGACATGACATTTTGTACTTCTCATTGTTGCAACAGGTCCACCTGAATCCTTAAACGACTTGTTTGTCCCCGTCTCCTCCACATGTTATACTGACATCAAATATAGTGAAAGCGGGGGTTACACTGTGGGGGAGGGACATACAAAGCAACAAAGAAATAATCTTATGAATTCGTTAGAAACACATGCATGAAAGAAACAAAAACATTAAAATACATATTTGAGGGTTCGTTTTCCTAACATCACATTCTCTGACTTTTTCCGCTTGACTCATACCTATACTAGATATTGCAAATAAGGGAAACCATGGGACCTATGTTTCTTTGGGCCTGGCTTACTTCACTTAATATAATTTTTTCCAAGCCTTTCCATTTCCTAACAAATGGGGAAATGTCATTCTTTCTGATGGAGGCATAGAATTCCATTGTGTATATATACCACATTTTCTTGATCCATTCATCTACTGAGGGGCATCTGGGTTGGTTCCATATCTTAGCTATGGTAAATAATGCTGCAATAAACATAGTTGTGCTGGTAGCTTTAGTGTGGTCTTTTTTGTAAACATTAGGGTAAATGCCCAAAAGTGGGATTGCTGGGTCATAGGGGAGTTCTATGTGAAGTCTTTTGAGGAACCTCCATACTGCTTTCCAAAGTGATTGAACAAGTTTACATTCCCACCAACAATGAAGTAAGGTTCCTTTCTGTCCACATCCCCTCCAGCATCTGTTGTTGTTAGAGTTCTTGATTTTTGCTGTTCTAACTGGAGTGAGGTGATATCTCAATGTTGTTTTGATTTGCATTTATTTTATGGCTAGGGATGTTGAACATTTCTTCATGTGTCTATTGGCCATCCTTCTTTCTTCTTCAGAGAAGCTTCTCTTTAAGTCTTTCGCCCACTTACTTATTGGGCAGTTGTTTCTTTGAGGATTTGTTGTTGGGTGGTTTAATTTTTTGAGTTCCAAGTATATTTTAGATATGAGACCCTTGTCCGTTGTATGGCTAGTAAAGATCTTCTCCCAATCCGTGGGCTTTCTATTGATCTTAGCAAGCTCATCTCTAAGTTGAATTTAAGCAACTTGAAATCTATAAGTAATTACTTACCTAAATAATCCTTTCTTTTAAAACCACTTTTGATGCATTTATTTATATGTTGTGTAACAATTTCTCATAGACCAGAGCTTTCTGGGATTTCTTTGTGAAGGTATTTATTTATTAACTCACATTTGAGGGCTGACTTCTGAATATTGTAATAATGCTTTTGTTAACTTCATGGGAGAAAATGTCTGGTATATTGATTGTACATTTATGTATATACTTTTCTTTTAAAATCTGGTAGTTAACATTAGGATCTATATCTAATGCTGTAGATAGCTCTAACTGACTTTGGCTTTCTGTCTTAATTTGGAAGCCTTGGCATAGATAATTCAGGGTGATGGAAGCTGGGTGGCTGACTTTCAGCCACAGGCAGCATCATAATGAACTTTATTTGTCCCTGTGCCTTGTGCCAAAGCTACTTCTCACTGCAGGCTCATATGTCCTTCAATTGGTTGGAAACCTTCCTGCCCTTACCTGAATTCTGTCAGATTCTTTTACCTCTGTGACCTCCAAACTGGTAGTTTTTTTCTGGACCTTTTGCTTGCCATCCAAATGTATCTCACAGTTTTCAACTTCTTTTTCCTCTTGACAATATTTTGTGTCTTGACATCAATTATTTTCCAAAGTTACTTTCTCATTCTTCCTTGAGGGACTTTAGGGTAGACCTGGTCCAGGTGGTGAATGGGGTAGTGGGTCTAGATGATAGAAGCAAACAGACCTAAGTTTGGATCCTGACTCCATCCATAACCAGTGTATAATCTTGGCAAGCTATTTAAATTCTCTGAGTCTCAATTTCCTTAACTAAAAAATGGTAAAAACAACAAAAATCTAGTTTCATGAATTCTTTTGAAAGGATTTAGTGAGATAAAGCATAGGCCTCCTAGCACACAGTAGATAATAGTTGATAGCTTATTTTACTTTGAGCAGAGTGATATAAAATAGGAAAACCTTGAAGGTGAGTCTAAAAGATCAGTGGAATTCTATGAAACCCTAAAGGGAAAATAGCTTATCAGTAAGAAATAAGAGATGACCACTAGATTTAAGGGGTAAACAATGAGCTGATTAAGTTTGAGGAAGGGAGTCTTCAGCCTTCACTGACTACAGGTTGCCTGGGTTCTGGGGTTTTCTTGTTATTGTTGTTGTTTGTGCTAGTACTAAGGCTTGAACTCAGGGCCTGGTCACTGTCCTTTAGCTTTTCTCCACTCAAGGTTAGTGATCTACAATTTGTGCTACAATTTCCAATTTTACTTTTGGCTTTTTGCTGATTAATTGGAGATAAAGAATATTAATGACTTTCCTGCCTCCTGAGTATCTAGGATTACAGGAATGAGCCAGCAGAGCTCTATTGTAGTCTCTTCTTCCCTCCTCCCCCTCTTCATCTTCCTCCTCCTCCCCTTTCTTATTTTCCTCCTCTTCTTGTTGGAGATCAGGACTCAAACTCAGTACTTGATGCTTTCACTCATTGGCTGGCACTCTACCAATTGAGCCACACCTCCAACCCATCTGTGGTGGTCATTTAAGGAAAGAGGATCATGGTTCTGTGATTAAGCAAGCTTTCTGGACTTTTCTGTGCCAATTCCTAACTCATGAGGCCCACCTTCCCCAATCCGATTGACTTGTGTTCTTCCAACCATGAGATTATTTTCTATATGTTTCAGCTTTCCCATCAGCTGTTCTTAATACAACCAAAATAAATTTGAGTCCATGTCACTTTGGATAATAAGACATTGGGTTTCCCAGTCAGCTATTTCATCTATAAGACTGAATGTCCACTAGGCTCATCAATAGTGTTAATCTTAGCTTCATGCTATAAAATTTTGATTTTATTGACCAATTAGCATAGGTTAATGATGATTGTTTTTATGAAAGTTGGCAGGCCACCCTCTGGACAGCAGGCTGAGCAATGTCATCTCAGTCAATCATAGATCATAAAATGTTAGCACTGGAAGGCTAGTCCAACCCTCTCTGTTAACAGAGGAAGAAACTGAGTTCTGGAGAGGTTAACCCCTGGAGCAAAGAGGAAGATATAGAAATATCTGGGAGGGAAAACGTATCTTCTAAGTAACTCAATAAGAAGCCTTTCGTTTCTTTGTCATGCCATGAAACTTAGGCCTTCCGTAAGTTAGGTGATTGGATTTATAAGGTCAACATAAGAGGAACTGGAAATTTTAAAGGCTAGATGACCTTTAAAATTTTGTTGAACATTTTTATTTTATGGCATTATGTTGTGTGAAATGAATGAATACTACACAGTATAATAACTTACTTATTTAAGTTCTTCTCTTGAATAGAAGGATCTTAAAGACAAGAGATAGGGTTGTTCATCTTTATTTCTCCTGTACCTTTCCTTATAGTATGTGTCCAGTAAAAGATTTGCTGAAGTCAAGTATATTTTTGTAATCCCAGAACTCAGAAGGCTAAGGTAGGGAGGCTCACTTGAGTTTGGGAGTTTGAGACTAGCCAGGACAGCTTAGAGAGACACTCAAAAACAAAAACAAAATAAAAAATAGGCTGGGAAGTTGGCTCAGTGGTAGAGTGCTTGCCTTGCATGCCTGAGGCCCTGGGTTCGATTCCTCAGCACCACATAAGCAAAAAGAAAAAAGCCGGAAGTGGTGCTGTGGCTCAAGTGGTAGAGCGCTAGCCTTGAGCTGAAGAGCTGAGGGACAGCGCCCAGGCCCAGAGTTCAGACCCCACGACTGAACACCCCCCCCCCAAAAAAATAAATAAACACAAGTAACTGAACAAACAAAGTTTTGCTAAGTGATTCTTTTTTCAGATGTTTGTGAAAAATCACTATCATTGCACTGGCATAGAGGCAGAGTGAGTTTTGGAGCAGGGTGGATTCTTGTTTGCTGACAACATCTGAAGAAAGGCCACAAGTGGGGATACTGAAAATTTGGTTTGTATTGAAATAATGAGAGCTACAGCCTACGAGTTTTCTGGGGAAAAGACATATCTTTCTAAATTGCATTGATGCTTTTTATTTTAGGAAGAGTCTACAAAGACAAACTGAGACATGGGACCACTTTGGCTGGGGAAACAAGTTTTACAGATGAAGACAAGATTAAGTAAACAAGTGGCGCAGGGCCATGCTGCAGCTCCAGGCAATTCTGGCAGTAGATTCTTAAGTTCCTGGTCCAGCTTGCTGCTGCCCTTGGGTGTAGCTCACCTCTGGATTATGCAGCAAATCCCTACCCTTCCGAAGGAGAAATAGGTATGGGAATCTGACATCCCAACTTCTTAGAGAAAATAAAAAGATATGTGAAAATATAATTGTACTCAATTCACACTCCAGGGGACTGCATTTGGACCACTCCTATGTGGTCCAAATTCCTGCCTGGCCCTTCCAGTTATCACCATGTGTCTGCCATCTGGTGGTTGTATTCTCACCTGGAAGCTTCAGTTGCATCTGGGCCAAAGAACTGTGGCTCTGCACCTCTCTTCAGCCTAGTAAGCTCCTGTTCTGAAAGCAAATGGCAGTGCTGATGGATTTCTTATATTTTATGGATCCCACTCAAGGTTGTTGATCTCAACCATCTTAATCACCCAAATCACTTTGCAGCTGTTACTTCTCATCAGAAACACATACTCAGTGTTATCCATAAAATGCTCGTTTCCACACAGTGTGTTCAGGAGACAGGGCCTGTATCATTAGGGCAAAAATGGAACGTCAAGTCTGCTCCCCTGCCTGGTACTGAAAGGTAGAGGTGAATCGTACTGGCAAATCAGGGAGAGAAAGCCTCTTGACATTGTTTAGAGTATTATTTCCTCCTGAGACCACTTCCTTAAACCTTTTCCCTTCTTTCTCACCACCATCCCCTCCATATTTTCTTCTTCTAGCTTTTTTTCTTTATCTCTTTTCTCTTTCTCACATATTCATTGAGCATCTACTAAGTACCAAGCATTACATTGATGGAGGGCGCAATTATGGAGGGAGAGGAGGCAAAAATGTAATCTGGCCATTTATTTTTTGTTCAAGTAGAATCTGCACAATTAAGCTGTGAAGAAATAGAAAAGTTGGACATGAATGTAGCTAGATATCTGAAATTCTCACAGAAAACATACTATGTGTCCCAAGAAAGGTCCACACAAAGTGTGAGATTTCTTTAGAAAGAGCTTGAATGTAGTTGGAAAGTCCCAAAGTCACCATGTGACCATCCATCCATCACACTTGAACGGTTCCTGGAAGGATGGGCATGTCTCTAGACTCTCTACATTCAGAAATAGTCCCTTCTTTCTCCAATGTCCACAGAACTCTACTGTCTCTCCCTGATGACATTTGTATGGCTCAGTATCTGGATTTTAGAATTTCTTTTCTTTCCCCCTGCTGATAGCCTTTGAGACTTGATTCTTCAAGACTTCCCACAGAGCACTGGGCTCTGCCTCCAGGGGTTTAAAAGGCAATGCAGTGATGTGGATTTCTATATTCAGAAAACTCAAATAAGATACCGTGCACTTCGAAAATGGCCTTTAAAATGTCAGCCATATATAGTATAGAAACAGAGAGAAAAGTACAGTTTTTAAAAGGAGATAAAAATACCTCATGCATACAGCTTTCAAAGAAAAATGGTACTCTTTGGGAGAAGTTTCAAAGCAGCCTTCATACCATTAGCAAAGTGTCAGAGAACTTCATGGAACAAGACGGCCTTTGGGGATTGATGGCAAAGAAGGTTTGGACTCAAGGGTTAGAAGGTGTACTGGACACATGGCACTCAACATACTGGGACTTCTAGAAGGACAAGAGTATATTTCAGAGTGTACTGAATCACCAGAAGATAATCTGAGGTCAGTTACATGTATAAAGAGCTATGGAAGATGGGCTGAAATAGAGCGAGAAAGTACTGGTGAAGGGCAGGAACAGGGTGCTGCTGGACTAGGGCTGTGGGGGATTCAAAGCTTCATCAGAGGGAATAATCTAACAGATGAGAGGATGGGGCAGAGGACCAGCTCTGCCTGTACAGCATCCTGTTACTTTAGGCAGATGCCCTTTCCTTGTCTTCTTTCTTGCCTCCTGTGGTAGGAAGAAAAGGTTGTGGCTGCCACTGAAGGAGGCAAGGACAAGGGCTTGAGCTAATGTATTGTCACTGGGACACCTGTAAAGAAAAGGGAGAAGTTATAATTTTTCATTTTCAGGATCAGGATGAAAATAAGGAGAAATAATAATAGCAGCTGATTGTTGGTTGCTAATATGTACATAGCACATATTAAACAGAAGATAAGAATTATTGTTACAGTTACTATCCTTTTTTTAGTGGATGGAAAAGCTGAGACATAGAGAGGTAAATGAGCCAGGAACTGCCAGGAGCCAGAGGCCCACACCTGTAATCCTAGCTACCCAGAAGGCTGAGATCTGAGAATCTGGGTTCAAAGCTAGCTCTGACAGAAAAGTCCATGAGACTCTTATTTCCAATGAACCAAGAAGCTGGAAGTGGAACTGTTACTTAATTGGTAGGGTGCCAGCCTTGAGCAAAAAGCTAAAGAACTGCACCCAGACCCTGAGTCCAAACTCCAATACTGGGGGAGGGGAAAAGTATGTGAGAGAAGGGGGGGAAGGAGGGAGGGAGAGAGGTAGGGAGAGAGAGGGGAACAGGGGGAGGGAAGAAAGGAGGGAAAGAGGGAGAGGGAGGGAGAAGGAAGGAGAGCGAGAAGGAGGCAAATGATTGCTCAAATGTATTGATGTTTATAGGAGATGGAATTTAGAAACATGACTTTTTTAAACTCCTGCTAGGGCTCTTAGCTTTATTCTGCCTTTCTTAAGTTGGTTCACTATTTACTTGGGTTTGAAATGGTGCTGTGCGTGCTATGGTTCTTGGTGAGGGGAATAAGGTTGGTGGTTTGCACATCACATCATATGAAATGAGCAGGAAGCTCAGCAAGGGGATCTGGGGACCTGCCTCCCCACCCCCAGGAAGTAATGAAGGGCCTGCTTACATGTGAAGTGCTTTCACAGCTTTTGTCTTGATTCTCATGACAGCCTTGAGAGTTCACCATAGATTTCTTTTAAATCCCCATTTTCCAGTTGAGAATCTCAAGGCTTGGAGAGGAGAAAAGGATTGTTCAGCGTCATCTAGTTGGCATATGGCAGGAGAGTGCTACTTGGCTCTGCTCCTTGCCAACACTGAACATGGGGTCCTCAGTAGTATTTTGATGGAGGGTCAGAGTAAAGGGGAACAAAGAAGGTATGGCTGAGTTCCTCACAGCTGAGATGAGAGTTTCTGACGCATGTGACCTTGTCCTGAAAACCTCAAACATAGTGGAGGACTGGAGACTGAAGGGTCTGTCTGATGTCAGTATATTCTGATGCCCAGAGCTAGAGGACAATGCCAATAGCAAGGATCCTAAAAAGGAATGGGCCACCTAGAATATAGTACACTGACAAGTCTTCTTTCCAGAATCTGGAGGGTTAGGGCAAGGCAGGGCAGAATTACAGATTTGGGTCCCTTTACCACTATCTTAAACTTTCAGGTGCCTGGGGCTGCAGTAGAAGGAACACTTACCTTGGGAACAGACAGGCCTGGATTTCAGACTTGATTTGTGTCTTAGTTGCCCTTTCTCTAATGTGGAGGTATTCACAATTTAAATAAATTTCATTCATTTATTGAGCTTACTGCATGCTAGTGATATGCTAGCATAGAACTATCTTTAGCTAAAGATAGAAGCTAAAGATAGTTCTGTGTGCCATGCAGACATGGTCTCTGCCCTTCTGCCCAATTCAACATATTCTTCTCCTCCATGTACTGTGTCCCTCCCACCTGCAAAGACCTCACTCTCCTACAAAGCCCAGTTCCATGCCAGCATCCAGGGAGAAGGACAGAAAAATTCCAAGCAAAGTAAAAGCTCTAACACTGTTTTAAGACAGAGTCTGCTTGTCTTAGTAAGCAGAAATTGGAAGTCAGCAGGGATGAAGTGGAGGATTGGGAGCTTGTAGCCCTCTTCATAGAGCTGTTCTTGCACCAGAAGCCCGAAAGCTTGAGCCTGACAGTGATGATCTTACTAGTGTTCAAAGCTTCCCCAGGGAGGTCAAAGGCAGAGTAGAAAGCACTGGAGTGTGCTGGTGATGACAGCTGCAGGATCAGAGTGCCTGGCTCAGTATCACAGATTGCGGGGGCAGCAAGGCAGTAAAAAGACTGGGAAAGGCCTAGACCCTGCCCAGGGCCCCAGGGCCACATTCACTCACTTCTAATCAACAGCCTTCCCTGTGTGCTGGCTGTCTTTCCATAGGTCCACCTCCTTCAGTCCTCTCTAATGCAGATCTAAGGTATTATCATTCCCATTTGCTAGATTAGGAAACAGGCTCAAAGGCTTGCTTAAGACTGTGCAGCAGCGTCATCCTAATAGTTGGGATATACAACTCCCCTGTACGTGGGGATGGCTAACCCAGCCATTAAGCTGACTTCATCCTTACCAGCCTCTTGAATGGGTCCTCCCACAAGGAAACAGGCAGCTGGGGCAGTGTACAGCAAATAGAGGTGCAGGTTGCAGAATATCACCAGTCCTCCTCCCCCCTCCCTCCCTCTCTCGGGTCTATTTGTCTACCAGAGTCTCTTCCTTTACACCACCTACTGTGGATTCATTTCCCCCCCTCTTTTCTTCTCTTCTATGTTTCTAGATTCAGGCTTTGCTTTTCTTCCCAGCATGTTCCTTTCCTCTCTTCAGTCTTTCCTTTTTCCCTCTCTTCCCCTCTCTTTCTCTGCCTCCCTGGTTTCGTTTTCCTTCTCTTTGTCTTTCTTTCCCCTTCCCTCCTTTTCTGTTTTCTCCCACCTCGCATCCCCCCAGCGCAGCTAACTCCATCTGCGCCGGCAGCCCTCCCTCCGCCCCGCCCTCCCCTCACACTCCCCCGCTCCACGTAGTCCCCCGCCCCCCCCCCCCCCCGGTGATTTATTACTTGCCCTGCTGCTTCTGACAAACTATTTGTAGGAAAATGAGATTTGGTCTGCGCTGGATGGCTCCTCTGGGAGGCAGGCGTGGGGGTCGGGTGTCGGAGCCCAGTGCGGCGCCCCCGCTGGAGCCCACGGCGCTTACCAAGCTCTTTAAGATAAATGAGGAAAATTAAGAGACTCACTGGGGGAAGAAAACATTGGATGGCAGCGAGCAAGAGCGGATGGTACAAGGTTTCCTCCCAGAAAGGCATCCACGTGCTCCCCACTGGGGCCTCCCCCATCTGCTACGGACTCCAGGGATACCTCACCTCCCCCCATCTTCCAGCTTTGGGCGCGGGGTGGTTCTTCCCCGATGTGGCACTGACAGGGTAGAGACCTCTAATAAGGTGATAGCCACCTACTGGGGCTGGGGCTGGGGGAGGTGAGGGACAAGGGCCTCTTGAGGTAGTCTGAAAGAAAACCTAGGGAAAGGGAGGAAACAAAGAGCCTAAGTAGGTGTGTCCAGAGCTGGCAGGTGAGTCAGGCTGCAAAAAGCAGCGGGGGATTGGTTGAGAGGGTGGAAGTGAGGGTAGACAGCCCCTGACTCCACTGATACTTCAGTAACACCCTGATTCCATAGGACCACAGTGGGTTCATGACCTAGTCACAGTCACCACTCAGGGAGCTGGGAGTTTGCCAAATGTAGCCTCAGTCTATACAACTGTTTAATGCCTTGCTGTCCCTGGGCAAAGGGAACCCTCTCATGTCTCCCCTCCAAATCAGGGATTGAATTTAGCTGCTTGCCTAGGGGCAGAACACCTAAATTATCCCAGAGCAGTTGACGGCTCACCATAGGCCTGAAGTATTAATTGTGGAGTCAGAGTACTACTCTTCAATAGAAAACATTCTACTGAACTCAAGGCTGCTTTCAACTCTGATGAGATTTGCAATGAAACAAGTTTTTCCAACTACATTTTTTTAATCTTATAAAAAATCTTGGGCTGGAAAGGTGTATCAGCGGTAGAATGCTTGCCTTGCATGCCTGAGGCCCTGGGTTCGATTCCTCAGCACCACATAAGCAAAAAGAAAAAAGCCGGAAGTGGCGCTGTGGCTCAAGTGGTAGAGCGCTACCTTTGAGCTGAAGAGCTGAGGGACAGCGCCCAGGCCCAGGGTTCAGGCCCCACGACAGGACCCGCCTCCCCCCCCCCCCCAAAAAAAAATATCTTATAGGCAACACCTTTATTTTTTTTCAAACATTAGAACAACAGACAGAAGAAAATAAAGGGGTCACGAGCGTTACCCAGTAGCAGAGTATGTGTATGTGTACTAAGGGGCTGGGTTTAATCTTTAGGGACTAAATACATAAATAACAAAAATACACAAGCAAAGAAAAAAAATTAAAATTACCTGTTACTACTATAGCTTAATATTTATTGTTTCATATGTATTTTACAAACTGGATCCTATTGCAAATATTATTGACCTGCTTCAGTTCCTCAATATATCATGAGTAATCTTTTTACTATATTATATATTTCTTCTAAAATAAAATTTTAAGTGAGTTTAGTGTATTTATGTTCTGAGTATGATTAATTTTAATGGGCACATATTTTCATTTCTTTTGTTTCTAATTTTTTTGCTATTACAATGATGTGCTAACTTCAGCATTTGCCAAATTATCTAATTTTTAAAATCTTAGTCAGCAATAAAAGCAATGATTTCTACTCATTCCTGGCTTTATAAAGATGATATGTAACATATTTTAATTCAGTAGTTGACAATCTATTTAGCCTGGTTGGAGTTCCCAATCTAGATCAGCTTTGTAGATTTTTCAAACGAATTCTCAGTATGCAAGCCATGTTAATCTGAGGATATTCTGGAAGCAAGGAAGGTGATTAAGGCTTCAACAGCTCAAAGAGATATATTTGAAGAAAAGGATATTAAGCTTGAATCTTTGTAAGGCATTTGTTAATTAAACATGTGCCAAATTATAATCATGGATGGATTTATCCTGACTGATGTTATGTATGTTATGTTGATGCTAATTTCCAAGTACATTAAAATATAAAACTTACGATCATCCTAAAGGTCTAGTATAAAATGTGCATAGCAACATATCAATAAGAAGAAAACAATGGGATTTAGTATAAAGATATTGGAGAAAATAAATTAGAATTTTGTGACTTCACACAGGTGGCTGGAATTTTTGCCAAGGAAGTTCCTCTGTCTCCCTTAAAGAACAAGCATAAGTGACTGGTGTTTCTTCTGTCTGTCTGTCAGTCTGCCTGTCTGCCTGTCTGTATCTCAAGAAGTTTGGAAAATGTTACAAAAACACTTTGGTCATTTGTCCTTTGTATAAGCAGCTGTCATCACTTGTATGAACATAAATTGTGCTAATATTGTACCGAGATTTCTATTGACTTTCACCCTCTCAAATGATCATCTTCTTACAGTCTTTGAGGATAGCTAACAATACTTACTCTAAACTTCAGTGTCCTGGGTCTCTGAATGTTGGGGAATTGTAGGGTAGAGTACATGAAAAAATACATTTTTCAATATTTAGAAATGAGTGTATGTATACAATAGAGGGTCTTGAGCTAGTAAACAATGAAGTTTCCTTGCTTTGGATTGAGTAATTCCAGCTCTATATGAGAAGATGTACTATCTCAAATGGATTACTCTGATTGATCTTTTTCTAAATGTGTTTGATTCACAAATGAAAAAGGAGAACCAATTGAAGAAACACAGTCTAAATTCCTGATTAGGTTAACCAAAGGATCTTTGATGGAATGAACTTGGGAAGAAGAGTTCAACTATGGTTCTCTTTATGCGCATTGTAATTCTGAAAAGCACAGTATGGTGGGGATTTTCTAGAAAAATCCATATAAATCTTTTTCCTGCCCAGATTATGAATGACAGAAGTGAGATCTATTCAAGGTGCAGCAGGGCCAAAGACATCCACTGATGACTGGAGAAGGTGCATAGGTGCAGCCAATACAGGGATTTGGGCCAAAAAGTGATAATTCATAGCTGATTCACAGCCTGGTGGACCCCTACCTCATTTTATTAGCAAGAGGATACATGGTGGTGGGCATGGAGGTGGAGAGAAAAGAAATTAAAACACCATGATCCTTTTAATACAGTCCAAGATTTACTCTGCATAATCCAGTCATATTTTTGATAGGAAATTCATGGTTCCTCTGTCCCTAGTAACACAACGGTGATCTTTATGGGGCTGGTGTGAGGAAGCTGGCGGGCACAGCCCCCGTCACATTAAACTGTCTCAGTGAAGAGGCAATTTGTTTGATATTAAGAGTTATAAAAATATCAGCACAGTGCGGTTCTGCCGGGGATATTGCACCAGCCAATCTGAATTTTAATGTAGTGTGAGCAATAAGCACTGCATTCCCTGAGCTCATGCCATGCTCCCTCTCTGCAAATATTTGAAGAGAAGAAAGAGAGGCTTAGAGTGTCCTGCTCTTTTTGCTTGGGCCTTATTTAGACTTATTCCTCACCAAACTGTGGAAGACAGTAAAGGTTTCTGGTATCTGGGAGAGGATTCCTGGAAAATTACAATAAGAAACCAACAGTGTCCTTAGCTGCTGAGGGGAGAGTATAGTAGTTGGGAGCATAAGAATCAGTGTCCTATTACCCCATTCATGTCCCTCATGCAAACCACCCTTTTAGTGGTGCCAGTACTCAGCTTCTCCGCTCACCAACATCTCAAGATTTTTATCCTGAGTATCTGGATTAGTTTCTTAATCCAACAGAATGCCATTTGTCCAGCATCTCCACCATCTAAGTCCATTGTAAAATATCTTTCTTTTCTTATTACCATGCCCTATCACCCCCCATTTCTTTATCTTTCTCTGTGGCCCATAGGTATGCACCATGACCTCTCATCCCTTCCATCAGTCTTCTCATTATTTCCATTACTACCATTCCTCTCCCTTCGCCTCCCAGTCACCTCTACCCAGCCTCTTCTTTCATAAATATCCATTCAACCTTACAGATAGATAGCTCTTCCTGAAAATGCATGTTTCATCTCAGTGTGAGGCATAGTAGCTGACTGAAGTGGGCATTAACATGAACCCCCAGGTCTCTGCTGTCCAGGGACTCAGAGGCCAATTGGCAAGGGGTGGTGGGAGTGAACATACTGGAGGTACCAGACAAGGACTGTGGTTGTTTTAATTCAGGGAAGGCAGGGTAGAGAAAAGATTCCAAAGTGGTCTAAACAGAGGCAATAGATGAGAAATATATTTGATGAAAGTCAGGTGTGTATCATGAAAAAAGGCACCTAGTAGCAGGATGGGCTACAACTGAGAAGTAGCAATAAGTGAAGTAAATAAATAGTCTATCAGGGACAAAGCAAAGAAAGGCATGGTCAGAAAGTCATGTGGAGCTGGGTGCTGGTGGCTCACGCCTGTAATCCTAGCTACACAGGAGGCTGAGATCTGAGGATTGCAGTTCAAAGCCAGTCTGAGCAGGAAAGTCAGAGACTCTTACCTCCAACTAACCACCAGAAAAACTGGAAGTAGCACTGTGGCTCAAGTGGTAGAGTACTTGCCTGGAGCTAAAGAGCTCAGGGACAGTGCCCAGGCCCAGAGTTCAAGCCCTGCAACCAACCAAAAAAGAAAAAAAAGAAATTCATGTGGAATTGTTAAGAAAAAGTGAGTGATTCAGTCTGGCTAAAGAAGCTCAGAGAATTTCAAAGTTATGGATTAGTGAATGAAAAGTTGAGTCAGAGCTAGTGTCCACGTTTGTCTGATTCCCAATTTAGAACTGTTTTGGTCAGATCATAGGGGTGATTCTCAAAGGGCAACATGGACTTTTGGACTTCCTGAGACCTTTCCAGGGATTCTGGGAGGTCAACACTGCCCCCAAATTCATGCTCTCTCATTGACCCCTGAGTACGGACTGATGTGTTCTCTACTGTCCGTTTGGAAGATCTATATAACTCAGTGAACCTGCATTTTTGAAGTGAGCAATCATAAAGTTACAAATCACACATAGGAGAAACATCCACTCAAGGTGCCAGACAGCCATGAATTTGAAAGTATGAGAAGATAAATGCCTCATTACCATTATCTTATAAGAAACTACCATTTGTTGAATTTTGAAGTATTTTCGAGAATATCTGAAATTATCTGAAGAAGTGATTAATATATTCCTCCCTTTTTCAATTACATATCTGTTTAAGGTCAGGTTTTATTCAATATGCTTTGACCAAAACAATGTATTACAATGTGTGTGTGTGTGTGTGTGTGTGTGTATTGGATATCAGAATCGAACTATCTCCATTGGGGGGGAAACAGATGTACAAACATATACAATGACACATCATTATTGTTGAAAATTTAGTGATTTTTTTCCTATGAAAATGTTATTATCTATGCAACTATGAATGGATCCATTATTTTTAAGCTATTCAAAATATGTATTGTGTGTGTGTGTATGTGTGTGTGTGTGTGTGTATGTGTGTGTGTGTGTGTGTGTGTGCTGGCCCTAGTTCTTGAACTCA
This sequence comes from Dipodomys spectabilis, assembly GCF_019054845.1. Lineage (NCBI taxonomy): Eukaryota > Metazoa > Chordata > Mammalia > Rodentia > Heteromyidae > Dipodomys > Dipodomys spectabilis. The sequence goes on along the minus strand of NW_024871265.1, from coordinate 391,794 downwards.
GGGCCTGGGTGCTGTCCCTGAGCTCTTTATTTTCAAGGTTAGCACTCTACCATTAACAACTCTATTTCTCATTTTTGAGTAGCTAATAGGAGATGAGTCTTAGAGAGGCTTTTCTGCCCAGACTAGCTTTGAACCACAGTCCTCAGATCTCAGCCTCCTGAGTAGCTAGGATTACAGGTGTGAGCCATGGGTGCCTGGCTTTGCTTTATATATAATATAAATCCTTAATAGGTGTAACTCACATAAACAAATGCTACTGGTTAAGCATTTTTTTGGGGTAATTTTTTGGAAGCCATGTCTTGAGATAAAAATTTGGAGAACTGTTGGATCTCACTGGGTTTCTAAAAATTTGCTAGTTACAAAACTACTGTTTTGCTTGGATTTGGTTTAGAAATAAGCCCACTCCTCATGACCCCCCCCTTTTTCTCCCACATTTTCTCTTTCTACTTGCTTTCTCTCTCCTTGCTCTTGTTTGTCCCATACTATCTCTACTCCGTACCTCCCCACTTACAGCAGCTTTATCCTTGAATCTCTTATTATGGAAGTTTCCTTTTTTTTTTTTTTTGAAGGTTGTGGGGCCTGAACTCTGGGACTGGACACTGTCCCCCAGCTATTCAGCTCAAGGCTAGTGCTCTACAACTTGAGCCACAGCGCCACTATTGGCTTTTTCTGCTTATGTGGTGCTGAGGAATCGAACCCAGGGCCTCATACATGCAAGACAAGCACTACCACTGAGCCACCTTCCCAGCCCCGGAAGTTTTGTTTTTATCCCTCTCATACAGCTTCCCTTATTCAGTACTCCCCACCACAACGCTTGACACTCTTTCTTAGCTTACCTCAAATCTCACTACCCACATTCCTCACACTGGCCTCCCCCTCTCTATTCTACTCCTATTTTTTTCCTTTTTTTATTGTGAAAATACTGTACAGAGGGGTTACAATTACATGGGCAAGATAATGAGTACATTTCTTATCAAGCATTGTAGCCTCCTCCTTTGTTTCGCCTTCCCATTCTACTCCTATTTTTATAACTCCCTCTTCACTCTAACTCTTGTAATTCTTCCATGGATAATTCTTCTATAGACACATTTCCTACGTTTTCTAGAATATGTTGAGACTATGAATGTTTCTCCCTTTGCTAACCAGCTTTTTCTTCAAAGCCTTTATTTATAGCTGCAGTGAGAAGTGGTCATTCTTAGTCTGAGAATGGTGCTCATTGGTTTTGGAGACAGGAGAGACTTTTCCTGCACCTCTTAGCTCAGCCTGGGTCCCACTCTGTACAAAGAAGGAGATATCTGCTGTTACAAAAAAGGGAACACAGCTTACAGAATAGTATATTGGGTTCAAACCCCAGCTAAGCCACTTATTAACAGAGTAGTTTTAAAATAAGTAACTTTATCTTTCTGAATTTCTGTGAAATGAGGGTAACAATGTAGCCCACAGAGTTTTGATGAAGATTCACTCTGAATACACATACGGCAGAGTATGGATACTATCAGGATTCACTGTTATCAGAAACAAATATGATAGGAATCAGTGAATGTGGTTGCTTACAAACTAGTTAATTATTTTTCCAGACAACTATAAATTCAACTAAGTTCTTAAACTTTCTCATTTATGAGAACCATTTGGGTAGCCTGTTGAATATACAAAAGCTAAAACTTTGATTAAGTACTTTAAGAATGGAGTCTGCATATCTATCATTTTTGAGAAATATTTTAAAACACTGGCTAAATATAACCAAAGTTTTCTTGAATCTCATATTTTCCAGCAATTTACAAAATTTCTCAGTCCTGAGCAGTACAACTTGTGTTTGATGATAGTTATTAAAGTTCTTGATGTATTATACATACTGAATGGATTTCAGTGTTCTCCAATATGTCATCTACACTAATTCTCTCTCCTACTTCCTTTGACAAAGCCTGGCATACAAGGGAGCCAAGAGACCATGGGTCTCTTAATTCTGTGGAGTGCTAATCTCTTTTAGAGTAAAGGTAGGACTTTCTTGTGAGGATATTTGTGAGAATTATGTGGGCTGATATGTATGCATAGCTTCTTCTGTGATATGACACTCAAATGCTCAGTGCTTTGGAAGCTAGTCCTCTTGTTTTTCTCTCCCACTTCATTCTTTGGACTTACTTGATGTACCTTGAACTGAAGGATTACTTATGTAATCTGAGTGTTCCTTCACTTTCCCACCTGTGGGTAGAATGAGGTCATAGGGTACTGTGGGCTTGGCTCTCAGAACTGTGGAGATCACATCTAGGGGTTTGAGGCTATAACTGTCTCTCTACTTTATTCCCTTCTTATGACATCCTCAGTCAATCTCAGATGGTGTCTGGGAATTTCACAATGCTCCTGTGAATCATTTTTACTTTCCTCTGCCAGTTCTGCTCACTTTTGGCTATGTCCCTATTCTCATTCTGTTCAGGCTGCCTCTTGAAGGGTAACCAACAATACTTGGTCTGGGCAATGATTAGCTGAACATCTACAGAATGAGAGGGGAAAGGCTCCTCTCCTCCTCTACACTGTTACTCCTTTACACTGTGTAAAAACAGAGTTGCCTGACCACCAGATTTTACAGCTTGATTCCTGGGACTAAAGAAGTCAGAACTTGGAGCTTGAGGTTATCATTTTTCTCCCGCATCTATCCCTGCATAGTATGTGTGTGGGTTTTCCTTTCCTGGAGATGCAGAGGCATCTCCAAGTCTCTAAGACAGCTAGATGAATAAGCTCAAGAACAAGGATACTTGTTCTACACGTGGCCATTTTTTTTATTAAATATATATATATATATTTATTGTAAAGATACTGTACAGAGGGGTTACAGTTACCTGAGTAAGGCAATGAATACATTTTCTATCAAGCATTGTTACCCCCTCTTTTGTTTTCCCCCTACCATCCTTTCCCTCCCCACCTCCCCAACTCCCAAAGTTGTAAAGTTTGTTTTCAACATAGTGTCTTGTACATCTCATTTTTATCTACTACTTATATCTGTAACAGTGGATCATTTTCCCTAAAGTTCTCTGCTGCAAGCTGGTTTCAATGAGGATCCTGTCCATGTCACCAGACATGTCTGTATGTGTTCAAGTCCCAATTTATTTTCTCCTGAGGCATTTTAGTTCTGCAACAGTCAGTCATGACAAATAGATTTGGAGGGATGCAAGATACAGGTAGTCCGAAGTCTCATCTGAGATACACAGTTATCAGCAGACATACTAGCATGGTTAAATCCTCCCATGTTCTTCACATAGGATCAGGGTGAGAGTTTGCAACAGAGAGTAGTAAGAACAGTGGTATGAATAGTGTTGCCTTCTTTCTCAGCAAGGTTTTAGAATTCCTCCATGTGGTATATACCAGTAATTACTTATAGTATATTGTACATGTTTGGTTATTCTTTAGTTTGAGGCAATAGCAAATAAACTTATGAATATGCAAAAAGAATTGTTTTGTCTTTCTCTTTTTTGTCATTTATCTATTTATTTGGTTGATTGCATCTAAATACTGAAGGTAACAGGAAGCTTTGAAGTACTTTCTAGAAAGAGAAGAAAGAAACTAAGCACAGATGCAGGAGAAGCCTTTTTGGTAGGAGAAGCCTTTTTGGTGCACACTTTCCTGGCATTTCCACATCCTGCCACTCCATAGCCTGTTTATCTCACCAGCCATCCTCCAGTATGTGTCATTTATCAGCTGATAGGTGGATGCCACTCAGGGAAAGGCAGTACCAAAATGAGGAAAAAGGCAGAAAATAGAAATGGTATTGAGGTAGGGGAGTGAGAGTAATTTCTAGATTAATTTGGAGATGCAATGAACTTGATGAGCCTGTCCCACTTTAATCACATATGGAAAGACATCAGACAGGAGTCATAATCATCATTCATCCCTTGGTCCCTCATCTTACACTCACTGAGCACTTTTGTGATGGTACAGGTACTCCATATTAACTTTTGATCCCAACTCTACCAGCAGTGACTGGTATAGCTGCATGTGACTAATATCAGTGCAAAGCATGAAAGAAGACTGTTGAGTGGTCCCAGCATAGAGAATGTAAGCCTAAGTCAGATTGCACTGATGCTGGAAGACCTTACTGAGAAAGAACAGATGTGATTCAAAGAGAGAGTAAGTGCTGAGAAAGGAGAAAAATGAAGACTGATGACTATGCAATCCCAAAGCTAATTGCACTGCCAGCAATAGTTGGGAAGGTGGGAAGAGGCCCTGGTTTGGAAGGGAAGATAACAAGGTCTGTTCAGCACAAGTTTCATTTGGAGGTTGGAATGTGAACCAACTAGAAATGTTGATAGACAATAGGAAATATGAGATAGACGAAAGGCAAGGGGTCAGGAAAGGAGATGTAGACTGAGTAGCCATTAGTAATGGAAACAATGTCTAGCTGATCAAATCATTCATTTATGTATCATAGAAATATTCATTGAGTCCCTACTGTGTGTCAAGTATAGATGTGACAACTGGAAATACTGTGATGAATCAGAGAGGGAAAGCATGTTGAATTTGTGCTTTATTTGAAGGAAGAGAATAAGTGTTATCATGATGCAAAAGTAACCCAGAGAAGGAAAGAGCAACAAATGAGGAGGTCATGTAGACCAGGAGAAAAATGGATAGTGTGATGGATCAGACAGAGCCTAAATTCACCTGTATGTAACACAAAAGTTAGAGATGCTCTGAAGACTCAGCTTGATTGTCTTCCAGAATTATATTGGCAGCTGCCTTCATCTTGTGAACAGAGGGTTAATCACAGTACTACTGTCTCCTAATCCCAAGCCTTGTGTTTCTTTCTTCGCTGTTTTAAGGCTGTGTCAGAGCGTAGTACATAGGGGTTCATAGGGCTTCAAGGGACTATGTAGATGCTTCAAGGGCAGCTCAGGGAAATAAAAGGCAGAACACAGCTGAGCATCAGGCTCATACCTGGAATCTCAGCAACTTAGTAGGCTGAGACATGAGGATCCTGATTTGAAGCCAAAAGTCCGTGAGACTCTTATCTCGAATTAATCACCCACCCCCCAAACAAACAAAACAAAATCTGAAAGTGAAACTATGGTTTAAGTGGTAGAATACTAGCCTTGGAGCACAAAAAAGGACAACACCCAGGCCTTGTCTTCAAGCTCCAGGACTGGCATTCATGTGTACACACACACACACACACACACACCCACACCCACACACACACACACACACACACACACACACACACACACACACACACACACACACACAGCAGAACAAAGGGGCAAATATTTTATAAACAGGGCCACATTTCAACCAGAGCACACAGACAGACAGATACACACACATATATATGTGTATGATTGTGTGCACGATTGTATGTATGTATGTATGCATATATGTATGTATGTATGTATGTATGTATCTATCTATCTATCTACTTTTGTCTGTGTGTGCAGGTCCTACAGCTTGAACTCAGAGACTAGGCCCTGTCCTTGAGCTTTCTTTTTGCTTAAGGCTAGCACTCTACCACTTCGAATCAACAATTTACTTCTAATGTTTTTGGTGGTTACTTGGAGATAAGAGTCTCATGGACTTTCCTGTCTCAGCTGGTTTCGAATTATGATCTTTACATATTATCCTCCTGAGTAGCTAGCTTTACAGGAGTGAGCCATTAGCACATGACTTACTATATATTTGCTAACTATAGACTAAGCCTTCTCAAAAGAGCCCCTAAAAAGGTAGAGAAGCAGGTTGCCTGAAGTAAAGGCCCATTTGCTTAGGTCAGTGCTACCAGAGGTATAATCTGTTGGGCCGATGGTGTGTGTGAGTGTGTGTGTGTGTGTATGTCTTCGTGCATGCACACATGTGTGCACACATTGTAGCATGTGCTACATATGTGTGCTCAACTTGTGGTCATTTACATTTGTGTCTTGCAGTGAGTTCTTGAGTTCTTTCCTTTCCAAAGATCAGTTACTCAAAGAATTACAAGTTGATTGATTACAAGTATAGGGTCTTCTCATACTTTCTTGTTGTGAAGCCCAAGACCATGGTAGGTAGGGTTTACAGTGATGGAAGATTTGAGGTAGGAAGAGAGGAAGCAACATACAAAGAGAGAAAGGTAGCCTAGAGAAGAGGCATAAAACAAATCTAGCTTGATAGGATTTCAGCTGCAAGACTATATTCAATCCTGACTTGCATCAGCATTATCATTTTCCAGGAGCTGGGAAGCTTGCTCTGTTTATTTATTAAGGCTGCTGTGAAAGTCAATGGATAGTGTCTTAAGAAAAACTACACCAGAAAGTGTTGCCCACGAGTGTGGGTGGTTACCACTGACTTTCTAGTTGACCCCCAGGTCAATTTAATATTAGGAGACTTGCTTACCTTCTTTCTGCTAGGAAAACAGGTCATTGTGGTGAGAAGGCCTGAGAAGATGTTTAAATTGCAAAGGGATAGGATATAAAAGCCTCCAGAGAAACAGTACAAAAAAGTATCCGGACTTGAGTTTGATCATGGGTATACTATATGACCGTAGTTGATTACTCAATCTTCCAAGCTTTAGTTTATGCATCTGGATAATGGGACCAATAAGAGTGTTCATCCCATGGTGAGGAACACATGAGTCTACTTAAAGAACTTTGCAGAGTTTGTCATAGAGAAGGCTCAGGAGCTGTTGGGTATTATGGTTTACAAATGGGGCAACTTAGACATACCTTTCCCCAATTCAACCTGGGAAGGAATGCCCCTGCAGAATTTAGACTGAGAACCTCAGAGTTCATACCTCCTCCCTCTCCTGCTCAGGGCCCATCTCCCTGAAGCCTTTCTGTTATTTATACATGTATGTGGGAAGTGCCACTGCAGAACCCATGAAGAATCTTTAGAGACTGAGGAAGACCACTAGAGTTCCTCTTCCCAGGTTGGACAGGTTCATTTTTCAGTGTCTTTCCCTGATTGCTGCTCCCTCTGCAAAGGGTTTGTTTCTACTTCCGGCTGTGAGAGTAACAGTTGGGCCTCTCTTCCTATTTCATAGTTCTAATTTTAGTAATTTATAGCTGCTGCAAAAGTCATACACAGAGGTAAAATTTTTCTTTATGTTGGCATAGCTGCAAAATGGGATTTTAAATAATGTTTCAATCCATAACTTTGAAAACAAATGCATGGAACTATTTTTTTTTTCAGTTTTTGGTGGTCATGGGGCTTGAACTCTGGGCCTAGTCACTGTCCTTCAGCTATTCAGCTCAAGGTGAGTGCTCTACCACTTGAGCCACAGTGCCATTTTCAGTTTTCTGGTGGTTTATTGGAGATAAGAGTTTCATGGACTTTCCTGCCAGGGCTGGCTTTGTACTGCAATCCTCAGATTTCAACCTCCTGAGTAGCTAGGATTACAGGCGTGAGCCACTGGAGCCCAGCTTTGGAACTATTTTTTAATGAGTTTTTTTCTTTTTTTGTTGGTCGTGGGGCTTGAACTTGGGGCCTGGGTGCTGTCCCTGAGCTCTTTCACTAAAGGCTTAGCACTCTACCACTTTGAGATATTGAGCCACAGCACCACTTCCAGTTTTCTGGTGGTTAATTGGATCTAAGAGTCTCATGGACTTTCCTGCCCAGGCTGGCTTTGAGCCATGATGTTCAGATGCAGCCTCTTGAGTAGCTAGATTATAAGCATGAGTCACCAGAACCCAGCTAGAACTCCTTTAAAGTAAGCACAAATGAGAGATATGAAACAAAAAAGAAGAAAAGAAAGAAAGGAAGGTAGGGAGGAAGGAAGGAAGCAAGGAAAGAAGGAAGGAAGAAAAAGAAAAGGAACAGTAAAGAAAGTGAGGGAGACAGAGAGAGACAGAGAGATTTTGAAATTTCTTTCTTTCTTAGCTGATTTAAGGAGATCAATAAGACCCTTTGGATTCAAGACAGTTTTTCTGTGGGACTGGTGACCATTATCATTGTGATCAGGGAGATAGACCCTTCTTGGGACTGACCAGGAGACAAATGTGAGGGGGTTGGGATGTCATATCCATGGCACAGATTTTCAGGGGTTTGATCATGGTGCATTTCACGGAACTGAAACATGGATATCTTAGTCGCCTTCTAACAAAAAGGACTTGAGTAAAAATCTCTTGCCATGGCCACTTGAAAAGATCCTAGAGAAATGTTTAGTTCTATCATCCATTAACATTCAGACCTAAAGGAGATATCATATTAGTTCCAGGCTTAGCGAACCCAGGAAATTATACCCCAACACAGATAAGGATTGGGCTAAGAGAGGAGAGAGGATGAAAAACCATGGTCAAGTTTGGAGACAATGGCTGGTTGACAGTTTAGATAGAGAGACATCTAGCAGAAAGGAACACATGGACAATTGGATGAGCAATATCATGTGTGGTCTTCACTTTCTCCTGCTGATTTACTTTCATTTTTTTGACAAAGTAATGCAAGTAAACTGGATTATGAAGGAGATGACAAGGGAAAGAAATCAATATTTCATTTATTGGGCAATATGTTGAAGGGCAAAATCCAGTGGCATAGTCTGGGGGAAATAATATTTAATGGGATAAATCAAAAGATCTAGAAAAGACAAGATAAGGAAATGCAGGGCTGTGCTTAAGCCACAAAACTGGGCCCTCAACCAGACATATTTGGCTTATTGGTGACACTGTATCTGTCTTCTTAGATTTTGTGTGTGTGTGTGTGTGTGTGTGTGTGTGTGTGTGTGTGCGCACACACACATATGTGCCCTGTGATGGCCCAGTGCCTTATGCATAGTAGGCAGGTTCTCTGCTCATAAGAGTTATTTTGATGTCCCTTTATTTGATATTCTGAGCCATTAAGGGAGGGAGAACATGTTTTGACATCCTTACAGTAGGATTTGAGCTCTTTTTCCCCTCTCACAATCTCATCCTCAGAACTACCCCATATCTCCTGAACTTTCAGGGCTAATTCTAGAGCTCCCAGATGGAAGTTCCTATTTTTAGAGGATATATGTTCCACATACGAAGGCTTAACTTATGTATAATATGTCATGGTTTGGTCCAGTATGTGGAATCCTGACACTGTTACCTTAATTTCTTTCCTTCTGGCCTGTATGATTTTTTTTACCAAAACAAAAATGAAAAACAACTACAGTCTCAACACAATAAATTCTTAATATCTTGAGCCTCACCAAATCTGTGAGTTCAAATGTTGGCCATGACTTTGACATTGATCTTCTACCTGCTCATCAATCTCTTAGTCTTCCCTGGGTAATTGTTGCATGCATTTAGTCTGGGCCACTGTGTGTGTGCTGGCTTCTGTAATTTTATGTTGTAATTTCCATTGCTGAGCAAGAGTCCTCACTTATCTGAGAAATGCTACCCCACCATCAGCTCTGTCATCAAAAACAACTGTTGATTGGTTGACTACTGATTGAAAGTAAGTACATTGTCTATCATACTCCATTGGAGGAACTCTCAAATTAGGGTTTTCTGTACCACATAATCACATCTTAGTAAAATATCTCTTCCAATTTACAAACATACTCTCTTTTTTTTTGTCTTCAGGGTAGTTGAGTTGGGGCAAGACCTTAATAACTCAAATATTGCCCTGTTGCTGAGCATGCCTCACCTTGAAAGACATTCTCCTTTGTGGTGAATTATTCCATGGGATCATTCTGCGTTTTTGCACAGTGGGCTCCCATGATGATCCTCCAAAGAGCTCATGACACGTGTCTGCTTGTGTACAAAACTCCTGTAGACTCACTTCAAGATTTTTCTAGCTAAGATCTTCCATAATCAAGATTCAGATAGCTTTTTGAGGCAGAAGTACTTCGAGATCCATCTACTAGATTGGACCTGGAATCTCTGCTCTGGCCCAGCTATGATACTTATTTCAATTAGCAACATCAACAAAGAAGACAGTCCAGGACAGCACTTTTCTGAAGCCCAAATTTGATGATAACTGGCACTAAAGACAGTTATTCTAATTTATCCAGATACTACTATGAGGGCTAAGATTACTTTCTAACTCCACACCAAAACTAAACCACAAATTTTCAGGGCAAGTATGCCCTGATTCCCTGAGCCAAGTTAGCCCATTGTGCAATATCTACAGTATTCCTGGAAATAGTTACCCACTTCTGTGCTGCACAAGGGGAGATATCAGGGATTCAGGAGGGAAAGATGTTTTAATTAGCAAGGACTATAATGTAAAGAACTGCAACCATGTACCAAGTCTGTTTAGACCAGAATGGATGATCCTAAGAGAAGACAAAACATCTCTTTCACTGATTCATAAACCCTCTTGAACTGCCTTCTTGATCACTTATTGCCTATGAGACAGGTGATATTTTGTGCCTCATCAGATCTTGTCACAACAATACTACCGCCCATGGTATTTCTTCTTCTATCTTCCCTTCTTTTTGGCCATTTTCCCTTCCTTTCTTCTCTTCTCTCCCTCCTTTCTTTCCTTCCCTATCAATTACTTACTCTATGCCTCACACTCTGCTGGATACCAGAGGGATGAGGGATGGGTAAGACATTGTCCTTGCCCTTGAAGGGCAAGCACATCATGCAGTGGGGAAGGCAGATGTGTACACAATTAACTATAATAAAATATGGTGAGCAATATAATGGAGTTCTGCCCAGAGTGTCGTGGGAGCACAGAGGAGGGAGTGAAGGAGCTGTCCAGGAAAGGCATCACTGAGAAGGCAATTTCTGAGTTGTCTTTTAATGAGCAAGTAGGAATTTCCCAGGTGAACAAAGACAAGAAAAGTATTCCAGGCAGGGGAACAATGGGAAAGGTACAAGACAGGAAGTTTAATTTGGCTGAAGTACAGAGTTAGGATAAAAAGGTTTCTTGGGACCTGGATAAGATAGGATTTGAACCCTGTACTTTTGGGTTGGGTCACAATTTAATGCTGGAGTCTGTTATTTTGATCTGTCATTTTCCCTGTAGTGCAAGAGTCTTGTTGAATTTGTGTTTTGTTTAGTCTAAAATGGAGAGTCATGCCCAGAATCTTTCTTTAGACAGTGTTTCTTAGCTGATAAGCCTAACAGCAATACTCAAGTTGGCTGGTGAAAATGTGCATGTAGAAGAGGTTAATTAATCAATTCATTAAGTTTTTATTAATGGCCAGTGTGTGCTAGTGTCTTGTTAACTCTAGTAAGACTACAAAATAAGCATTACAATTCATATAAGATAGAATGTCAAAGTCATTCACACTTAAGAAATATTATGGGGGTATGAACAGTGCAAAATCTTGCACTTCATGGTTGAAGAGCTGTGATTCAAAGATGAGAAGAACAGAAAAGCCTGAATAGACTTCTTGGACAAGAAAGGTCTGATGAGAGACTATTTTTCATACAGAAGTCAACAGACAAAGAATTTCATTGAACCTATGTGGACATGGCAAAACATGGCTTGCCTATATACATGTTAGGATCCTGGGAAAGAAGGTGGATATGAGGTAAGACCAGATGAAGAAGGGCTTTAAAGTCAGGTGGAATATTTTAGGACCTCTGGGTGGGAAGGACTTTAAAACTCTTCTAGGAAAACTCTCTGCCTCTCCAGTCCTACAGATGAACATTTTCTATAACATCCTTTTTTTGTGATCATCAGTCTGCTGGAATGACGATTTTTTTTCAGAATGAGATGTCTCTGTTTTAAGAATCTGCTATGTTCGTGGTCTTCTGTTTCCAGATGTATCAGCTGATGTCAGTCATCATTTATCACCTTCTTCTGCAGAACAAGGCATCCAGGAAGACTTTGACTTTCAAATCAAGCTCTGTGTCTTTTTAGCTTCTCTTTTTCTAGATTAGAAACTCAATTTCTCTAGCTATACCTCTTCAAGGAGGTTGTGGCCTGGCATTTCTTCCCAGTGTTGTCTAATGCTTGAAGGTACTTCCTTGGGACTTGATCCTTCTTTGAAGTAGGATCTACTCAGGACTGTGCAGTCTGGATATAGTTGAAGTTACATAATAAAATGAAAATGAGGAAGGTCTCAGAGATCAGCATGGAATGTGATGGTTTCACTGGAGTCAGTGAAAGCTGGAAGATGCTGGCAGGAGACTGGGACTAAATCCTGGATCTAATGGATACCAGGTCAGGGGATGAGTGGAGATGAAGGAAGCCATGAAGCCACAGAAAATGTTGATAAAAGCAAAAGGCAACTAGGGCCCTAAAGTTTCCAGTTTGGTAGTCTGGGAAAGTAGAAATTTGCGTGGGAAGGAATAGATTAATAGGAAATGGTAGATGGCTATGTGGAATAGTACTGAGTCTGCCTAGAGTGCAGAGTACCCATCTGTAGTGTACTTTCTTCCTAAAGGTTGCTATACATGTGCCCTGGGAGTGGTTAAATTATAGATATTGACTTTGGAATCATAAAAAGTAAGAATATAAGGCAGATATAGAGCAGGGACAGGCTATTGAAAATTCCTATGGAAAGGCCACAGTCTTCACACTGAAGATCAAAGGGATCTGTGAAGGAGATAGCAATGAGCTATCAGAAATGGAGCAGCCTGGAGGATGCCTGAGCAGCAGGGAAAAGAGGCAGAAAGAGGCAGTATTCAGTGCTATCAAATGCTCAGGAGGACAAAGAAAAGACTACTAGATGTACCCAGGGAAGATTAATTTTAGTAGACTGGTCAGGCCAAAGCAATATTAGAGGAGGTTCACAAAGGTATGCTATCTCCTCCTCTCTTGCAGCGAAAACAAAACTGTCACATTTATTTTAGCCCAACTATCCCAACTGCTTGCTTTTCTACCTTCACTCTCAATTCACCTGGGCTGAGCCAGCTAACCAGCCGAAGTTGTGGATCTCTCAGGTGGCATGGTTTGGTCACCTTCCCCAACGGAGTTATTGGAGAGTCTATAAGCAGGACACAGCTCCTGTGGGAGGTTAGATGAGACTCACCACCTGTGAAACCATAGTGAACTGACAGAGTACCCAGCTAACCATTTTAGAAGGAAAAAGTGCTTCTGTGACAGTCTCACAGTTCCCCACTGTTGTGGGGGACACAGCAGAACCACTTATGTCTGTTTCCCTTTTTAGCTGAGTGCTGTGTTTCCAGAGGGTGAAGGGAGGACAAGGTCAGAGAAGCTTATCTCTGCTTTCATTCTGGCTAGCCTTTTGCCTAGTGTCCAAATTGCTCTCCCCTCTTCACACTTACCCCTGCACTCCAAGACCATAGTACATTTCAAGAACTCCCTACCCTTGTCTCCCTAACTTCTATGTGGCCATACCTGACCTTGTGTATCTGCTCTTTATAAACCTAGTGTCTTATCCCAGGCTATACCAAGGGCAAATGTGTCTGGTAAGGTTAAGAGGCTATTTTAGCCTTCTCTAGCAAGGAGGCAGGCAGGTTATGCCAACCCCACATCTCCCAGGATGCACTGAGAGCCTGGGAACCAGGAGGGAGGGAGGAGGCTCAGCTGAGGAGCTCAGGATTTAATTCTATGCATCATTAAGTAGTCCTCTGAAAGTAGTGTCCCCCTATACATCATCCATGCTTAGTAAACAGCACGCTGACATTACATTAGCGGCTGGAAATGAATTTTCTCTTTTATAGGGAAATTGAGAATCCGCCAAGAAGAAAGAAAGAAAGAAGAAGAAGAAAAAAACCTTCAAAACCAATTATCTAGGCATTTATGAGTTCCACCCTGATCCCTCTCTCTCTCCTCTCTCACTCAGATGCAAAGAAGCATTTAATATTTAATATATTAAGAAAAGAAAGAAACTTTGATAGATTATGTGGAATCTGGCATTAATTCCCTCTGCCCCTTCCTTACTTTCAAACCCATGCTTGCTTCTAGCTGACATTTAAATGGATTAAGGTGTTCAGATTTCCTTAATAGTGTTGACATTTTGAAAATATTTCTGGCATTTTTTTCTATCCTCAAAATAATATTAATAAATAAACATGGAAATGGATCTTCCCCTTCTACTTGACAGGTCTGCTCCAACTCTGTCCTCTCCAAGACTGTTAGGATTTACATTTTCCATTCTTATTTACAAGAGTAAGAATAGAGGGGAGAGAAGTAAATTCTTTCTACGGAAATGGTGAAGATGAGTATAGGAGTCCCAGCAAGCCTCGTCAGAAGGAATTTTGCTATCACCAAGTTGTTTCCCAGTCTGCAGACACTTTCTCTCTTTCCCTGAGCTCTGGGCAATCTGTCTTCTGTTTTTTGCCCTCTCTCTCCAATCCTAGGTCAGTGGCTGTTTCTTCTTATGATTGTTAGGCCTTTCGACTATGCAGTCTGGTTAAGTGCTTGCAGTATTGACCTCACCTGATAGACACACCTGAGACTCTTTCACCTTTGGAAACATGATTCTAAAGAGAAGGGATGTACTTGACCTATTGGCCATTCTTTCCCTGGAGCAGGCTTCCTTATATTGTGCTGTGATGTGTTCTCTTATGTAAATGCCAAGTCCCTGAGAATGGGCCCATGGGGGTACAATGAATACTTTTGAAGGCTCAGTAGGAAAAGTGGGAGGGAGGAAAGAAGTGAAATGAGGAGGAAGGAAGGGAGGAAGAGAGCTAGGAAGAAAGAAAAGAGGGAAGAAGGAAAGAAGGAGGGAGAATGGGTAGGAAAAAAAGAGGTACAGGAAAGAAGAAAATCACTGGAAGATGGATATCTTCATTGAGTAAACATCTCAAATCCCTGATGATCTTGTGGCTTCCAATCAAAATTCAGTCAGAAGTCATACTGAGTTGTGTGATGCCAGCTCTGTGCTGATCCCTGCCTACAAGTTTCTCAAAGTGGATATTAAGTTTTTACCTTAAAGAGAGCTCAGTGTTCCTTATAGGTAGCTCTTTATAATTATTAACCTGAAGAAGAAAAATTAGATATTCCTGAAGAATAATCTCAGTGCTATTTTTTAATAAGTACTATTTAATCCCTCAAAATCTCAGTTTTTCACATAGAAAGTGAGAATAACACTTCCAGTCATGTAACTATCACACAAGGATATTATACAAAAATATATCTTCACTGATTTTGATGGGAAAGCACACAATGTTGGATAGACTTTTAGAAGAAGTTTTTCTAACAGTTTCTACTAGAAGAATTTCAACTGGGTTCTGGCTATCAGACCAGATTTAGTGACCATGGCAGATTGTGGGATAAACATTATCACCAATTCCAGTGTTTCTGCCTTTCCATGGATAGGATGAGCTCTCCACCCTCCCACCCATCTGCCTGTACTTCTGCATCTCTTTCTGGTCTTGTTCCTGCCTGTCTCTGACAGGGTACACTCATATGATTATGTTTTAGGGATAAATATAAAAAATTTTGTTTGGAATACCTGGTTTTCACAAAATTACTTTTATTCCATCTTTCAAAACTATCCCAGGCCAAACATTATGAAACAATTTTTTCCTCTGGGCAATGTGTGGCCTGCTAGATATCATATGTACATCAGACTTGCTTGGCTTGGCACAGTCTTCAGGGCTCGGTTGAAATTGCTTTTCTTTTTTAACATCTCAGCTATAATCAGCCTAGAGTCTTTGTATTTTTGCCCTTTCTTTTGATTTTGAGATTTCTTACTCTGTTAATCTAGTAATTCTTGTGTTTTGAGTTATTGACTTTGGATTCGTTGTGTTCATGGCCTGCATCTGTTAGTTTCAAAAGAAGTGTGTTTGTTGACACTGTGATTTGTAAGTGCCATAGTAAGTTCGGGATTAACAGTTGCATATGAGTATTTCCCTTCGTCAAGTGTACAACCTAGAAGGCTCTAGAAAGGTATCTAGTATGCAAATCAGTGTACAACCTAGAAAGCTCTAGAAAGATATCTAGTATGCAAATCAGTGAACAATGTTTATAAGCAACATGCATTCAAGGAACTGAGTCATGCAAGTTGGACAACAGGGATCAGAACAGCGTACTAAGTAGATGAGAAACAAAAAGAATGCTCCAGTGGACTTACGAGAAAAGGGTGGTAGGGAAGGGTTATTCAGAATGAACATATTTATATGCTATTGAAGAAAGACAAATACAATTAGCTCATCCTATATTTTATCTGATTGAGTGCATTTGTGAGATAGGAGAAGAGGGTTCTAGTTTCAGATTTTATACCTTAGCCTCTGCTTCCCTTCCTCATTTATTAAGAGTTTCTGTTAAATAATATTATTTAGGCTTTGAGTTAGTCACCCCATTAACTCACCGAGCCTCTGCCATTCTTTCAGTAAATTATTCTCATACATCTGTCATATCTCAGCTAATGTGACAGGCAATACCTGTAGAGTCCAGTAGGACTAGCTTTGAAAGTTGGTACTGGATTGGCATTGCCTGGTGTACAATATGACTATTTAGTCTGCATTATAAAAATATTATTATTTTGTAGTTGGTTGTGGGGCTTGAACTCAGGGCTTGGGTGCTTTCCCTGAGCCTCTTTGTGCTCAAGGCTAGCACTCTACCATTTGACCCCAGTGCCACTTCTGGTTTTTGAGTGTTTAATTGGAAATAAGCGTCTCACAGGAATTTTTTTTGCCTGGGCTGGCTTTGAACTGCAATTATCTAATCTCAGCCTCCTGAGTAGCTAGGATTATAGGCGTGAGTCACTGTGCCCAGCCAACATTAATTTTTGTCCGGGTTTTCCCTTCTACCAAATTCATACTGGAAAAATAGCCTATATGGTCCATTTAAGGAGCAAAGACTGATTTAATCAAAATAAATACTAACACCCATATAAACATTATCTGTATAATTATTGGAGGTGTTAGGTTCCTTCCTCCTAGTAGGACTGATCATTATCTTGAATTCTGGTTTTATTATTTCTTTACTTTTTTTCATGGTTGGGCCTCATATTTATGTATTTCTAATAGTATTTTGTTACTTTAGATTTATTAATTTTTCCAAATGGTTTATGCTGTATGGGCCACTCACTGTTCCTTCTGTTGTTCAGGAAGTGTGTTGGTGACTCCTGTGTGCTAAGGTTTGCACCTTCACTTTTCATGGTTGCATGCTATTCCAGTGTAGGTACATGTCATAAGTTACCTTGTGAATAAATATTTGCTTTGCAAATATTTATAATATACTTCCAATGCATTTCTCTGTTGTAGCAATATTATTGAGAACATCTGTGTGCATTTGTGTATATGTGTGTGTGTGTGTGTGTGTGTGTGTGTAGTATGTCAGTCCTGGGGCTTGAACTCAGGGCTTGGGTGCTATTCTTGAGCTTTTATTTGCTCAGGTTACTTCTCTACCTCTTGAGCCATGGCTCCACTTCCAGCTTTCTTAGTAATTATTTGGAGCTAGAGGAGTTTCATGGACTTTCCTGCCTGGGCTGGCTTTGAACCATGATCCTCAGATCTCAGCCTCCTGAAGAGCTAGAATTCCAAGCATGAGCTACCAGCACCCAGAAGAACATCTTTTTCAATGCCTCTGGCTTTTATTTTTTGTGGTTTATACCTAGGAGTATTATAGGAGGTCACAGGCTACACATGTCTTCAGACTTTCTAGGTAATACTGAAAAGTTTTCTAGTGTAGCTTTATTACTTTATGCTCCTCCCAGCAATGAGAGATTGATTTACCAACACCTGCTATTATGAGTTTCACATTTGGGGATGTGAACTTTCTCATTGTAATTTTAATTTTCTCAATTACTAGTGAGGTAAAATGGATTTTTGGCAATTGCTGTTTCTTTTTGTATGCAAGGACTAAAATGAGTTTGTCTTTTTACTGATTTGTATAAATTCTGTTTTGATTATATGAATTCCAAATATTTCCTTCTAATATGTGTGTTATCTTTTCATTTCCTTTATAGCACACTGTGATGAATCCACATCCATAATTTCAACACGGCCAAAGTTTGTCTTTTCTTTATGAGCTTTATTTTATATATTGTGTTTTCAAATAAATGTATTCCTAATTCTGATGTCCTAAAGATTTTCCTTTCCTTTTGTTTTCTTCTAACATTTAAAGTTTTATTCTTCACGTTATGTTAGGGAGCCATCTTGGACTGATTTTGTGTGTATTGTGAAATAGAATTTCATTTCCTTATGCTTAAACAATTTTCCAGTAAGATTTGTTGAGAAGCCTTCTCTTTCCACAATGCCATATGTGTTTTTATTTTTATTTTTATTTTTGCCACATGTGTTTTTAACTGGTATCTGTATATATGTGGATCTGTTACTGGATTCTGTAATTCGTTTCACTGGATAACTCATCCCTCATCTTATCTCTGCTAATGGACCAGCAAGTTCAGGGAAGCTCTTGAATCAAAATACTGTGCAGTAGAGCCAAATTAATTTATTTTATTCATTAAAACTGTTCTTCACAGGGGCAGTCTAAGGATAAAGAGAATATTGGACTTGAAGAAAGGGGTTACAGTCCTACTCTGAAACTTATTTGTGTGACATTGGCCACATTTCCCTCCCTCTATTTTTTTCTAAGCCCCTGATTATATAGCTGTTAAATGGGGACAATGATTTAAATCCCAAAGTCTGTACAAAGGATTACATTTTATATTTAAATTTTATATTTTAAAGGCTATGAATGTTCCTGCATTCATCAACCCAGCATTACAATGAGCCTAGAAGATGGATGTACTTTCTAGCAACCTGGACCTAAGGCTATAAGGATATCTTCTAATAGCTCTAGTCTAATGAGTCAGGTCTCAGTATTACCCCACATGAAAATAAGACTTAAGCCCCTCAACTGAATTGTTTGTTTCAGTTTACCCAACTCTCTACCCACAGTTCCTGACTGAGTTCCAAACTCATTTCAAAGGGCACAGGGCTGTGATGTTTGCTGCTACGAATGATTGAGGATAACTGGCAAAGAGAAATTTGCTATGTATTACTAAGTTGGAAATGGCAAATAAAGAAGAAATTTATGCAGGGACAGTCATCTTCAAACACTTGAACTGCAGGTTCTGCAGTCTGGTATTATTAAAGGCTAGCTTATCAAGAACTGGTAATGTCAAAATATAACTATAGCACTTTATTACTGATGAAGTGTTGCTATGTCATTCAGCCTATTTTTTTTAACCAGTTCTGGGGTTTGAACGCAGGGCCTAGGCATTGTCCCTGAGATTCTTTTGCTAAAGGCTAGTACTCTGCCACTTGAGCCAAGTACCTCTTCTGGCTTTTTCTGTTTATATAGTTCTGAGGGCTTCGTGCATGCTTAGGCAAGCACTCTACCACCAAGCCACATTTCCAGCTCTAATTCAGTCAATTTAAACAAGTTTATCTACTTTATTTTCTTAACACTGTGAGGCATTCTGAAATTAGAAATTGGTTCTGGGAGTCTGATAGGTGTTCATGTTTATAGAGCAAGTAAGTGATGTTGCTAGGTCTCAGATTCAGGTTGGACAATTCAGTCTCCTTTTACTGTACACCTATAACTTTACCTGAGTGTGCTGGAGTAATTTCATATGTTATTCCATCATTCTCATTTGGTCTTTATACTAGACCAATGTCAGATTGCACAACTCAGTTTGGATTTCAGAGGACATTGTTACTAATTGACCAAAGATCTGTAGTAGAGCTGGTCTTGGACGTTTTTCTGAAGACTTACAAACTCTTTCAACTCCCAGAACTGAAAGAAATGTTTTAATAATTACTTGTACACATATGGAAGTACTTTCTTATGGGTTCATCCTCATCTTCCAGATATGGCCTTACATTGGCCTTGGAACAGTGATGAGACTGATTAGATATTGTCTTGTACATAGCAATCTGGCACTAGGAAGTTGAGGCTGGATTTTAGTGACCACAAAGATGTAGCCTGCTTAGTCTTACTCTGGCAGCACCTTTAGAGCTGGGAACAAAGGATGCTGGGTATTGACTGAAAGAATGCCAAGCTTCTGGGTCCCCAGGTCACTTTTTACACTCATAGATATAGCTCCCTCTGCTCTGATCCTAGGCACTGGCTCAACCCCAAGGACTTCCTTATCTGTCATCTCTGAGTTTTAGTACCTCCATTTCCTTTCTCCAGTATCTTTCATTATTGCCCCACTTCTGATTGACATGATCCTTATTACTCTATGAGATGCTACTTTGGCTTAACAGTCTTTCCTTGGTGTGCCTTGAAACTCAGGCCTTCAGCATCTCTCCCCATGTAACTCATATTCAAGAAGTCATATAAACTTCTCCATGTAGATGACCTCTGAGATATGCCTATGGATGAGAACTTCAGGCTTCTGCTCTAGATAGCTACACAGGTTCCTGTGCTATCCGACATTCACATAAAACCATAAACCATGATGCTTCTAATTCTTTTTCTATTGTGAAAATACAGTACAGAGGGGTTACAATTACATGGGCAAGATAATGAGTACATTTCTTATCAAGCATTGTTGCCTCCTCCTTTGTTTCCCCTTCCCATCCCTTCCCATACCCCACCCCGCTCCCCCCGATTCTCCCTTACCTCCCTACCCTCCCACCAAAGTTGTAAAGTTCGTTTTTAACATAACGACTTGTACATCTCATTGTTGCAATGGGTCCACCTGTATCCCTATTTAAATGATTTGTTTTTTCCCTTCCCCTCCACAAATTATACCAACATCAAATACAGTGAAAGCAGGGGTTATACTGTGGGGGAGGGACATACAAAGCAACAAAGAAATAATCTTATAAATGTGTTAGAACTTATCTATCAATGTCTTCACCATTTTGGTTGTCAAGGGTTATGTTCTCATCCCCCCTCTCTTTCAATGTTTTATTCGGTAACAAATCTTATTGTAACCAAAGCATATTGCCTTCAATATCTCTTTGCATTTTTAGCCCCAGAATCTTGGCCTAGATTTCCAGAACATATTGCAATAGATTTTTGACTGCTTTTCCATGGGACGTTTCAGTGTTCTGCTAACTTGTCATGCCCTACTTCATGCCAGAGTTTATATCTTACTTTTCTAGCCCTTCTGGGAGTGATTTCCAGACTTTCTAATAATGGGGTTTGACTTTACACAGTAACATTAATGCTAAAGTTTCTGAGTTTCAGTAGTGACTTACACCACAGGAACTGTGGAATTTAGAGTACAGTACTCCCCAAGAACCTTCTCTGGCTACCCACCTTCATGGAATTCCTTCATTTCCTGTGAATCTCTGTACAAGAACTTCATCCTTTGGTCACATCTATCATGCATGACCACTGTTCTGATTCTTATGTATTGAGTAACTTCTTCCTTGTTTCTGACCACAGGGACAAAGACATCTGCAGAGTTTCCTACTGTTTCTCGACACATGATGGCATTAAATTCAGTGAAATGGATCCATGGAATATTGATTCTTATAATGCAGGACAAGGTTGGAGCTAGATTATTTTAGGCTAGCACAGACTAGATGCTGTCAAGGCTACCAGGACAACTTTCTGTTCATTCTATATTGACCCCTTTTCTATAACTGTGTACTCAGTCATCTCAGCTGTCCTCAACTCATAGCGTTTCTCAATAACCCACTTCTCTGGCTGCCATTTTGGGACATGACCTTAGTTTACACTTTACAGTGCTCTCAGGTGCACAATTCTTTACCCACAGGTGAAAGGGATTAGCAGTCAGACCATCTTCTTTAAGTTCTAGGTTGGAGAAATTTACTTACTCTCTTTTATTGTACAAGATTGTTTTACACAAAAGCTAAAAATAGTAATACTTCCATCTTTGTAGATAACCCAATGGATAATAAACACAACCTTTTAAGCCATATAGTACTAAACGAGAGCTATAATGAGCCCTTCTTTCCTATACCTTCAGATATTTCTATCCCTTCCTCCTCAGTACTTCTGCTACTTGGCATCCCACCTGCTCATTCCATTTTACAATGGTTGCAGCAACTTCAATTATCTCTCAATGGACATACCTCACCCTCTAGCATATAAATATTTTACTTAAGCCTGCAGCCAGCTCCACCTCCCTCAACCACTGTCCTCTTTCCTTTCCTTTTGTAACCAGAGAAGACAGCAAGCAGTTACCCTGCTGCTTCATTGCCTACTCTCCATAACTCTTGCATTTTTTTCTCTCCCATTTTTCCCAAGTCAGCAGAGCTTTCTACCTTCTCATTTCTTACCCTTTTAAATTCCTTTGTAGAACCCAACACTGCAGTCCACCCCATTACTCCCTAAACTCCCTTGGCTCTTAGATTTCATGACACCTCATACTTTTACTATGTGTGCCTTTCTTATGACCTCTATCACTCTTTTACAAATCCATTGTCTCTTTTCCTCTTTTCTTTTGCTTGTTTCTTTTCCTTACTTTAAAAAGTATTTTATTGTTATTAAAAAGGTGATATACACATGGGTTGCAGTTACATAAGTCAGGGAAAAAGCACATTTCTTTTTGGATAATGTCACCCCTTCCCTCACTCTTTCCCAGTTTCTCCCTTCCATCCTCACCTACAAGTTGTATAGTTCATTTGCAACATAGTGTTCAGTGAGTATCATTGCTGAATTTGTTTACCCTTTGTCCCTCCATTTCTTGTCTTCTTTTTCTGATTCAGTATTACCCTCATCTCCTTGTATGTGGGCTTTTTACTAGGTCTACTTTTCTGGCATCTTTTCTACCCCAGACCAGGAAACATAATCATATTTTACCTCACATTACTTGAACCATGCTTGAAATTCACCTTAAGTGAGAATTAGTTCAAACTTAAGGACACCATACAGAGAGCAATTTCATACCATATGAGAAAATGTTTCATACCATATAAAACATTTGAGAAAATGGTTATGTTTAACCTAAAGAAGAGAAAATTCAGAAGAAGCATGGTCTTTGCTGTCTTAAACACTTGAAAAGATGTAAATTCATTGCAATCTACTGGTTTTGAACACTTCAGAAAATGCAATTTGATAGAAATAATAGACAGGAAAATATGGAATTGTAAAGTCTTTTGAAGGCTTTGTAGCCATGCTATCATAAAATTCAACATATGTGAAGCACACACGCATACATCATTCCAATCTAGTTTTCTTTCTGTCCTATGACTTTTTGCTTCCAACTACCCATCCTTACCCTCATGGGTAGGGAATGTTGTTGCATGTAGCAGAATGCAACTCCTTTATCGTTGAGCAATACTCCATTATATCGATGTGGACATTTACATAACTCCCATTTGGGACAATTATGAATATGGCTTCCATAAACATTCATGATGTGCAATATGAGCATGTTTTCTTTTATCTAAAAGTAAAATTTCTGGAAGATGTGCTAAGTGTTTAACTTTTAAAGGAATATATTATGACTGTTCACTCCTTTCATCATCTCCCAACTTATGTCAAGAAAATTGAATATATTTTCTGATCTTCATGGATATAATCATTCCACAAGTGATCCAGGAAACTTTAAGTTGCTATATTCTCGTTCATGTTCTTGCAATAAAGATGTATTATTCCCTCAGCTGGACATTGTATAATAGTATGGACTCAATCATGACTATGGAGATTTCAACCTAGTATGGGAGGTAGATTCATATATAGATAAATCACACACAAAGCAGAGAACTGAGCTGGAGGAAAAAGTACGGTGAGAAGGGGGGATTATACTGATAAGGGATAAGGATTACTTAGATGAGGCAGAAGCAGTGTAGGTAGACTGAAGATGCAGCAGGATTTGAAGACTAAAATGTCTCCATGTCAAATTCCATCTGACTTTGTAAGCCTTACCTTTGTGAAGTCATCAGAAGATTTGTCCTCAAATCTTTACAGCATGCACCTCATGTTGCCAGTCATTTTGTGAGGGAAAAGACTTAGCAGCCTTCTGTGCAACTCATGCTATATCCTAAAGGGGTAGATGATGAAAGCCTATAATACACTCTGAGGAGAGGTCAGGATATTCAGAACACATCCACTGACCAAAAATTCAGCCAGAGGGAAAAGCAGGCTTAGAGAAGGCAGAAGAGGTCTTCTACTTTGGCAGTTGGAATACATGCATGCAATCTTCCTTATGTTCGTTGTCTAGAGCAACTGTGCAAACATCAGGCTTCCCATGAGTAAATGAATGAGCACATTTTCACTCTGTAGCTTCTCATATATGTTGAGTATATTACACACATAATCTGGGTCAGTCAGATGTGCAGACACTTGAACAAGCTACACTTCTTACTACTTTCTGGTTAAGTGCTCAGCAATTCACACAGAGTTGAATGTGTAAGAAAATAATTTTTTATGTTCTGATGCTGTAAAATATTGTTTGGATTAAAAGGGCAGGAACAAATTGATGGATCTGAGTTTTTTTTCTTTTGGCTTGAAGATGACAGGGCAATCCATCAGACAACTTCCTTGGTTCCTTGTGACATTTTAAGCTCAAATGTTATAGCTTTCTTATTTTTTTCTTTCTCCCATTTTTCACCCCCGGCTGTCTATTGAACTGTGCCTCTAGAAAATGCATCCTGTAGATGTGACTTATTTGACACTTGTCATACAGCAGGCACTCAATTGAGGCTTGTCAGATGGTGGCTGGGAACACTAAGGCTAGGTTAGCAGATTACAGCAATGAGGAAGTAACTCTAATTCACCTGTGATACTATCTTAGAATATCCACTAAGGAGCTAGAGCAAGCCCTAGCAATAGCCAAGGCCACAGAAGGACATAGAATGTGACTTAAGCAGTTCAGAGTTCTAGAAGCCAGAATGTTTGAAAAGGCTGCTTAACCTCTCAAAACCTACTTCTCAATCTTTGAGCCAGATGCAATAAATAAGCTGAAGAATAAAATGAGATATAGCAACTATGGATACATTGTAAAGATTCAGAACATACTTGGAACTGGTATATACCAACTACATTGGGTATGTATAGCTATATAGCAAGTAACCTTACACCCTGGTGTAAGTTTGATGGTGTGACTGGATGGATCTTCGCACAGGTGCTCAAGGACTACAGTTAACCAATGGCTAGATTGGAGTTGGAAAACCCTCTTCCCAGATACTTCACTCACATGACTGTTGTAAGGAAGCTGTAATTCCTCACCAGGTAGACCTCTCCATAGGACTGCTTGAGTGTCCTCAGGATAAGCAGCTGGCTTCACACAGAAGTGGGAATCCTTACAGAAGTTATCAGGGACTTTTCTTGGAGGGGACTAACTACACAAAGGTGTGAATTCTAGGAGGTAACATAAGTATGGGTCATCACAGAGGCTGACATCCATATCTTCTTTTGCTCTAATGGGTTCATTTAATAAACAAAGGATTTAGCTGATTACTTTTAAGGTTTTTATTCTATAACCACGTCTCTTTAGTTCTAAATAACTCTCCTTAAGCCTACTCCTCTCTCCGATCTAGCTGCTATTATTTTCTATACTTTGATCAGCTTTATTCCCTAGTAAGATTTTGCAGAAATGGCTGTGCATTGCATCTGCAGGGGAGGGAGTATGTATCCATTGTGGTTTATGTAAGTCAAGCCTCTGCTTTGAGAATCAATAATGAGGTGACCAATGTGGGAAGGGAGGATCAAGTATGGTACTCTGGTCTCCAGCTTTGGAGATCTGTCTTGCATTTATATTTTCCAACATGCATTTGTGGCTGAGCTCATATTTAATTCTGTCAGCTGAGGTAGAAAGAGCTGGCATTGTTCCTACCATTGTGTGTTTGAAAAAACAAATTCTCAGAAATTCCTCACTGAGGTATTTGGTGGGGTAAGGAACACAAAAAGAAAAGATATGAGGAAGGGTTTGGTTCAACCTTGTTGAGCTTGAGGTGCCTATGAAGAACATATTAAGTGCTATTGTATGCAATCTTGAATACAGCTTCCAAATGATTAGTTGGGTATGGAACAAGATCTAATATCCAAATTATCTTGCTTTATCTCCACTCTTGTATTGTGCCATTTTTTTCTCAAACCAGATGTCCTAGTTCAGTCTCCTTAAGGCCATCTCCTTATCCTTAGCAACAGTGTCATCAGCCTCACTTGCCCCACAAAGTGAGCAAGACTGCTGTCTACTGGGAAAATTTTTGATTGAGCTTCTAAGTTCTTGTAAAGATAGAAGCCAAGAGAATCTACAGCAGGGTACCCTTCGACATCCTTTAGAGAGAGCAGAGTGTTTATAACATAACCTGTTATCCAAAAGGACCCCTGCATTCTATCTCTGTAAGGACCTGGGATCCAGCTCACATTTATAATAGTTAGCTGTGAAGTAATGAAGCTTGCCTTTAAAGGTTTCTTAAGACCAACTCCTGCAGACCTGAAGCCTACCAAGCTGCTCCCACCTGAGCTGCCAGCTCAGTGGCCAGGCCCTTGTATACACTACTCTGCCTCCAGATTTAGAACCTTTTGGTAGATGACCAGAAATGGGGTTCTCTGAAAGCCAGGCACTCTACATCCAATCCCACAGTCATTTGGACAGCTGCCTCCCCAACCTTTTCTTGCTTCTGCCTCCACAGAAACCTGAGAAAGATGGAGAAGAGGAAATAGCATGGTTTCCCAACACAAATAACCTCACAAAGCTTTCTCAGCAGTGACCCTTAGCCTGTCCTGTCAGCCCCAGGCTGAAAGAGGAAGGAAATAGACCTTCTATTCAGTGTTTTTCTTCCCCTGTCAAGAAGATCAGAGGAACAGAGGAGGGAGAGAAAGGAGTCAAAAGCACCTTGTGGTCCCCTCCTATAGGATTTGTGTTGCTTTTCCCCTCCCTTTCTAAGCACTAAGTAAACAAACTCCCCAGCCAAGCAAGGCCCCAGGCCCAACTCCAAGCAGGCCATAAATAAGAGTCCTTTAGCCTTTCACTCTGGCAAGTGGGGAGGGCACATCTGAGTGGAACATTCAATAGCAGAACCCGAGTGACTGGGGAGAGAGAGGCCTCATGTTAATTGAATCCCAATTTCCTTTTCCCAGGCTGGCTCTTATCTTTTTAATTATGCAAGGCCTTTAATCTTCCCAAGGACTTGTCTCTGTCATTAATGCATGATCCCTATTAGAGATAGGGGTCTGCTCCAGGGTAATGGGAGCTGCAGAGGCTCTTGGCAACTTAAAAAAAAAGACACCCAGAATCACCCAGCACAAATCAGAGTTGAGAAAGGGAGACACAGTAGACTTCTTTTGGCTTTTAGATGATGTTCCTTAGCCATGTGTGCTTGGGAAGGTCCACTCTGGGATGAAAACAACAGCCTCTTAGGTCAATATCTATTGTTGTGGCTCCTACTCTCACTCTAGCAGCTAAGGGACAGGTGCACTACCTGAGAGCCCATCTCAAGTCACCTATTCAGGGAAAAGTTACATAAACTGTACTCAGAGTTTTGGGTTCCAGAATAGCACCTCAGAAATAAGTGAGGTGTTGTGTATTTCCTAAATGCTAGTCTCTGCATTAGGACCTGTGAATGGAAACTTGCAACCTCATAGCTTTCTTGAACATCACAGAGGTGCATTACTTCTAGGTGACAAAACTTGGGACACTCCAGAGTTAGGTTTGTCTGTAACCTCTGCTGTCCCAGCTACCCTATCACATGGCTCATGAACAATAAAGTGATGCTTAGGAATGTAAAGGACATAACCTATTGGAAAGGGTTTGTCTCATTTTAGGTGTTCAATAAATGCTTGCTAAGTAACTTTTTAACAAGGGCTCTGAGAGTCATTAAGCTTGAATTCCTGTTTCTAGAACAATTGTAGCTCCTTATTTATAGCTTTGAATTCTACTGAATCCCTCTTCCCCTCCTTCATTATAAGATGGCCTTTAGTCTAGAATGCCACATACTGCACCAGCCTCTGGGCATGCAAAAAGATGGTTAAACAAAATCACTTCTAGGAGCTAAGTGTTTAGTTGGGAAGATAAATTTTTACTAGTTTTGAATATAATATGTACATGTGTATATACAAGCATATATATATATACATTATTTGTATATATATTAACAACATGTAAATATATGTATATGTACATATGTATATGTGTGTATTTATTTGCGGAAAACTAATTTCAAAGAATGCATCTGTGAGTCAACTGTATATGTATGTGAGTATGCACATGTGTATGTGTGTATATGAAAACATAAAAATACATGGTCAACTCTCTCTGCTTTTCTAGCTCTTTCTCAGCTCTTTCCTTCTCTTCTCTTTCCCAGCTCCCTTCTCTTTTCTAGCTCTCACTCTGCTCTTTTCTAGCTCCTTCTCAGCTCTTTCCTTCTCTTCTCTTTCCCAGCTCCCTTCTCTCTCTGCTCTCTCTGCTCTTTTCTAGCTCTTTTCTCTCTCTTTCCTCTCTTTCCCAGCTCTCGCTCTTTCCCAGGCCTTTCCCAGCCACATGGAGTGCCAACTTTGCCTGGTCCCAGCAGGTCTACTGAATAAACCTACCCCTTACCTGAATACCATGTGAGTGGTACAGTTCTTACTTGGCTACCTCTTTTTAAAAATGAAGTCTGTTTACTTTCAGGCTCTCTTTGCTCTCTTTCTGCCACTCATGTCCAACTTTCTACCCTTTTTTCTACAACTTTTTGGCTTGTGCCTTGAAGAGTGCGACGCACGCTGGGTCCCAGGGACCCCCCTCTAGGTTCCCTCTCAAAGGCTAGCCAATGTAGGCTTGATCTATTTGTTCAGGTTTTCTTTGCATTTTTTCAGAAATTCACCATCTTGAATTCACCATCTTGGCCACATGGTGGGTTAAGGGTTTGGCCCCATCTGACCCTTAACCTTCCACCAAGCTTACAACTCCATCCATCTATTCTAAGGTGCCTTGCTAACAAGTTGCTCTTTTTACAGGCTCTGGTAACTGAGGCCCAACCATCTGATGTGCTTTGTTAGCAAAGATGTCTAAACATTGATGTCAAACTTTTAGGGTTTGAGTTTTGCCTTTTTTTGTTTTGTGTTGTATATTCTACTGACTAGATGGTTCTAAAATATTGGGCATATCTGTGCTAAGATTCTCACATCTAAGAAGTTTTGTCATTCTAGAATATTGTTGGTTAATTCTTGATAAGAACCAGATAAGCTCTAATTATTCTACTTGATCTCCTTGTTGCTTTAATTGGAAATAATAAAGGGCTTTTGTGGCAAAGATTGCAGTTCAAAGCCAACCCGGGCTGAAAAATTCCTAAGACTCCCTCTCCCAACTAACCTGCAAAGAGCCAGGCTGGAAGCATGACTCAAGACCCTTATCTCTAACCAGCCAAACTCTGCAAGTGGTACTATAACTCAAAGTGGTTCAGTGCTGGCCTTGAGCAGAAGTGCTCAGGGACAATGCCCAGGCCATGAGTTCAATCCTCCTTGAATACCAGCTGGGACAAGCCATCCCAGCAATGAGCACCTAGACTCAGCCAGTCTGGGGATCAAGGGAATATGGAGAGGAGTAAGAGGAGATGATGTCACAACAGCTACTTTGTGCCTGCCTTTCAAAATTAACCAGAGCCGGGAGGTCAGTAGAAGTAAGAAGCCTGCCCATCTAATGTCTATACCTGTCTACCTATTAACTGAACAGGAATTTATATTCTTGCCTTTGTCACCTGACTTCTCTACCTAGTCGCCAGATGTCAGAAGTAGCTAGGGACATTTCTACCAACATTTTCAGCCCCAAGTCCTTCCTCTTGCCATTTATTTGCTCTCTAGTATTTTTTTTCCAGCCCCTCAATGCTCATGAGACTTCTCCAGACTTCATCTAAGGACTCATGCCACCAAGGGACAGCTGCTCCTCACTGCCTTCTGGGAGGGGACCAAATTCCAGTCTTTTACCCCTATTGTCGACGCCCCTTGTCAGCAGGAAGTAGCCAGAGAGAATCTTTGCCCTATTTCATGATTATTAAAAGGCTGGAATGTAAGGTCCGCTCCTGGATGGTGAGCAGACTCCACCCTCCTCGCAGCAAAGTCTCCACCTAGTACCTGCGTTACCTAGGCAACTGGGACACCTGGAAGAGGTCACATCTTCATCCACTGAGGTCACATCTGAATTTGATGTGGCCACGCCTTTCTCCACACATACCTTAGATAAAGCCTAGCCCAGGCCCAGATGCTCTCTCTCTACTTTTCTAGCTCTTTCTCAGCTCTTTCCTTCTCTTCTCTTTCCCAGCTCCCTTCTCTCTCTGCTCTTTTCTAGCTCTCTCTCTGCTCTTTTCTAGCTCTTCTCTCTCTCTTTCCTCTCTTTCCCAGCTCTCGCTCTTTCCCAGGCCTTTCCCAGCCACATGGAGTGCCAACCTTGCCTGATCCCAGCAGGTCTACTGAATAAACCTACCCCTTACCTGAAAAAAAAAATACATGGTCAAGATCACAACTGGCTTCTCTGAAAACAAGAGTCCACACAGTATATAAGCTGTGAATAACAAGCCCTGGAGAGCATTTGTGTCTCATCAGCTGCATATCCATGATACTATTGTGGACAAATACCATAAAACTAGAAGAAAAGAGAAAAGTACCTGACTAGCACAAATTAGGTACCAACTTCATACCCTAGTATTGCAACTGTATATACAGAGAGAGAAATGAAGGAAGGAAGGTAAGAGAGAAGGAAGGAAGAAAGGAAGGAAGGAGGGAGAGAGGGAATGAAGGAAGGAAAGAAGGAAGGAAGGAAGGAAGGAAGGAAGGAAGGAAGGAAGGAAGGAATCAAGATTCCAAACCATGTCTGACCTCAACTTGAACCCACAGCCCAAAGTCTTCTTTCTGGAAACCATAGTCTGTCTTCCTGGAGTGTGTGCAGTTCTGGTCCTTAGTGCTTGTGAAGACATGATGAACCTGGAAATGGGCTGAAGAAGAGCAATTCAACACACAAGAATAGAGACAGACTTCTGTTTCAGGATAGTCCTAAAAATAAACAGCAATAAAATCTGAAAAAGTAAGATGTAATGGAAGTCTGTGTGGCCTGAGGAGGGAGCAGAGAGGGAGAGATAGAGGTGCCTGCCAAAGGGACACCCACTGGAGCCTAGAGGAAGCCATTTTAGGACAATGACAAGGAAGTTCTATTTAACACGTTCCATAAGTTTGCTGCCTGCTGTGTGATCCGAAGAAGTGGCACAGGCTGAAAATACAAATAGACTCTCAACTATGGATGAATTCATTACTGTGAGTTACTTACAGAATGCCTGGTTTCTTATTGTCTTAGAAGCTTAGATGCTCCCTGAGTTTCTAATGGACAAAACAAGTAGTTAGCAAAGTTTTCTGTAAAAGATTAGACAGTATTTTTAACTTTGTGGGCCAATTCTGTTGTTGTTGCCCAACTCTGTTTTTGCAGCCCAACATCATACATAGACAAGATAGATTAGAATCTTGTGTTCCAATACAACTTTACAAAAACAGACAGGGCCAGTTTGATCAATAAGTTGTAATTTGCTAACCTTTGGTCCAAAGCAACTCAGAGTTGGACTGAATCAGATATTTTAAAATAAGGATACAGGATGACCTATTGTAACAATGAGATGTAAAAGACACTATGTTGAAAATAATCTTTACAACTTCTGGGGCAGGGAGGGAGGAATTGGGGAGGTGGGAAGGCAAGGGATAGTAGGGGAAAAACAAAGGAGGTAACAATGCTCAATAGGAAATGTACTCATTATCTTACTCATGTAATTGTAACTCCTCTGTACAGTATCTTTATAATAAAAAAATACTAAAAAAACAACAACTGAGCAGCATCTTGGTAATTGTATCCTCAGTCTGTGGAGTAGGATAGTGACACCAGAGATGTTGAATAACATCCCACATACATACACCCAACCAGAGACTCAAAGTGGGCTATTAGGGTTGTCGGAAGTGGTGCATAGTTAAATTCTCAGGAAGTATTTGCAGTATGGCAGCTAAATGTTTCTGTGCTAGGCATTTCTGACTCTTTTATATGGAACTGATGGTCAAAATTACCTTTTCTTTAAAAATATTTCAGATGGGGGAGAATTTGAAAATGCAGTATAAGAAAACTCAAAGCTAGTTCAAATTTATGGAAATCAAAAGACAATAAACATACTGCTTCTTTAAGCCCTCCTCCCCACTTCTGAGGTAGGAGAAACATTTATTTCTTGGTAGTCTGTAAAGATAACACTGGTAGCTAGAGCCTATGAATGCAGGTTGTACATCTCCCTCAGGAGTGATGTCTCTCTGGTTGGGCCTGCCTACAGAGAACATTTATGTTGTACATTTGTGCAAGTCTTTGGTACAAACAATCTTGAACTTTCAAACACTGTTGGTTAGAGCCGGGAATAGATCAAATTACTTGGTGCTTACACCCTTACAGGCAGGATGTGTGTGTGTGTGTGTGTGTGTGTGTGTGTGTGTGTGTGTGTGTGTGTAGCTTGGTAAGGAGGAGGGAGCTCAGGACTACATCAGTGCTTGTAAGCTCCTAAGAACTATTATATCTGTGATTTGTTTTATGGGGATTGAAGATACCCTATGAAAATAAGAGCTCATTTAAGTAACTCCTTAGAAGTAAAAAATCTTAGTAGAAGAGACACATACTGCTGTTTCAGCTTAACCACTGGAATGCTCAGTGGTTACTAGCTTACTCCATAGCTCTCAAAGTTACCATCTGTGGAAGGGAGCTATGTTGCCTGCTTTTGATACCTTGGGGAAATGGCTGCAAGTGAACAAAGTGAGGAGTTAGTACAATCTTCTTTTATTTTGCTCTTCCTGGGGCTTGGATTCAGGGCTGTGCCTGCGTCTCTTTGTGCACAAGGCTAGCACTCTATTACAGCCACAGTGCCACTTCTAGTTTATTGGCTATAAGAGGCTCACAGGGACTTTTCTGCCCAGACTAGCTTCAAACCACAATCCTCAGATCTCAGCCTCCTGAGTACTAGGATTACATGTGTGAGCCCCTGGTGCCTGGCTAATACAATCTATTTTAAACTGGAGGGTTGCTTTGCTTTCTAGGGCAGTTAGCATTGTTCTTCCAGTATAGACAAAATGAGTCCATTAGTTGGAAGCCCTGAAAATGCTTGGTAATGTGGGGACACTGAAATCTGAGAATTAGCTTTGCTTTAGCCATACCTTGAGCAACACCTCTCCCAGAGAAGTTTTTACCTTAAGGCCAAGCGAATCTGTCAGCAGACAATTCTCCATAACAGATAGTAATATCTTCTGCCTCTGTCTCTTCATAAACAGCCACACAGGCTGCTGGTCAGAATAAACAGGCTGGCTCCTGTGGGAGAAGATTTTTTCAAATGTGAGGTTAAGAAGTAGAGAGTTTTGCATTTCCTTTGGGCTATTGGCCATTTTTACTTCTTCTTCTGAGACGTCTCTTTAAGTTATTTATTAATTGGGTTGTTTCTTTGAGGGTTTAATTTCAAAAATTGATTTTTGAGTTTGGAATATGTTCAAGATATTAGGCTCTTGTTTAATGTACAGCTGGTAAAAATCTTCTCTCATTCTGTCAGCTTCTTTCTATTTAGTTTTTTAGCTATGTCCTTTGCCATCCAGACACTTTTAACTTTGATATAATCCCATTTATCAAGTCTTTCTCTGATTAGTTGGATTTCTGGATTTTTGAAAGTTTTGACCTGTGCCCAGGAGTCCTAGTGTTTCTCTTACCCCTTATCCCTTCCTGTAATAGTTTCATGGTTCCTGGTTTTACATTGAGGTCTTTGACCCATTCTGGCTACTATCAAGAAAACAAACAACAACAAATGCTAGTGAGGATGCAGCCAAAAGGGGAGTCTAATAACTTATTGGTGGAAATGTAAGCTTGTAAAACTACTCTGGAAAGCAGTAGTGAGGTTCTACCCCCCCAAAGCTCACATAGAACTACTTTGTGATTTAGCAATTCTACTCATAGACATTTATCTAACAGAACACAAACAAGGATAGAGTAAAGTCACCAGCACAATGATGTTCATTGCAGCATTATTCACCATTATCAAGATATGGAATCAACCCAGAGGCCTCTCAATGGAAAAATGAATCAAAAAGTGTAGTGAATATACACAATGAAATTGTACTCATCCATTAGAAAGAATGATAGTATGCCATTCATAAGGAAATGGAAAGAGTTGGAAAATTATATTAAATGAAGTAAGTTTGACTCAGAGAAACAAAGGTTGCGTGGTTTCCCACATTTGTGGTAGATAGAATATACCTATAAATCTATAAGTAAACACACTGGGTTACAAATGAATTCATTTGTATAGTAGACTATGAAGATGATCAGCATCAGGAAATGGGTATATGCAAGGTGGGGGGCAAGGGGAGAAGTGTAGATGAATGAAGGGGGAAGAGAAAAGTGCAGTCAAGAATTCATTGTATGTATCACAAAAAAATCACATAGTACCTTATAAATATGTTAGAAACAATAGCAAGAAAGAAAAATAACCCACTTGTGTCCCTATCTTGGGATTCATTTCATCTATCAAATATTGAAGGAGATTTCAAATCTCTCAGGGTTCTACTCACTCCAGGCCGGAAAAATTCTTCAAAGGCTACTTTATAAGCTCTTCAAAGTGCTAGTTCATGGGTTAGCACTAGTGTTCACTACTACTTTGAAGTACTAGTTTATGGTTTGTAGTTATGTGTTTTAAAAGGTGCTTCCTAGAACAGAACACAGCACGTAAATGTGTACTGTGTACACATTCTGTGTAATGTGTACAAATTCATTTTTGCCTCATCTAATAATCCATCCATTTATCCATCCATCTATGCATCTATCTATCTGACTGTTTTTTGATACATGATCTCCTTATATAGCCCTTGCTGGCTTGCTATATGAAGCAAGTTGGCCTTGAACTTGAGATACTCTTGGTTCAGCCTCATAAGTACATAGATTAGAGGCATGTGCCACCTCTCTCTGCTAACTATCTTTGGTTTGAATGTTGTGCTTCTGTAAATGAATTTACGATTCATTTGTTTGTTTTTGTTTTAACAGTCAAATGGCTCATTGTAAGTTTCTAGAGTGTTGACAATCTGAGTTCTCAATATTTTGGTTATTAGAGTTTGTCCCTTTGCTTATAATTTTCTGATAGATAATAGTTGAGTGCCCCAGTTTGTTAAAATGCTGGTGATGTCTTCTGAAGGTAAATTCTTTGTGTTCCAAGTAAGTTCCTATACTCCATTGCCCAATGGCCTACACTTGAGAATTTTACCTAATCTGTTCTTGAGCAGAGGTCAGCCAAAGGTTATGGGGCTGTTGGGCTACCTGGCGCCACCTCAGCCAGCTGTTGACTTACAGAATGTTCTCAAGAACAACTGAGATCATTGCTTGAAACAACTCGGATGAAGGGCACTGCTGACTCTCCTGAAGGGCTCTTGTGTGACATTTGACAGTACTAGTGGGTGGGGGTTTCTGGGTTTTGCAAACCATGTACTAGCATGGGTAGGCTCTCTAGACAGACCCATTTGCAAGTTTGGAGACAGCCAGGAATCTGACTTGCTCCTACTATCTCTTTAACCCCTTTCCCTATACAAATAGAAGGTAATTTCTTTGTGAAGTAGGCACTTAACTTTTATAGGCAGGTCTGAATATTGGCAGAACCTATGGTAAGTGAATAAATCAAGTCCTAAGGCTTATGCTTATCCTCATTCCTAGCTCAGGCTGAACCCTAAGGGGGTATGCACACTTAAAGTGTAGACATCTTGGCTCCTGTGTAGCCCTCCCTGAAGCAGCCACTTGTTCACCTCCCCTGCCGCCCCACATAGACGTGTGTACCAGAACACAGCTAAGTGGGATAAGGTCAGGTGTGTTTGTCTCTTTGTTCCCCAGAATTCTCATCTTTAAGGGTGAATTGTGACTGAAGAGTCAAAGCAGAGGCCCAGAATAGCCCTGTAGGGTCACCTGGTTTAGAGAAAGAAGCCTGGCTATTCCAGAATCTTAGGCGACATTGCTCATAGGTTAACTATTAAATCAGGCATTTGGTCTTTGCGGATTAATAAGCTCCTATGTATGGAGGTAGTGGGTGGGGCAGTTGAACTTACTTAGGCAGAAAGCCTGCATTAAAAAAGGATCAAGTTCAAGTCTAAAAGCTCAGTTATACATATGAACAAGAGGCTTGAAGATCATCCAGTACATTGAGATGATAGAAGAGATACTGGTCAGGGGCCAGACAGCCTGAATTCTCATTCTGGGAGTTGACCATTGAATGTTTTGACCATAGGGCCTGAAGCATTTTTGACAGCTAGAGTTTAGGGTCACAGGTATGAAACAACACCTCTGTAGGGTCCCCAGGAAACACATCCTTGTGGCATGCCTTGCAGTGCTATTTTCCAGTCCTAGAGGAGATCCTGTCTTGTTCATTGATGAAACCACTCAGACTTCCCCTCCATATATTCATTCAGAGTTTGGTTACTATGAGAGATAATGAAACTCTTATTTAATTCACATCACTTCAATTTCATCCCACACAACTGTCTCCCATCAACTATAGCTCTGTGTTTTATTGAAGTAATCATTTATGGGGTTTTGTTTTCTTGAAGGAGGTAAAACAGAAAATATAAACATATGTTAAAAATAACCCCCTGCTTTTCACTTCATATTTCTAATGTGCTTTCCCATAAAGTACTTCATTACAGAGTCAAGCAGCTGCTGTCATAAAATATGGCCTCAGATGTAAGATCAATGCAAACCAAATGAATAGAAACTCTGAGAGCAGAAGGGAAATAGGACAGGCTCATTAGGGCCCTGGTCCCATTGTTTCTGGGTCTAGGCAACAACAAGACATCTGTTTGTTGTTCAGAGAAATATTTGGAAACTTTGCTTCCCTCTCCTAAACTTCTATTTTGCTTATTCATTTCTTTGGCCCAGAATTATGTTGCTCTTTTTTGTGTGTATGACAGCACAAGACCTGGATGCTGTCTCTGAGCATTTTTGCTTGACTGGTACTCTACCACTTGAGCCACAGCTTTACTTTTGGCTTTGGGTAGTTAATTGGAGATAAGAGTCTCATAGACTTTCCTGCCTGTGCTGGATTTGAACTGTGATCCTCAGATTTCTGCCCCCTGAGTAGCTAAGATTATAGGTATGAGCCAATGGCTCCTGGCATTAGGTTGCTTTTTAGAAACAAAATCTCAGCATTGAAAGGTACTCTAATCATTAGATGAGTAATTCTCAAAGTGTGAGCAAAGAGGCAGCAGCATCTGCTCAATTTGGGAATTTGTTAGAATGGCTCAGGCCCCACTTTGGATCTGTTGAATTAGAAGTTCATGGGACATTTTCTGCTATGAACATTTTTGTTTTATTTGGGTCTGGTTGTGGGGCCTGAACTCTGGGCCTGGGTGCTGTCCTCAGCTCTTCAGCTCAAGGCTAGCACTCTACCACTTGAGCCACAGCGCCACTTCCAGTTTTTTTTTTCATTTTTCTTATGTGGTGCTGAGGAATTGAACCCAGGGCCTCAGGCATGCAAGGCTCTACCACTGAGCCACCTTTTCAGCCCTGCTATGAACATTTTAACAAACCTTCCAAGTGATACTGATAAGTATCCACACTTGAGAACCAGTGATCTAGACTCTCAATCTGTTTCAAACTTCAAACTGAGACCCCATGGACAGAGGGTCATGTTCCCTGTCACAGAGCCCAAAAGGAAAACCAGTTTCTAGGCTCCTATCCTGAGTCCCTTTTCCTGTCTCCACTCTGCTGACCCCTTCCCAAACAGTTTCACTATTTTCCAAGCCATATCTGAAGATACAGACTATGAACCTGAAGTATAGCCAATGTCCCACCATAGCAG
Source organism: Dipodomys spectabilis (assembly GCF_019054845.1). Classification (NCBI taxonomy): domain Eukaryota; kingdom Metazoa; phylum Chordata; class Mammalia; order Rodentia; family Heteromyidae; genus Dipodomys; species Dipodomys spectabilis. Next base: position 354,397 of record NW_024871265.1, on the reverse strand, counting down.
GGGCCAGGGCTTGCTGGTGAGAAGCAAGGTCTGGCTGATAATTTGGAAGCTACAATTAAAATGGTTGCTGAAAGTCAGACTACACCCTTCTCCTCACCTCTTATTCATTCTTTGATCTCTCTTCTTGAATATAACTCTATGTGATTAAGTATGTCTCATTGCCCAATCTAGACCTCTCCAGATAGCTCTGAATCAATATCTAGTCTTTTAAGTAGGAGTGGGTAGCATTGCTCAAACTGAAAGCAGAATCATAGGCAATTTGAACCTAGCATCATAAATACCAGCATTCTTGCTACAGGTTTGAAAACAAAACAACAACAAAAATATATAACATGAAAACCCAATGAGTCAGCAGTGCCACTCTCAGGCACATTTCTACTCATGAGACTTTATGAGTCCTCATACTTAACATTTCTCCTCTACATTTTTGAAAGCCCCATAGATATGTCATGAGACTGATTGGTTCACCCTAATGGGTGTAGAGAGGCTTTTATGCCAAGATACAATAAGGAGACATGGCCACCCACCTGAAAGTAAGACTAGTGTGGAATCAGGCACTCTAGAAATTGGAGATGCTTCTGGACAGCTGGAAAGAAGGGTGCTTCAAATAGACATAAAATGGTTAAACTTTCCCTGGTCAGGCACTGGTGGCTCACACCTGTAATCCTAGCTACTCAGGAGACTGAGGTCTGAGGACTATGGTTCAAAGCCAGCCTGGGCAGGAAAGATGGTGAGACTCTTATCTCCAATTAACCACCAGAAAACTAGAAGTGGCCCTATGGCTCAAGTGGTAGAGCACTAGTACTGAGCTGAATTGCTCAGGGACAGCACCCAGCCCCAGAGTTCAATCCCCACGACCAAAATAAATAAAAACTTTCCCTGGCTGGTGGATGAGACAATGTAGGCATGAGAGGCCTCCAGAATGGCCTGGAATTTTCACAAAGAACTTAGAGAGTCAGGGGCTTCTTCCAGGTCAATGAAGACAGTCTGACACCATGATACAAGCTGGACAAGACTCAAGCCCAATGCACTGGGAAATGAGAAGCCTAGGGAGGTCAGGGAGCCCAGTGAAGGCAGATAAAAAGTTGATGGTCACTTGACATCTGGGGAGGAGATGGTCTGTGGTGGGGTTGTGGGAGTTCCTGGTATAAGTGTCATAGACATAACCCCGTGGAGGAAAGCTGTCATAAATAAACAACACCACCAAAAAAACCCCCCACGTAGTTGACAAGTATATTTATTTTACATTAAAAGAATCCTAAAAAAAATCCTGACACTGGGATTTGAACTCAGGGTCTGGGCACTGTCTCTTAGTTTTTTCACTTAAGGCTGGCATTTTACCACTTGAGTCATACCTTAATTTCCAGCATTTTGTTGGTTAATTACAGCTCAGATGTTGCAAAAAAAAAAAAACACTGCTCTTTCAAAAATGTTTTAGCAGTTCTTGGTGCTCAGAGAAACTTGAGAGAGCAATAGCCAAAACAACTGAAAACAGGAAACCCCAGAGGGAGCCCAAATTTCTGGTCCTCTCTGAAACCAGTACTCAAGAAAGAGGAAGAAAGAAGCAGAGAACTGGTCCTTGACTCTGAAGACACTGCACAAGTTTGCTCTGCATTGAAATCACTGTGGTGCCATGGGAAGCACTGGATCTGTGCTCAGAATCCTCAGGGTGCTGTCTCTTTTTGAGATGCTCCTAAAAGCAGAAGCTGTGTGTACAGATGGAGGTTCACCCTCAAAGATTCTGGGAGTACCAAGGGAAGCAGGTGCTACTAGAAACTGTTACAAACCTGATTTGAATGACAATAACTTTTACTTATTCAATCAAGAGGTTGCACCAGCCATGTCATCCTATGAATGAATACTGGAACCTCAGCATGGATAAGTCAAAGGTAAGCTCCCAGAAACACTATGCCAAATAACCAAAAGCTCATGAATGCCTTCACTCATAATTCTCATTTGTCACTTGTAGAGTCACCTTTCTTTTTGGTCTTATTTCCAGGCTTAGTTCTTGGCCTTTGGCCATTAAGTAAGTTGGTCAATACATGCTACTTTTATGTTGCTATTGAGCAGCTCTCACTTGGAGTTGACCATAGATGAGGCATGCATAAGTGGGTTTTTTCTGCAACCCCAAACCTCTTGAAATACCCGCTGGGGCAAGGCTTGGGACTCCCTATCTATGCTGATGAAATCTGCTGACTCAGGACTCCTTCTAAGAGGTACCTCCTACTTGTCAGACTTCTCTTGTCAGACTCTCTATGAACTAAACGACCTCAGATGTAGATAAATGTCAGTAGTGGTAGTATGTTGAAATCTTGAAATATCAGAAAATAGAGGAGAGAGACTTTCTCAGTAGTTACACTCTTACTCAGTTCTTGGCATCAATTTGAAATGCTTTAATATTTTACTTGGCTATTAGGCTCAGCTTGTTATTTGGATTTTCCTTGTCTTCTGATTCCCTCCAAAGAATGGTCACTCCAGTCCTAGTTCTTCCTTCTTTGGGCATTTGAATTGCTCACTGAACTCCCAGGCAAAAACAGAGGGGAACTTGAGTTAGGGCTGCCACATACTGACTACACAACTTTGAGCAACACTTCTCAAACCTGAGTTTCTTCAACTGTGAAGTAGGGATACAGTGTTTATCCAGCCTGGGTCAAGAGTAAAGTGTTGTAACCACCACCATTATTATCACTTACCAATCTACTTAACCAAGTGGGCATTTACTAGGTCCTGTATCATGCCTGTATCATCCTTACAATACTTCTGAAATTCAGATGTAGCAGAACTTTTGATTTACAAATAAAGCTTTCAGTTTGAGAACCTTTAAATAGCTTTCCCTGAGCTGTGAGCATCTAGGCATTGATGGGATAAAAATCTGGATCCAGTAGGCTGACTCTATGTCTAAACTTAGCCTTTATATCCATCTTTTCAGGAATTGAGTCTCTCCTGATTCTCAATTACCATCAAATGTTCTCTGTCTCTGTCTCTCTGTTTCTGTCTGTCTCTCTTTGTCTCTGTCTCTTTCTTTTACTGTCTTCTGTCTTCCATGTGGATGACTCTATTCCCCTTTACTTTGTATCTTTTTAGACAGAGAAGCATGTGGTTGGGGGAGGATTTCCTTTTCATGCTCTTACTCTTAACTTTCTAGGAAAGCTCCTTTGTCTCCTGTGTGCCTATAAACACCCAGAGGACCACATCCATTATGGCTTATTCTCAGCTCTTTGAACAGCAGATAGTGAATTAAAACCTGTGGCTGAGACTGGGAGACAGTAGCCAGTGGAATGAGTTCAATTTGTATACTTTCCCAGGACATAGAGGAGGAAAGGACATTGACATGTGGCTTGGAAAATACTGATGGTTGGTCTGGTATCATGGGAATGTGCTCAAATGACTAGGGGATGTTTTTCTTACTTCTCCTTCTCCTCCCCATTCCTGGCATGGCACTTTAGCCTATTCCTAGGCACAAAAGGAAATTTTTCAGGTGTTGCTTTTCAATGTTTCAAGTGCTAATCCTATCACACAAAGCTTGACTTTTGTATCAATAGGTGCCTAATTTAAAGCTAGTATTTGTGTTACCCTCTGCAGTCTTACAAGGGAGCTATTATTATCTTAGGGGCTCCATATCTAGGATCTAATCACCTCTCACAGTCCCCACTTTCTAATACTTTCACCTTGGGGTTCAGATTTTAACATATAAATTTGGGTGTGGGACAAACATTTAAATCATAACATCAGTTGGAAGTTTTTAGGCCACGAGGAGGATTTTGACCTATTTTTTCAGCAAAGTTCTTGCTGGTTTTTAATAGGGAAATGACATGGTCCCACCTACTTGGGAAGATCTTTGAAGGGCTGATTTAGAGGGATTGAATGGATACTAGGTAGGTGGGGAAGGTGTTGTAGCAATCCAGATAAGATGTAAGAAGGGTCCAACCTGGGACACTTACAGGATGGATAGAGAGGAAGAACAGGGAACTGAAGACCCTAAGAAGGAGAATGAATAGATCCTGGGTGGTGAGGTGGTTGAAAGGACTTCCTCTGATCAGAGCACATTTGCCCTGCCCCCTATACACACCTAGCATTCTACACTGTGAGGAAGCCTGGCAGAGAGGATGCTGAAGTTTCTATATGCTCACTTTTTTAACATTGCTTAGAGCCAGGTCCTGCCATCCTCTGCCTTCTTACATTTGGATGAATTCCCATCTGATGACTGTTATGGCCATAACTATAATAATAATAGTGTCAATAATATTATTCTGAACTTATTGAGAGATTTTCTTCTGAGGATGATAATGTATACAGGGTGGGGGTTGAAGGGTTCCTTGAAAAAAAATACAATTAGATAGCATTGGCTGGAAGACAATGCCCTGCCATAGGGAGAGAACCTAGATGAGACACATGCATTCACACACATTTCCAGCCTTTAACCCTTAGATAAGAACATATGTGCGGGAGGCGGGGGGAGGCTGGGAAGGGATATGAAGGGTAAACAAAGGAGGAGGCTGCAATGCTTGATAAGAAATGTACTCATTATCTTGCCCATGTAATTGTAACCCTTCTGTACAGTATGTTCACAATAAAAAATAAATAAAAAAAAGAAATAATAAAAAAAAGAACATATGTAATCTCAGAGAGGCAAAGTAGGTTCTGGCTGCCTGCTGTATGTCTACTGGGTAAATATTGGCTGCTAATTTTGTGGAATGATGCTTCAACGCCTTTCTTCCTATCTTTGAGAAGCCTTTTTAAGGATCTTCAGGTGGCAGTCAATGTTCCTGCCTCAGGAGCTCTAATTTGAGGCCATACAATTAGCTTTTAAATAATACTCCCAATGCCACAGCATTGAATGAATAACAAAGTATCTTTGAATTTGTTATTTTAATTTTCCCATTAAAGAGGCAAGTATTATTATGGGCAATCTTCCCCCTCCCTCCCTCTTTCTGTCCTTCCCTTTCCCCTCCCCATCCCTTCTCCTCTTCTTCTCTTCCCTTCTTTTCCCCTTCACAGCCATTCTTCTCTGTTCCCTTCCCTTCCCTTTTATCTTATTTTTTTTTATTTTTTATTTTTTGGGCCCAGTTGTGGGGCCTGAACTCTGGGCTTGGCCGCTGTCCCTCAGCTCTTCAGCTCAAGGCTAGCACTGTACCACTTGTGCCACAGCACCACTTCCGGCTTTTTCTTTTTGCTTATGTGGTGCTGAGGAATTGAACCCAGGGCCTCATGCATGCAAGGTAAGCCCTCTACCACTGAGCCACCTTCTCAGCCCCCCTTTTATTTTTGTATTTCCTAATTTATTATCTTTAAGTTGTTGTACACGGGAGTAGTCATTTAACAAAGCAGTTTATGAATACAATGCACCTTGATCAATGTCTCCCGTCCATCCCCTATCCACCATTTCCCTTGCTCTTCTTAATTTTGCAGGATACACATTGGATTCTTTTTTTTTTTTTCACATTGGATTCTTGATGGCACTCTCCCCTTCTCCTCTTCGATTACCTATCCTTTTCCCCTTGAAGCCCCCTTTCAAGAACCCAGTTCCTGGTACTTATTTTTTGAGCTTTGACTTTGCCTTTCTAAGGAATTACACTATTTGAATTTTCCCCTGACTCTACCACATTTCAGTTAATTCATGTGCATATACTTGCATATCCCACAATGTATTTACTTATAAATGTACTTACTTATAGCTCCTACATTTAAGGGAAAACATGCATCCTTTGTCTTTCTGGTACTGATTTACTTCACAGAAAATATTTTCTTTCAATTCTTCCCATTTCTTTACAATGGTACACTATTATTCTTTCTTATGAATAAGTAAAATTCTGTTGTGTATATACACTACATTTCCTTGATCTATTCATCCATCCAAGGGTATCTAAGTTGAATCCATAGTGCTGCAATGAACATGATTGTGCTGGTAGCTTCAGTGTATCTTGGTTTGTAATCTTTTGGATAAATGTCCAGGAGTGGAATTATTGGATCATAAGGTATTTCTATGTTGTATTTTTTGAGGAACTTACATACTGCTTTCCAGAGTGGATGAACAAATTTACATTCCCACCAACAGTATATTAGAGTTCCCTTTTGGCTTCATCCTCATCAGCATCTGTTATAATTTATTTTCTTGATAGTGGCCATTCTAATTGAAGTGAAGTGGAATGTCAATGTTGTTTTGATTTGTATTTCCTTTATAGCCAGAGATTTTGGTAATTTTTATTTCTTCTTCTGAGAAGACTGTCTTTAGCCCATTTATTAATCAAGTTGGTAGTATTTTGAGGGTTTAATTTTTTTAAGTTCTCTGCATATTCTGGATATTAGGCCAACAGTGTTAGGGTTGGGAGGGATGGTGAGAATGGTGGAAGCGGTGACATCAATCAAGATGCATGATATTCATAGGCTACTTTGTTGAATGGCAACTCCATTGTACAACTACTAAACGATAATAAGAATATTTTTTAAAAAGCACTGCTGGAAGTAGAATTCAAGGCATCATACATAGTAGGCAAGTACTACTCCACTGAGCTACATACACCCCTAGCCCATTGCTATCTTAATTCTGAATTGTGTGAACTACCAGAGTTTAGCACTTTACCTCTGTATAATTTGAATATGTATTTTTCTTCCAAAACATATGGGAAAAACCTATTTAAATGGTACAACTATTACAATTCTTAATTATGAAATACTAGCTCTAATTGATTAGTAAGTGTGGGCAAATTAGAAGATTCTAACTATTTGGCCTTAGCTGAGTTCCACTACAAATATATGTCTTTACTCTTTCTTTAACAATCTTCCAAGAACTTATTTGTGGAACATCTGAGACCTTTTAACAATTATTTTGCAGTTGTTAAAATATTCAGTATTTGAGAAGTGTAAGAATATGCTCATTGTGCTCAGAAAACAATTGAGGCAAGATATAGATAGATCAGTCTGTCAGCTGATCTTAACAGTAGGCATGTTTCTTCCTTAGATAAGTAAAGGTAGAAAGCTAGAAGTGACTTAGGGCAGATAATTCTCTGCTTGCTCTCAGTGAGAGTGGACTGATCCATTGATTGTGTGTATGCTGCCACCTTGTGGCAAAGTCTGATATCCTTTGGTCTGTCTTCACTAGAAGGAAATGTATATACTGAAGTAAGTCAGTGTGCATTTTCAGAACACCTGAAATTGTAATGGCAAGAGGTGTTAGTGACACATTGTTGTTCTCTTGGGGCTTATATTCAGGAGTGGAATGGATGAATGAAATGGAATATAAAAACAGAAAAATCCAAGATAACTTTAGACAGTGTAAAATATTATGTAAATAAACAAGATTACTCAATGACTGGGGACTAAACCTACTTCAACCAAGGTAGTCATGGAAGGCACCCTGAGAAAGGGTCATAATCCCAGAATTGATTGATGAACAGAAATGAAGCCTGAGACTGGAGATCTCCAGGCAGAGGGAACAGAAGGAAGGCTGGGGACTCACAAAGGCAAAGGTCAAATCGTATAAAATCTTCTGGACCATTCCATATAACATGTAAGGAAAGAGTGACCTAGTCTGGTATGTAAAATGTCCTTTGAGGCTCTGTGTGTTTGTGTCTGGCTTGTTCTAATTATTTTCATTATATTATTATTATTATTATTATCTGGATTTGTTATTAAATTCAACAAGCTGGTGCAGAGAGTCACTTCAGCAGTGACCCAAACACTACAAAGAGAATTGTGTCACTTCAGCAGTGACCCAAACATTACAAAGAAAATTGTGCTATACATCAGCACATTAGAAAAAACATGTGGGGAATTCAACAAAATACTGAAGCCTGGAAGCCACTAATGAGCAATTATATCACACCAGCTGTGTATGGCACCCAGGCCCTCAGCATGTGAGTTACTCTTCTGTAGCTTCAGGAACCCTGGGCTTCAGCTCATTGAAAATATGTTAAGGTTAGGGCTCCAGAACTTCCTGAGGAAGATCTGAGACAGTGCATTTGGACACTAAGGGGCTGACCATTGCTTTTATGGGCTGTGAATTGAGGAGATGAAAGCCAATTGCAGAGCCCTGGGTATTAATGAGAAAGGGCTAGTTGAGTCTGGGGCTGGATTTGAAAAGTCACACACATAGTCATATGGTTATATTTTATTGTAAAACAAAAACAAAAACAAGAAAAGGAAGAAGGAAATTGAGCATTGGGAGGCTCACTTGAGTGATCACTAGTACATACTTCCTGTACCACACAGAACATCTATTGTTTCTTAAATACTTCTTCTCAGTCCCAGAAGCTTCCAGCCAGAGCAAATGAATCCAACTCAAGGCCAGGTGAGGCTTCTGAATCCCTAGCTGTTAGCTGGTCTTGCAGAAGCACTTTTAATCATAGCAGGCCTAGGGTGGATGGAATTTCAGCATTTACTATGGCTACAAGCAACAGCAAATCCAATCTCAAACTGCTTAAGCACAGGAAATTTATGGACTAAAATGCCCATAGAGTTTAGGGGTGTGTTTTCAGGTGTGTCTTCTTCCTAGAATCAATCATTGTGGTTGAAGGATTCAAGGCTCTGATTGGTCAAGCCTGAGTTATGCTCAACCAACTGGGGCAGGGGATGAAGGCAGGACCTCCATAAGAAGAAAGGAGCTGAGAGTCAGTGCTTAACTAGAAGAAAATCCTGAGGTATTGTTATGCTAAAATTAGTAGTAAGGGTGCTTGTATGACTCCAGCAATCAATCTAAAGTTCCCTACAGTGGCTTGATAATATGGAAAGAAAAATGTGGAGCTTGTCCTGGTAGTCAGTTTGAGTTGCTACAGATTAAATTTGACCATAGTTAGGAGGAGTGAAGGCATAATCTAATGTCGGTTGAGAGATAGTGTGAGTCAGGTGACCTGATTCTTCTTCAGCACTGAATGTATACTAGAGAAAAACTGGCTGACTTGTTTGTTTCCCCTATGTGTCCAGCAACTCCCCAATAGAGAAAATTTCTTTGGGAAAGATAGGCCATTCACAGCAACAAGGAATGGAGTCGGATACACTAATCTATCTCACCCTATGGTTGTGGTGATTCATAGACTCTTTCCTAGAACAGTTTTATATCCCTGGCAAAGTTGATCAGAAAGTACAGAGATTACCCTGCTCTCAAACTTCTCCACTTTCAACCTCCTAACCAGACTGAAACTTGGGTTGCTATATCAGATGAGCCCATGGGGACACAGCATTATCACCTGACATCTATGGTTCTCATCAGAGTTCAGTCTTGATGTGCATTCTATGAGTTTGGGCTAATAGATAGTAACTGAGGCAATCACATGGTATAGCCTCACTGCCTCCTAAGTCCTCTATGTTTCACCTAATCATGACATCTTCCCCTCTGGCCACCACTAAATCTTTCTATAACTGACATCATAATCCTTTAACACTAGCTCCTTTCACCTAATAAATATGCATCGAAACTTCTGTCTTTTCTCATGGCCTGATAGCCAATTTCTTTTTGATACTAAGTAACATTCTGTTGTCTGATTGTCTCATAGTTTATTCATTCACTTAATGAAGGACAACTTGCTTGTTTTCAATTGTTGACAATTATAAATGAAGCTACTGTGCACATCATAGGGTTGTTTTTGTGGCTATCCATTCTTAACCCTTTTGGGTAAATAGCAAGGAGCCCAATTTCTGTGTTATATAGTAAGACTATGTTTAGTTTTATAAGAAACTGCCCATCACCTACTAAAGTGGCTGTGCCAGTCTGCATCCCCTCCAGAAATGTATGAGAGTTCACATGACTCCATATTTTATATCATCTTTTATATACAAGTATTTATATTGTTTTTTTTATTGTGAAAATACTGTACAGAGGGGTTAAAATTACATGGGCAAGATAATGAGTACATTTCTTATCAAGCATTGTAGCCTCCTCCTTTGTTTCCCCTTTCCATCCTTTCCTATCTTCCCCCACTCCCCGAATTTTATATTGTTTTTTATGTATATATAATAACTACTCTGTGGGGTAGATGATTGCACCCCCTCCACTCCATGTCACTGTGGATGGGCCTATCTTTCCCAAAGAAATTTTCTCTATTGGGGAGCTGCTGGATGCATGGGAGACATAAGCAAGTCAGCCATTTATCCTCCTTATTACACACACACACACACACACACACACACACATATTTATATTATATAAAATCTATGTTCTAGGTTTTGGCCATTCTCGTAAGTATATAATTTTTGTTTTAGATTGTGCTGTTCTAATGGTATACAATGTAAAGCATCTTTTACTACCCACATTTGGCATTTTTTTTTTTTAAATTTTATTTTATTTTATTTGAGAACATACTGTACAGAGGGGTTACAATTACATGGGCAGGAAAATGCATACATTTCTTACCAAGCATTGCAGCCTCCTCCTTTGTTTACCCTTCACCTCCCTTCCCAGCCTCCCCCCTCCCCCCCACCCAATCATACCCCCCTCCCCCCCCCACCGACATTGTAAAGCTGGTTTTGACATGACATTTTGTACTTCTCATTGTTGCAACAGGTCCACCTGAATCCTTAATCGACTTGTTTGTTCCCGTCTCCTCCACATGTTATACTGACATCAAATATAGTGAAAGCGGGGGTTACACTGTGGGGGAGGGACATACAAAGCAACAAAGAAATAATCTTATAATGCGTTAGAAACACATGCATGAAAGAAACAAAAACATTAAAATACGTATGTGAGGGTTCGTTTTCCTAACATCACATTCTCTGACTTTTTCCGCTTGACTCATACCTATACTAGATATTGCAAATAAGGGAAACCATGGGACCTATGTTTCTTTGGGCCTGGCTTACTTCACTTAATATAATTTTTTCCAAGCCTTTCCATTTCCTAACTAATGGGGCAATGTCATTCTTTCTGATGGAGGCATAGAATTCCATTGTGTATATATACCACATCTTCTTGATCCATTCATCTACTGAGGGGCATCTGGGTTGGTTCCATATCTTAGCTATGGTAAATAATGCTGCAATAAACATAGTTGTGTTGGTAGCTTTAGTGTGGCCTTGTTTGTGATCATTTGGGTAAATGCCCAAAAGTGGGATTGCTGGGTCATTGGGGAGCTCTATGTGGAGTCTTTTGAGGAACCTCTATACTGCTTTCCAAAGTGGTTGAACAGGTTTACATTCCCACCAACAATGAAGTAAGGTTCCTTTCTGTCCACATCCCCTCCAGCATCTGTTGTTGTTAGAGTTCTTGATTTTTGCTGTTCTAACTGGAGTGAGGTGATATCTCAATGTTGTTTTGATTTGCATTTCTTTTATGGCTCGGGATGTTGAACATTTCTTCATGTGTCTATTGGCCATCCTTCTTTCTTCTTCAGAGAAGCTTCTCTTTAAGTCTTTCGCCCACTTACTTATTGGGCAGTTGTTTCTTTGAGGATTTGTTGTTGGGTGGTTTAATTTTTTGAGTTCCAAGTATAGTTTAGATATGAGACCCTTGTCTGTTGTATGGCTAGTAAAGATCTTCTCCCAATCCATGGGCTTTCTATTGATCTTGCTAGCTAAGTCATTTGCCCTGCAGAAGCTCTGCAACCTTATACAATCCCATTTGTCCAACCTTTCTTTGATTTGTTGTGTTTCCGGGTCTCTATTCAGAAAATTTCGGCCTGAGCCGAGGAGACCCAGGGTTTCTCCTATTCCATCCTGTAATGTTTTCAGAGTGTCTGCTTTGAGTTCAAGGTCTTTGATCCATTTGGAGTTGATTCTGGTGCAGGGTGATATATAAGGATCTAGCTTTAGTTTTCTACATGTAGTTAACCAGTTTTGCCAGCACCATTTACTGAAGAGGCTGTCTGTCTTCCATTCTATTGTTTTAGCTCCCTTATCGAAGATTAGATGGCTATAGGTCTGTAGGTTCATTTCTGGGTTTTCAATTCTATTCCATTGGTCCTGAGGTCTGTTCTTATGCCAATACCAAGCTGTTTTGATTACTATGGCTTTATAGTAGAGTTTGAAATTTGGTACTGATATTCCTCCAGCAGTGTTCTTTCCGTTGAGGAGCGTTTTTGCTATTCGGGGTCTTTTATTGTTCCATATGAATTTTTGGATTGCCTCTTCTATTTCCTTGAAGAATGAGGGTGGAATTTTGATAGGTATTGCGTTGAATTTGTAGATAGCCTTGGGAAGTATTGCCATTTTCACGATGTTAATCTTTCCAATCCAGGAGCATGGGAGGTTTTGCCATTTTTTAAGTTCTGTGTTGATTTCCTTTTTCAAGATTTTAAAGTTTTCATCATAGAGGTCCTTCACTTCTTTAGTTAAGTTAATTCCTAGGTATTTTATTTTTTGTGGGGCTATTACAAATGGAGTTGCTTTCCTAATTTCAGCCACACTTTTCTCATTGTTGGCATACAGAAAAGCCATTGATATTTGGGGGTTAATTTTATAACCTGCTACTTTGCCAAAGTTTTGAATCAGCTTGAGTAATTTGGGAGTGGAGTCTATGGGATTCTTTAAATACAAGATCATGTCATCTGCAAAGAGGGAGAGTTTTATTTCTTCTTTCCCTATTTGGATCCCCTTTATGTCTGCATCTTGTCTTATTGCTGTAGCTAGGCATTCTAATACTAGATTGAAGAGAAGTGGAGAGAGTGGGCATCCTTGTCTTGTTCCTGAGTTAAGAGGAAATGGCTTTAGTTTTTCACCATTGAGTATAATGCTGGCTGTAGGGTTGTCATATACAGCCTTTATTGTATTGAGGAATGTTCCATGGATTCCTAATTTTTCCAAAACCTTCATCAGGAAGGGGTGTTGGATCTTGTCGAATGCTTTTTCTGCGTCTATTGAGATAACCATGTGGTTCTTATTCTTGCTCCTGTTGATGTGATGAATAATATTAATTGATTTGCGTATATTGAACCAGCTTTGCATCCCTGAAATGAATCCTGTTTGATCGTGGTGTATGATTTTTTGGATGAATTGTTGAAGTCGGTTGGCCAAAATTTTGTTGAGAAGTTTTGCATCAATGTTCATCAAAGAAATGGGTCTATAGTTCTCTTTCTTTGATGAGTCCCTGCCTGGTTTTGGGATGAGGGTTATGATGGCTTCATAGAATGTGTTCGGTAGTGAGCTTTCTCTTTCAATTTCATTGAAGAGTTGGAGGAGAATTGGTGTGAGCTCTGCTTTGAAGGCCTTGTAAAATTCTGCTGTAAAACCATCTGGTCCTGGACTTTTCTTAGCTGGGAGGTATACCACATTTTCTTGATCCATTCATCTACTGAGGGGCATCTGGGTTGGTTCCATATCTTAGCTATGGTAAATAATGCTGCAATAAACATAGTTGTGCTGGTAGCTTTAGTGTGGTCTTGTTTGTAAACTTTGGGTAAATGCCCAAAAGTGGGATTGCTGGGTCATAGGGGAGCCCTATGTGAAGTCTTTTGAGGAACCTCCATACTGCTTTCCAAAGTGGTTGAACAAGTTTACACTCCCACCAACAATGAAGTAAGGTTCCCTTCTGTCCACATACCCTCCAGCATCTGTTGTTGTTAGAGTTCTTGATTTTTGCCATTCTATCTGGAGTGAGGTGGTATCTCAATGTTATTTTGATTTGCATTTCTTTTATGGCTAAGGAGGTTGAGCATTTCTTCATGTGTCTATTGGCCATCCTTCTTTCTTCTTCAGAGAAGTTTCTCTTTAAGTCTTTAGCCCACTTAATTATGCTGTTTTAAATCCCCACTTTCTAATTCCAACAACACCTCTGAGTCTGTTTTTATTGAGCATCTTTTATGTTGAGTGTAGGGCATATTTGTCAGCTTCTCTGCATGTTTGGTAGTTTTATACTGGATCTAGGCATTATGGATACTCTGCATATAAATCAGCTTCCTAGTACTACAATGAAACCTCTGAGGCAATTAACTTATCTTGACGCACAGTTCTGAAAGTTCTAGTCCAAGATCAAGTGGCCCCATCTCTCAGGGTGACTGGTGCGAATGGCACATCATGGCAGGAGACCGTGGCAGAGCAAATTGCTTATCTCATTATCTAGGAATCAGAGAGCAAGCATAAAGCAAGAATCTCACAGTCCTTTCAAGGGCCTGTACCTATGACTTACAAACTTCCCAGGAGGTCCCACTACCAACTTCCATCACTACCCAGTAATACCTCTAGGCTGACCAAACTTTTAATATATGGGGAACACTCATCCAAATCATAGCACATGTTCTGAGGGGTTTCATTTTTTGAAAATTGTATTTTTATTTAAGTAGTTGTACAAAGGAGTTACTATTCAATAAATCAGTTTATGAATGCAATGCATCTTGATCAGTGTCACCCTTTCCATCATTCTCCCCAATCCTTCTCAATCCAATCCCTCCCCTTAACTTTCCTAGTTTAACAGGATATGCATTAAATATTATAACTACCTTTTTCTCTCTTCATCCATCTACCCACGTCCCCTTCCTCCTCCATTCTCCAGTACCACTTTTCTAGTATTGATTTTGTTGAGCTGTGAGTTTGTTTTTCTAAGGAATTGCAGCACGGAAACACTATATTTCAGTTAATATACTTGTGTACACTTGCAACCTCATATGTGTTTACATATACATTTATAAACTAGGTCTAGCATCCATGTATTAAAGTGATATGTATCCTTTGTCTTCTGGGCCTGATTTACTTCACATAACAGAGTGTTTTTAGGTCTATTTCTTTGCAAATGTGTGTAATATTGTTCTTCTGAATGGAAGAGAAAAATTCCATTGTGTACATATACCACATGTTTTAAATTTATTTTTGTTATCATTAAGTGTTTATACTAAGGTGTTGGCATTTAATGAAGAAGTTTATGAATACAATGCATCCTTATCAATTTCACCCCTTTCAACATTCTCACCCATTCTGCCCCTACATACCACTTCCCTCACTCTTCTTAATTTTGTAGGCTATGTATTGGATTCTTGACATATTCTCCCCATTTTCTCTTCTTCATTCATCTACCCCTTTTTCCTTGATCCCACTTATTCTTATCCTCTTCCTAGTGCCTATTTTGTTCAACTTTGACTTTTCCTAAGGAATTACATTGAGTTCTCTCTTGAATCTACCATATTTTAATCAACACCCCCCCCCCCCCCACATATACTTGCATGCCACCCAATATGTTTTCTTATAAATTTATAACTAAATCTAGCATCCTTTGTCTATCTGGGCCTGATTTACTCCACTTAATATAATTTTTTCAGGTCTATACATGTTTGAAAAATGGCACAATATCATCCTTTCTAATGGATGTGTAAATTTCTATTACTATACCAAAGTTTCTTGATCCATTCATTCATTGAGAGGTATCTGGACTATTTCCATGCTTTGTCTATGGAAAATAGTGCCGCAATAACATGGTCAGGCAGATGGCTTTACTGTATCTTGATTTGTAATATTATGGATAAATGCCCAAGGGTGGTATTGCTAGATCATAGGGTAGTTCTATGTTTAGTTTTTTAAGGAATCTATAAATTGCTTTCCAGAATGGCTGGACAAATTTCCATTCATATTATGAACGTGTTAGGGTTTCTTTTCTTTCACATCCATGCCAGCTTCTGTTGTTTACATTCTTGATGATGGCCATTCTAACTTGGATGAGTTAGAATCCCCCCCCCCTTTTTTTTTTGCATTTCCTTTATGGCCAAACATATTAAGCATTTCTTCACATGTCTATTGGCAACTTTTACTTTTTCTGAGAAGTCTCTATTTATCTCTTTTGCCCACTTATTAATTGTTGATTCTTTGAGAGTTCAATTCCTTGAGCTCTTTGTATACTGTAGATATTAGGCTATTGTCTGATGTATAGCTGGCAAAGATCTTCCATTCTATAGGCTATCTTTTTAGCTTGTTAACTATGTTATTTGCTATGCAGAAACCTATTCTCTATTGCTGAACACAGAACTAGAACATTCCATGCTCATTAAGTGAGCAAACCCTTTGTTTCTCTCACAATCACAGGGAACACACAAATGAATGCTCACTGCCCTTTACTATTCTGTACTATTCTGTACCCTCCCACCTTTTCTGACCTTACCTGTGTGGGAACTGCTCTGTATGTTCAGAACTCACATTTTGTCTCTCCCCTCCTGGCTCACCCCCCTCCTCCCATGCACGCATAGAAATGTTTGCGTGGGCAGAGCCAGACTACTTATGCTATTTTCACAGAATGCTACATAATGTATAACCTACAAAGAAAAGAAAATTATTTCTATAGTTCTGGAGTCAGAGAAGTTTGAGATTAAGGGCAATGGCAGCCATGAGTTCTGGGGAGGATCCAGTCTCTGCTTCCAAGATGGCGCCCTGCATGCTACATGCTCAAGAAGAGAGGGATGTCATGTCCACCCATAGCTGAAGGTGGAAAGGGAAAAGAAAAACTGAATTCTATATGTTCAGCCTATTTTACAAGAGCACCTTATTACACTCAGGAAGATAGAGCCTTTGTTGTTTAAGTGCATTATAAAGGCCTCAGCTTTCAAAACCACCACATGGGCAACACTTGAATTCTGGAGAGGCTACAATCAAACTATAGCTAATTCTCATAAAATTATCAACAATGGCTAATACCAGGGAGAGGGGACCTGGGGGTCTGGTAAGAATTACTATATCATATGCTCCTTTCATGTGGACACATAAAGTAATTAATTGAGATAAATTAAAGAAAGTGGAAAATTGTACTATGGGCTGGTGACACCAATAATGTAACAAAGGGTGAAAATCATGTCCAGGTTCATATTTTGTGCATATGTTGTGACATGTTGGCAAGTGGAAAGATTGCCGAGTCTTGACTTCTTTCATGTAACAGAAGGAAAACTGAAGATTCCTATGTAAATCGAGGCAGATAATGTGTACTAAGGTCCATACATTGGGCTAGGTGCTTAAGGAGGAAAAAAAATCATTAAAATAATCTATGATGAGCAATGCTCAGGATGGCTAGAGTTTTCACAGAGACAGGATGGTGAAACACTCTTTCAAGCCCAGCTCCTTCTACATTCATATCTCTAGCTAGAGCTTTCCTTCCTTGAGGAAAGCTTTTTCAGCCTACCATTTAGGAGCTATCCTTCAATAGAAGCTTTTCTTGCCTCTCAAGCTGGGAAAATGTCCTCCTTGGGCTATATTAGGCTCTGTTGGCTTCCATCAGAACACATTATCATGGATGCTCAATGCCTAGTTTCTGTGCTTGTCACTTTAATGGAATCTGAGCTCTGCTCATTTCCAAATCTCAGGGCCTAGAACAGGGTGTATCCCCTAAATGTGAACTGAGAGAATGAATCTATAGTAGTTATGTGACTTGTAGATGAGAATACTTACAGCACAGTGACAAACTCCTGAAATGCTGGCACAGGCTCCATGCCACAGACAGAACTGGTCTGACAGATACTAGAGGCCAATTTTGGCTTTGCACCAGAAGTGTTACTAAAAAAACCTCACAACAAAATCAGAAGTATAGAGCAGGTGAAATTGATTAGAATACATTGTAAATAAGTGGGAAAATATGAGAATGAAATCCCCCCTGTATAACTAATGATTGGTGATGATGATGATGATGATGATGATGATGATGATAATAATGCAACCCCAGCAAAGACAGAAGTAGTCAGATACATTGGAGATGAAATGAGGAAGGAAGAAGTCTTTTCTTCCTACATACATGTGGAGCCATACAGTTGCTGTCAGGTATGGGTTAAATGCTTATTGATGCCAGAAATTCAGAGATGATTGGTCAATAAACTCTAGCAGAAATTCCACAGTAATACATTTTATTATAAAAGAAAGTAGCAGATAATGTTTTGGAAGAATGTTGGGGAGGGTGTAAAAAGTTTGCTTAGTGCACAGGCTATGTAAGCACTAATGTGTACAATCAATACATATTAATAACTTAAAAATCAAAAGAAATACCCATCTGTAGTGCAGAATCTTTAAAAATCATATAACATTAAAAAGAAAAAAGTACCTAGTGGGAACTTTATCAATAATGATCATTAAAATTTTGTTTATTTGTGCTTTTTTGTGGATCTGGGTTTGAATTCACTTGCCAGGCAGGCCATCTGCCACTAAGACACACTCTATCTCTTTTTTTAAATTTATTTTTTATTTTTATTTTTAAGGTCTGGTTGTGGGGCCTGAACTCTGGGCCTGGGTGCTGTCCCTCAGCTCTTCAGCTCAAGGCTAGCACTCTACACTTGAGCCACAGTGCCACTTCTGGCTTTTTTTCTGCTTATGTGGTGCTGAGGATCGAACCCAGGGCCTCAAGCATGCAAGGCAAGAGCTCTAGCACTGAGCCACCTTCCCAGCCCCCACTCTATCTCTTTTTGCACTGGCTGTTTTTGGTATTGGGTCTTGTTTCCTGCCTGGGTGTGCACATGGAGTATGATCCACATATTTTAAATTTTCCTGGTGTCACTGGGATAACATGCATGACCCACCATGCCTAGCTTCTTTCCATGGACATAGTCTGCTCAGACTGGCCTGGTCCTATGATCCTCTCCATCTCAGCCTTCCACATAGCTAGGACTATATATATGAGCCATTGTGAACAATTGATGCCCAGCTTACCTTTCTTTTCTTTTTCTTTTTCTAAAATGAGTGCAGTTAAGCTTAAAACACAATTTAAAATTTATCTTGATGGTTCATGTATCAGAGTATAAACACCTCATGCCATTAAGTGATTATTTATTATTTTTAGTGACTATTACTACTTAACACAACTGTATCCTTTCTGCCTACTGTTTGTTCCTTGTTTTTGAATGCTTGGGTACTGTTTAATTTTCCTTTAAGATGATAACACTGATATGAATAGAATATGTAGATTTCATTTTCAATGTGAAAATCGATAATTCTAACAAATATGTTGTAGTAATAATTAGAGACTCTTCTTACTTTGAACATGTTATTTAAATGTTTTCTTAAATATGTTCTATAGGAGATACACAGTAAGCATTTCCAACCTCTTATCCATTGCAACAATGAGATGTACAAGACACTATGTCGAAAAAAAGAACTTTACAATTTAGGCGGGGGTGAGGTGGGGGTGGGGGTTGGTGGTGGGATGTAGTTGTGGAAATGGGAGGGAAGAGATGGTAGGGGAAAAACAAAGGAGGAGGCATATCAAGCATTGATAAGAAATGTACTCACGGGGCTGGGAAGGTGGCTCAGTGGTAGAGCGCTTGCCTCGCATGCATGAGGCCCTGGGTTCGATTCCTTAGCACCACATAAGCAAAAAGAAAAAAGCTGGAAGTGGTGCTGTGGCTCAAGTGGTAGAATGCTAGCCTTGAGCTGAAGAGATGAGGGACAGCGCCCAGGCCCAGAGTTCAGGCCCACGACCGGACCCCCCAAAAAAGAAATGTACTCACTACCTTGCTCATGTAACTGTAACTTCTCCGTACAATATTTTCCTAATAAAAAACTTATTTAAAAATTACTTAAATTACTGTTAAGTAAGAAAGGGTGGCTATATCTTGACTTTTTCTGACCAACACAGGTAAGGATGAAAATAAAGAAATCCAAGAACAACTTTGCTTTTCGGTAGAGCCCATATAAATGCGCGGAAATGACCTCCCCAACAGCTAAATCTAAATAAAGAGATACAAAGCGAATCATCAGCTATGTAACGATCATACGTCTCCCTCTAGTGGCAAAAGTGGGAACACGCAGCATTTGCACTCGTAATGACTTTAGTCTCCTAAAAAGAACTGAAAGGCATCTTGAAGATCACAGAGGTTAATTTCATTTGCAAAAAACAAACAAACAAACAAACAAACAAAACAAAACAAAAAACCAAACACGACAAAACAAAACAAAACACGGTTCACAAGAGTTTGCCAAAGCCAATAAAACAAAACCATTACAAGCAAATTAAATAAATGTTTGGCTTCCTGATGCTCTGATTAATATTGTCTGCTGGTGGGAGTCTACCCTGGAGGCTTACATTTTGTCTGTTTTCCTACAACCATCTTTGGATCTGGAGTGGCCAAGAGTCCTTCTTCTCTATGCATCTGAAAACTATATGAACAAGCTGCTACCCTCAAATGTGCATCATGCATTCCCCCTGCCTAGTCCCCAACCCCAAACACACAGACTCAGTTCTTCTTTCTGATGCTTTGCTAGTACTTTCACACCCACAGCCTGAAAATATGAGCATCCTTTAGTGTTTCTCACTGAGGAGACAGTGAGAGGAGAGTGCCTCTCCCTGAGCAGAGGTTTCTTTTTTTTTCCTGCTTTTTTTTTTTCAATTATGAAAATACCATACAGAGGGGTTACAATTACATGGGCAAGATAATAAGTACATTTCTTATCAAGCATTGTAGCCTCCTCCTTTGTTTCTGCTTCCCATCCCTTCCCATACCCACCCACCCCCCACCCAATCCTCCTCCCCCACAAAAGTTGTAAAGTTCGTTTTTTGACATAACGTTTTTTGACATATCTCATTGTTGCAATGGGTCCACCTGTATCTCCATTTAAACGATTTGCTTTTTCCCCTCCCCTCCACAAATTATACCAACATCAAATACAGTGAAAGCAGGGGTTATACTGTGGGGGAGGGACATACAAAGCAAAAAAGAAATTATCTTATAAATACGTTAGAAACAATCGCATGAAAGAAAATAACACATTTGAATACATATCTTGGAGTTCATTTCCCTAACATCAACTTATCTGACCTTTTCTGCTTGACTCGGACATATACTAGTTATTGCAAATAAGGGAAACAATGGGACCTATGTTTCCGTGGGCCTGGCTTACTTCACTTAATATAATTTTTTCCAAGCCTTTCCATTTCCTAACAAATGGGGAAATGTCATTCTTTCTGATGGAGGCTTAGAATTCCATTGTGTATATATACCACATTTTCTTGATCCATTCATCTTCTGAGGGGCGTCTGGGTTGGTTCCATATCTTAGCTATGGTAAATAATGCTGCAATAAACATAGTAGTGCTGGTAGCTTTAGTGTGGCCTTGTTTATGATCATTTGGGTAAATGCCCAAAAGTGGGATTGCTGGGTCATAGGGGAGCTCTATGTGGAGTCTTTTGAGGAACTTCTATACTGTTTTCCAAAGTAGTTAAACAAGTTTACACTCCCCACAATGCAGTAAGGTTCCCTTCTGTCCACATCCCCTCCAGCATCTGTTGTTATTAGAGCCATTCTAACTGGGGTGAGGTAGTATCTCAATGTTGTTTTGATTTGCATTTCTTTTATGGCTAGGGAGGTTGAGCATTTCTTTATGTGTCTATTGGTCATCCTTCTTTCCTCTTCAGAGAAGTTTCTCTTTAAGTCTTTAGCCCACTTATTTATTGGGCAGTTGTTTCTTTGAAAATTTGTTGTTGGGCAATTTAATTATTTGAGCTCCAGGTATATTTCAGATATGAGACCCTTGCCCGTTGTATGGCTAGTGAAGATCTTCTCCCAATCCGTGGGTTTTCTATTGATCTTGCTAGCTATGTCTTTTGCCATGCAAAAGCTCTAAATTTTATGAAATCCCATTTGTCCAACCTTTCTTTGATTTGTTGTATTTCTGGGTTTCTATTACGAAAATTTTAGCCTGTGCCAAGAGGACCTAGAGTTTCTCCAATTCCATCCTGTAAAGTTTTGTGTCTGCTTTGACTCCGCGGTCTTTGATCCGTTTGGAGTTGATTCTGGTGCAGGGTGATATATAAGGATCTAGCTTTAGTTTTCTACAAGTAGTTAACCAATTTTGCCAGCACCATTTACTGAAGAGGCTGTCTTTCTTTCATTCTATTTTTTAGCTCCCTTATCGAAGATTAGATGGCTATAGGTCTGTAGGTTCATTTCTGGGTTTTCAATTCTATTCCATTGGTCCTAGGGTCTCTCCTTGTGCCAGTACCAAGCTCTTTTGATTACTATGACTTTGTAGTAGAGTTTGAAATTTGGTATTATTATTCCTCCAACACTGTTCTTTCTGTTAAGGATTGTTTTTCTATTCAGGGTCTTTTATTGTTCCATATGAATATTTGGATTGCCTCTTCTATTTCCTTGAAGAATGAGGTTGGAATATTGATAGGTATCGAATTGAATTTGTAGATAGCTTTGGGAAGTATTGCCATTTTCATGATGTTGATCTTTCCAATCCAGGAGCATGGGAGTTTTTGCCACTTTCTAAGTTCTGTTTTGATTCCCATTTTCAGGTTTGTAAAGTTTTCTCCATAGAGGTCCTTCACTTCTTTGGTTAAGTTGATTCCAAGGTATTTTACTTTTTGTGGGGATATTATGAATGGAGTTGCTTTTCTGATTTCAGCTACACTTTTCTCATTGTTGGTATACAGAAAAACCATTGATTTTTGAGGGCTAATTTTATACCCTGCTACTTTGCCAAAGTTTTGAATCAGCTTGAGTAATTTGGGAGTGGAGTCCATGGGATTCTTTAAATACAAGATCATGTCATCTGCAAAGAGGGAGACTTTTACTTCTTCTTTCCCTATTTGGATCCCCTTTATGTTTGCATCTTGTCTTATTGCTGTAGTTAGGCATTCTAATACTACATTGAAGAGCAGTGGGGAAAGTGGACATCCTCATCTCCTTCCTGAGTTTAGAGGAAATGGCTTTGGTTTTTCACCAATGAGTATAATACTGGCTGTAGGTTTGTCATACACCACCTTGTTTGTATTGAGAAAGGTTCCATGGATTCCTAATTTTTCCAGGACGTTCATCATAAAGGGGTGTTGGAACTTATCAAATGCTTTTTCTGCATATATTGAGATAACCATGTGGTTCTTATCCTTGCACTTGTTGATGTGATGAATTATGTAAATTGATTTGCATATGTTGAACCAGCTTTGCGTCCCTGAAATGAATCCTGTTTCATCGTGGTGTATGATTTTTTGGATGAATTGTTGAAGTCGATTGGCCAAAATTTTGTTGAGAAGTTTTGCATCAATGTTCATCAAAGAAATGGGTCTATAGTTCTCTTTCTTTGATGAGTTCCTGCCAGATTTTGGGATGAGGATTATTATAGCTTCATAGAATGAATTCGAGAGTGGTGAATTTAGAGGTTGCTATTTCTGTTCCCGTCCAAAACAATGGAAATATAGGTTGCGAACCAACCACGGAAGACTGTTTCTAATATCTTCAGCACAGTGCCATAAGTAGAGGTTCAACTTATTCCTTAGGTTGAGGAGAGTGTAGCTGTAAAAGCTGTATTCAGCAGGATTCAATTGGGAGGAATGGGAAACGGATATTCCCAGTCAGCTGGCAGCCTCCAACGGAGACAAGCACAACTGGCTGCAACATTTGAATGCCTGCAACCGCTGGAGAGCTCTTCAGGCGCAATTATGCAGCAATACAATCTGAGTAACCTTGCCAAACTTCAGGGGTTAGAAGAAATCATGTAGGATTTACAAGGAGATATTTACCCAGAACACCTGGGACCTTCTGGCAACAAGATTCAGGAATTCTTCCTAATAAGCCTTGAAAGCAGTGAAATGCTCTCATGTTGCAATGACTCAGAACCTCATTCTGAGTGTACACGGCAGAGGTTATTCAACTCAGCACAACCGTTAAATATTTAGAGGCTGATATTTCCAGAGCCGTCCATAGCAATGGATAGACATCGGTCCCGTCCCAAACAAAGGAAGACTGGTTCTCAAATCTTCAACACAGTGCCATAAGTAGAGGTTCAACTTACTCCTCAGGTTAAGGAGAGGGTAGCTGCAAAAGCTGTAATCAGCAGGATTCAGTTGGGAGGAACAGGAAGCGGATATTCCCAGTCAGCTGGCAGCGTCCTATGGGGAAAAGCACAACTGGCTGCCACATCTGAATGGTTGCAACCGCTGCAGACCTCTGCAGGTGCAATTTTGCAGCAATGCAAACAGAGTAACCTTGCCAGACTTCAGGGGTGTTGAAGAAACCATGTAGGATTTACAAGGAGATATTTACCCGGAACACCTGGGCCCTTCTAGGAACAAGATTCAGGAATTCTTCCTAAGAAACCTTGAAAGCATTCAAATGCTCTTATGTTGTGATGACTCAGAACCTCATTGTGAGTGTACACGGCAGAGGTCATTCGACTCAGCACAACAGTGAAGTATTTAAATGCTGAAATTTCCGGAGCTGTCCATAGCAATGGATAGACATTGGTCGTGTCCAAAACAAAACAAGGCTGGTTCTCAAATCTTCAACACAGTGCCATAAGTAGAGTTTCAACATACTCCTCAGGTTGAAGAGAGTGTAACTCTTTTTTTTTTTTTATTGTGAAACAACTGTACAGAGGGGTTACAATTACATGGGCAAGATAATGAGTACATTTCTTATCAAGCATTGTAGCCTCCTCCTTTGTTTCCCCTTCCCATCCCTTCCAAGCCTCCCCCCCCACCCAATTCTCCCCCCCACCCCCCCCCACCAAAGTTGTAAAGTTCATTTTCTTTTTTTTTTTTTAAATTTTATTTTATTTTATTTGAGAACATACTGTACAGAGGGGTTACAATTACATGGGCAGGGTAATGCATACATTTCTTACCAAGCATTGCAGCCTCCTCCTTTGTTTACCCTTCACATCCTTCCCAGCCTCCCCCCTCCCCCCCACCCAATCCTTCCCCTCCTCCCCCCCACACCGACATTGTAAAGCTCGTTTTGACATGACATTTTGTACTTCTCATTGTTGCAACAGGTCCACCTGAATCCTTAAACGACTTGTTTGTCCCCGTCTCCTCCACATGTTATACTGACATCAAATATAGTGAAAGCGGGGGTTACACTGTGGGGAAGGGACATACAAAGCAACAAAGAAATAATCTTATAAATGCGTTAGAAACACATGCATGAAAGAAACAAAAACATTAAAATACATATTTGAGGGTTCGTTTTCCTAACATCACATTATCTGACTTTTTCCGCTTGACTCATACCTATACTAGATATTGCAAATAAGGGAAACCATGGGACCTATGTTTCTTTGGGCCTGGCTTACTTCACTTAATATAATTTTTTCCAAGCCTTTCCATTTCCTAACAAATGGGGAAATGTCATTCTTTCTGATGGAGGCTTAGAATTCCATTGTGTATATATACCACATTTTCTTGATCCACTCATCTACTGAGGGGCACCTGGGTTGGTTCCATATCTTAGCTATGGTAAATAATGCTGCAATAAACATAGTAGTGCTGGTAGCTTTAGTGTGGTCTTGTTTGTAAACATTAGGGTAAATGCCCAAAAGAGGGATTGCTGGGTCATAGGGGAGGTCTATGTGAAGTCTTTTGAGGAACCTCCATACTGCTTTCCAAAGTGGTTGAACAAGTTTACACTCCCACCATAATGAAGTAAGGCTCCCTTCTGTCCACATACCCTCCAGCATCTGTTGTTATTAGAGTTCTTGATTTTTGCCATTCTAACTAGGGTGAGGTGGTATCTTAATGTTGTTTTGATTTGCATTTCTTTTATGGCTAGGGAGGTTGAGCATTTCTTCATGTGTCTATTGGCTGTCCTTTTTCTTCAGAGAAGTTTCTCTTTAAGTCTTTAGCCCACTTATTTATTGGGCAGTTGTTTCTTTGAGGATTTGTTGTTGGGGGATTAAATTTTTTGAGTTCCAAGTATATTGTAGATATGAGACCCTTGCCCGTTATATGGCTAGTGAAGATCTTCTCCCAATCCGTGGGCTTTCTATTGATCTTGCTACCTATGTCCTTTGCCATGCAGAAGCTCTGCAACTTCATGCAATCCCATTTGTCCAACCTTTCTTTGATTTGTTGTGTTTCCGGGTCTCTATTAAGAAAATTTCAGCCTGCGCCAAGGAGACCTAGGGTTTCTCCTATTCCATCCTGTAATGTTTTCAGAGTGTCTGCTTTGACTCCGAGGTCTTTGATCCATTTGGAGTTGATTCTGGTGCAGGGTGATATATAAGGATTTAGCTTTAGTTTTCTACAAGTAGTTAACCAATTTTGCCAGCACCATTTACTGAAGAGGCTGTCTTTCTTCCATTCTATTTTTTTAGCTCCCTTATCGAAAATTAGATGGCTATAGGTGTGTAGGTTCATTTCTGGGTTTTCAATTCTATTCCATTGGTCCTGAGGTCTGTTCTTGTGCCAATACCAAGCTGTTTTGATTACTATGGCTTTATAGTAGAGTTTGAAATTTGGTATTGATATTCCTCCAGCAGTGTTCTTTCCGTTGAGGAGCGTTTTTGCTATTCGGGGTCTTTTATTGTTCCATATGAATTTTTGGATTGCCTCTTCTATTTCCTTGAAGAATGAGGGTGGAATTTTGATTGGTATCAAATTGAATTTGTAGATAGCCTTGGGAAGTATTGCCATTTTCACGATGTTAATCTTTTCAATCCAGGAGCATGGGAGTTTTTGTCATTTTCTAAGTTCTGTTTTGATTTCCTTTTTCAAGTTTTCATCATAGAGGTCCTTCACTTCTTTGGTTAAGTTAATTCCTAGGTATTTTATTTTTTTGTGGGGCTATTACAAATGGAGTTGCTTTCCTAATTTCAGCCACAGTTTTCTCATTGTTGGCATACAGAAAAGCCATTGATTTTTGAGGGTTAATTTTATACCCTGCTACTTTGCCAAAGATTTGAATCAGCTTGAGTAATTTGGGAGTGGAGTCTATGGGATTCTTTAAATATAAGATCATGTCATCTCTAAACAGGGAGAGTTTTATTTCTTCCTTCCCTATTTGGATCCCCTTTATGTTTGCATCTTGTCTTATGCTGTAGCTAGGCATTCTAATACTAGATTGAAGAGAAGTGGAGAAAGTGGACATCCTTGTCTTGTTCCTGAGTTGAGGAAATGGCTTTAGTTTTTCAACATTAAGTATAATGCTGGCTGTAGGTTTGTCATATACTGCATTTATTGTATTGAGGAATGACCCATGGATTCCTAATTTTCCAAAACCTTCATCAGGAAGTTGTGTTGGATCTTGACGAATGCTTTTTCTGCATCTATGGAGATAACTATGTGGTTCTTATCCTTGCTCCTGTTGATGTCATGAATAATATTAATTGATTTGCCTATATTGAACCAGTTTTGCATCCCTGAAATGAATCCTGTTTAATCGTGGTGTATAATTTTCAGGATGAATTGTTGAAGTCGATTGGCCAAAATTTTGTTGAGAAGTTTTGCATCAATGTTCATGAAAGAAATGGGTCTATAGTTCTCTTTCTTTGATGAGTTCCTGCCTGGTTTTGGGATGAGTGTTATGATGGCTTCATAGAATGTGTTCGGTAATGAACTTTCTCTTTCAATTTCATTGAAGAGTTGGAGGAGTATTGGTGTGAGCTCTGCTTTGAAGGCCTTGTAGAATTCCGCTGTAAAACCATCTGGTCCTGGACTTTTCTTAGATGGAAGGTCTCTTATTGCTGTTTGTATTTCAATGCTTGATGTGGGCCTGTTTAGATGGTTTAACTCATCTTGGTTTAGTTTTGGCATGTCAATATTTGCTAGGAAAAGGTCCATTTCTGTCAAGTTCTCAAACTTATTAGCATAAAGTTTTGAGAATTATTCCCTTACAGTGTTCTGAATCTTGGTTATTTCTGTGGTGATGCTTCCATTCTCATCTCCGAGTTTATTTATTTGGGTGTGTTCTCTTCTTTTTCTGATAAGATTTGCTAAGGGTCTGTCAATTTTGTTAATTTTCTTTGAAGAACCAACTCTTTGTTTTGTTGATTCTTTCTATAGTTTTTTTGGATTCTAATTCATTTAATTCTGATTTAATTTTAATTATTTCTTTCTGTCTACTGGATTGGGGTTTATCTTGCTGCTCTTTTTCAAGGAGGTTCAGATGTCTCATTAAATTGTTGGTTTCAGATCCCTCCAGTTTGTTGATGTAGGAACTCAGAGCTATAAACTTGCCTCTGAGTATTGCCTTTGCTGTGTTCCAGAGGAGCTGGTAATTTGTGTGCTCATTTTTGTTGAATAGCACGAACATTTGAATTTCCTTTCTAATCTCTTCCATGACCCACTCGTGATTCAGCAGAGTGTTGTTCAACCTCCATGTGTAACCGGACTTTCTTTGGTGGCTTTTGGTGTTGAGTTCTAATTTTATTCCCTTGTGGTCTGAGAGAATGCAAGGTATAACTTCAATGTTTCTGAATTTGGACAAGTTTGTTTTGTGGCCTAAAATGTGGTCTATTTTAGAAAATGTTCCATGTGCCGCTGAGAAAAACATGTATTCTGATGCTGCTGGGTGAAATATTCGGTAGATATCTGTTAAATCTAGTTGATTTATGCAGCTGTTTAGATCTGCGGTTTCTCTGTTGAGTTTTTGCTGAGTTGATCTATCTAGTGGGGAGAGTGGTGTGTTAAAATCCCCTACAATTAATGTTTTTGGATCTATGTGGATTTGAGGGAAAGCAGTGTTTCTTGGATAAATTTGGGTGCTCCGTTGTTTGGCGAATAGATATTTAGAATTGTAATATCCTCCTGAAGGAGAGATCCCTTAATTAGTATGTAGCATCTTTCTTTATCTCTTCTCACGAATTTTAATTTGAAGTCTATTTTGTCTGATATTAGGATTGCAACTCCTGCCTGCTTATGGGGGCTGTGTGCTTGGTAGATTTTGTTCCTGCCTTTAATATTGAAAATGTGTTTGTTTTTATGGGCAAGATGTGGCTCCTGAAGGCAGCAGATAGAAGGATCTTGTTTTTTAATCCAACTAGGCAGTCTATGTCGCTTAATTGGAGAGTTAAGTCCGTTAATGTTAAGAGATAGGACTGAGAGGTGTTTGGGAGTTCCTTCCATATTATCCACCTTCTTGGGGCTGTGAAAACTGGGTTCTTCCTATGGTTCTTGGATTCTCAGTTTGGTTGCAGTTTCTTGGCCTTTATTGTGGTCTTGTTGGTTTTCTATGTGTAGGACATCTTTAAGAATCTTTTGTAGGGCTGGTTTGGTGGAGATGTATTGTTTCATTTTTCTTTGCTATGGAAGGTTTTTATTTGGCCTTCAGTTATGAAGGAGAGTTTAGCTGGGTACAGTATTCTTGGTTGATAGTTGTTTGTTTTTAGGGCATGGCATACATCATTCCAGGCTCTTCTTGCTTTGATTGTCTCTGCTGAGAAATCTGAGGTGATTCTAATTGGTTTCCCTTTATAGGTGATTAATCTTTACTCCTTGACAGCTTTAAGGATTTTTTCCTTGGTCTGAATTGATCCTGTGTGGATTATATTGTGACGGTGTGATGTCCTATTCTGGTTTGGTCTACTTGGAGTTCTAAAAGCTTTTTGTATCTGAATAGGCCTATCTTTTTGCATGTTTGGGAAGTTCTCTGCTAGGATCCTGTTAAACACATTTCCTAGACCATTAACTTCTGTTTCTAGGTGCTCCTCTACACCCATTATCCTTAGATTAAGCCTTCTGATGGTGTTTTCCAAGTGTTGGATAGATCTATCATATTTCTTGGACTTGTCTTGGATGGTTGTATGTTCTTTCTCTATAATATCTAGGCTGTCTTCAATCCCTGAGATTCGATCTTCTGCATGGTCTAACCTGCTGTCAAGACTCTCTACTTTGTTTTTTATTTCTTTTCCTTCTAATTGGTCAGCTTTGATGGCTTCAAATTTTTTGTTGAAGCTTTGTTTTAGATCTTGTATGAACTTCTTTACTTCCTTAATTTGGTGTTCAGTGTTTATTCTCAAATCACTTAGTTGATTGGTTATGTTTTCCTTGGACTCCCATTCCTTCTGTTGGGTTCCATTCAGCATTCCCTTTGTGGTCTCCCTGACTTCCTTCAGCTCTTTGTTAATGGATCCCATGAATGCCTTTAGTGATCTTTGTGTATTCTCATCCTGCTCTCTCAATTCCTGTATTACTCTTTGCTTAGCTTCCTCCCATTCATGCCATTCCTGTAGTTCTCTTTGAGTGTTCTCAGCCTGTTCACACCATTCCTCCCTTTCTCTTTGAGTATTCTCAAGCTGCTCACACAAATCCTGTATCAGTTTTTGAGTAGCTTCCTCACACTCATGATATTCCTGTATAAACCTTTGGATTGCCTCCTCTCTCTCCCTCTCACGCTCATACAGAGTCCTTTGTATGTTTTCAATCTTTTCATTTATCATGTTTGCCAGCAGTGTTTGTAGAGCTATTTGGGAACTCTCCTCTGGATTATTCATTCTCTATTCTGTCCCCTGATTATCACGAGTGAGAGTTGAGATACACGGACTTGCCATTTTTCTTGTGTTTTTTTTTCTGGCTTACTCTGCCCATTTGGGATGAAAATAACACCGGTTTAGTGCTAGAACACTATCTTAAGGCAAGCATCAACCACAGTCTGTATATGCACAGTGAATAGTCTGCAGATACAATCTAGTTCAACAGATACATCTATTCAACATCAAACAACTATATTAATGGGCTACGAACCGCAAAGAAGAATTTGGTAAACCAGAAATTATTAGGTTTAGGGAGAGATGTGGGTAAAAAATAGGAATAGAGTGATGTGGGAATGCACAGGGAGAGTTAACTAAGTCCTAATCTCAAAGCAGGAAATAGGTTGGATAGGATGAAAGTAGAGAGAGAGAAAAAAAGAAGAAAGAGAAAGGGGGAAAAAAAACCAGAGAAAATAGAAAAGTAAAAATTAAACATATTATGCAGAATCGAATACAAACTATTCTGAGAAGAACATGAATATAATGAGAGAAGGAGAGGGATATAAAGGAGATTTGAAAAACTTAAAAATAAAAATACTTAAAATATATTATAGGTATAAAGAAGTAGTACTGCTAATAAGGGATTTAAGTCTCAGAGGTAATAAATTAATGGATTAAGTGTGTACACAATGGGGGATAGGGTCTAATAGTCAACTATGGGTTTATCTGAGGATGTGCAGAACAACAATTAGTCACATAAAGAAGAATGAAAGAGAAGAAAAGGTGAAAAGGATAAGAAAGAAAAAAAAAGATCAAAAGTTCAGTAGAGCTAAACAAAAAACAAAAAGATTTTTTTAAAAAATGAAAGAGAAAAAAAAGATAAACACACACACACATATACCCGTAAAATAAAAATTATAAGAGGAAAAATAAGTTACTATAAAACAATTTTTTTCAAAAAGGTAAAAATTAAAAATTAAAAAAAGTTTAAGAAAAGAAAAAAATTTTTTTATATAGAAGGTACAAAAAAAAAAGTTCTTTGATTTTTTTTTTTGGGAGGGGTGGGAAAAATCCTGTATCTCCCTTGTGTCCTTAACCAGCCTCTTGTTGGAGTCTCTGGTCTGTTGGAGTCCTGTGGCTTGGTTGGTTTCTTAAATCAGTTTGTTTGAACAGGCAGAAAAATGCTCTGCTTTACCCAGAATTTTGCGATCCTCCTCCCAGGTTAGTTCAATGGGAGGGAGATCTGCTTTGAGTGTCACAAATAAGAGAGATGGCTTTTTCCTCATGTTTGGAGATGCTGTGATGAGGCTAGGTTCTGGATAGAGTTGAGGCCTTTCAGCAAACAGTAGCTTTTCCCGGGGGCTAGTTTGTGAGAAACTCACAGAGCCCAGCCTGGAGCCATTCTCAGGATTTATGTTTACTGAATTTCAATTGATTGTCAAGGCTGCTAAAGGGAGTTGCAGCCTCTGGCTCTGATTACTCAATGAAGAAAGCCACTCCTGGGGCTAGCGCCCGAGCTGGGTGACTTTTCCCTGGGTGGAGCTGTTCTGGCAGGTCAGTTTAAGTTCTTGTGACCAGCTAAATGACTCTAGTTTTCTTCGAGGCCTGAGTTGGAGCTAGCAGCTCTGCCGAGCTTTGTCAGTATCCAAGATGGAGATCTCCGGGGTAGGGGTGGCCTTCCCTCCTCTGCTCCCTGAGAAGGAGTGAGGATGTTAGGCTTCTACTCACGCCGAGTCTTGGTTCCTGGGTCATCTCTGGTCTGCGAACTGCAGGATGAAGATGTCTGCTCCTTGTCCGTTCTTGCTGGTGTTGAGTAGAATCCGCTCACCTGCCGTGTCTGGCTCCTTCATCCCGGACTCTCTGTTTTTCAGGTATGGTGACTGCGGCGGCCACAGCCACCACCGCTGCCGCTGCAGCGGCAGCTGCTGACAAGTGCTAAGAGCTGTCTCCTTGCCTGGATTTTAACTCTCTGGCCTAACTCTCTGTCCTGTGATGGCACACTTGGTGTGATTCTCTGGCTTAGGACTGTTCACTGAAACTCTAAAACTGCCTTCTATGCGAGAGCTTTTTTAGCCTCCAGCTTCTCCTTCACCATCTTCCTGGAACTCTAGGAGAGTGTAATTCTAAAAGCTGTAATCAGCAGGTTTCAGATTGTAGGAACCAGAATTGGATATTTCTTGCCAGCTGGCAGCGTCCAATGGGGACAAGCACAACTGGCTGACATGTCTGAATTCTTGCAACCACTGCAGAGCTCTGCAGGTTCAATTGTGCAGCAATGCAAACTGAGTAACCTTGCCAAACTTCAGGGATGTAGAAGAACCAATGTAGGATTTATAAGGAGATATTTACCCAGAACACCTGGGCTCTTCTGGCACCAAGATTCAGGAATTCTTCCTAATAAGCCTTAAAATCAGTGAAATGGTCTTATGTTGCAATGACTCTGAAGCTCATTCTGAGGGTTCCTGGCAGTGGTCATTCTGGTAAAGACAACCTTGGTGAATTTAGAGGTTGATATTTCTGTTCCCAACCAAAACAATATATACATACATACATATATATATATATATATATATACATACATATATATATACATATATATATATATACACACATATATATATATATATGTTGCGACCCAACTAAGGAAGACTGTTTCTAATATCTTCAGCACAGTGCCATAAGTAGAGGTTCAACGTACTCCTCAGGTTGAGGAGAATGTAGCTCTAAAAGGTGTAATCAGCAGACTTCAGTTGGGAGGAACGAGAAGCAGATATTCCCAGTCAGCTGGCAGCGTCCAACGGGGACAAGCAGAACTGGCTGCCATGTCTGAATGCTTGCAACCTCTGTAGAGCGCTGCAGGCGCAATTGTGCAGCAATGCTACCTAAGTAACCTGGCCAAACTTCAGGGGTGTAGAAGAAACCCTGTAGGATTTACAGGGAGATATTTACCCAGAACACCTGGGCCCTTCTGGCAACATGATTCAGGAATTCTTCCTAAGAAGCCTTGAAAGCAGTGATAGGCTCTTAGGTTGTGATGACTCAGAACCTCATTCTGAGTGTACAGGGCAGAGGTCATTTGACTCAGCACAACCCTGAAATATTTAGAGGCTGATATTTCCGGTGCTGTCCATAGCAATGGATAGACATCGGTCGTGTCCCAAACAAAGGAAGGCTGGTTCTCAAATCTTCAACTTAGTGTCATAAGTAGAGGTTCAAGTTACTCCTCAGGTTGAAGAGAGTGTATCTTAAAAGCTGAAATGAGCAGGGTTCAGTTGGGAGGATCGGGAAGCAGATTTTCCCAGTAGGCTGGCGGCTTCCAACGGGGACAAGCACAACTGGCTGCCAAGTCTGAATGGTTGAAACCGCTGTAGATCACTGCAGGCGAAATTGTGCAGCAATGCAAATTGAGTAACCTTGCCAAACTTCAGGGGTGTAGAAGAAACCACGTTGGATTTACAAGGAGATACTTTCCTGGAACATCTGGACCCTTCTGGCAACAAGATTCAGTAATTCTTCCTAATAAGCCTTGAAAGCAGTGAAATGCTCCTATGTTGCGATGACTCAGAACCTCATTCTGAGTGTATACGGCAGAGGTCATTCAACTCAGCATAACTGTTAAATATTTAGAGGCTGATATTTCCAGAGCCGTCCATAGCAATGGATAGACATCGGTCCTGGCCCAAACAAAGGAAGACTGGTTCTCAAATCTTCAACACAGTGCCATAAGTAGAGGTTCAACTTACTCCTCAGGTTAAGGAGAGGGTAGCTGCAAAAGCTGTAATCAGCAGGATTCAGTTGGGAGGAACAGGAAGCGGATATTCCCAGTCAGCTGGCAGCATCCTATGGGGAAAAGCACAACTGGCTGCCACATCTGAATGGTTGCAACCGCTGCAGAGCTCTGCAGGAGCAATTGTGCAGCAGTGCAAACAGAGTAACCTTGCCAGACTTCAGGGGTGTTGAAGAAACAATGTAGGATTTACAAGGAGATATTTACCCGGAACACCTGGGCCCTTCTAGGAACAACATTCAGGAATTCTTCCTAAGAAACTTTTAAAGCATTCAAATGCTCTTATGTTGTGATGACTCAGAACCTCATTCTGAATGTACACGGCAAGAGGTCATTCGACTCAGCATAACCGTGAAGTATTCAGACTCTGAAATTTCCGGAGCTGTCCATAGCAATGGATAGACATTGGTCGTGTCCCAAACAAAACAATACTGGTTCTCAAATCTTCAACACAGTGCCATAAGTAGAAGTTCAACATACTCCTCAGGTTGAGGAGAGTGTAAATCTAAAAGCTATAATCAGCAGAATTCAGTTCGGAGGAACCAGAATCAGATATTTCCTGTCAGCTGGCAGCGTCCAATGGGGACAAGCACAACTGGCTGATATGTCTGAATTCTTGCAACTGCTGCAGAACTATGCAGGCGCAATTGTGCAGCAATGCAAACTGAGTAACCTTGCCAAACTTCAGGGATGTAGAAGAACCAATGTAGGATTCACAAGGAGATATTTACCTGGAACACCTGGGCCCTTCTGGCACCCAGATTCAGGAATTCTTCCTAATAAGCCTTGAAAGCAGTGAAATGGTCCTATGTTGCAATGACTCTGAACCTCATTTTGAGGGTTTCTGGCAGTGGTCATTGGGGAATTTAGAGGTTGATATTTCTGTTCCAGTCCAACACAATGGATATATATATATAGGTCGCGACCCAACCACGGAAGACTGTTTCTAATATCTTCAGCATAGTGCCATAAGTAGAGGTGCAACTTACTCCTCAGGTTGAGGAGAGTGTAGCTCGAAAAGCTGTAATCAACAGGCTTCAGTTGGGAGGAATGAGAAGCAGATATTCCCAGTCAGCTGGCAGCGTCCAACGGGGACAAGCAGAACTGGCTGCCATGTCTGAATGCTTGCAACCACTGTAGAGCTCTGCAGGCGCAATTGTGCAGCAATGCTACCTGAGTAACCTGGCCAAACTTCAGGGGTGTAGAAGAAACCCTGTAGGATTTACAGGGAGATATTTACCCAGAGCACCTGGGCCCTTCTAGCAACATGATTCAGGAATTCTTCCTAAGAAGATTTAAAAGCAGTGAAATGCTTTTTTGTTGGGATGACTCAGAACCTCATTCTGAGTGTACACGGCAGAGGTCATTCAACTGAACACAACTGAGAAATATTTAGTGGCGGATATTTCAGGTGCTGTCCATTGCAATGGATAGACATCAGTTGCCTCCCAAACAAAGGCAGACTGGTTCTCAAATCTTCAACACAGTGGCATAAGTAGAGGTTCATCTTACTCCTCAGGTTGAGGAGATTGTAGCTCTAAAAGGTGTAATCAGCAGGATTCAGTTGGAAGGAATGGGTAGCAGATATTCCCTGTCAGCTGGCAACATCCAACGGGGAAAAGCACAACTGGCTGAAACATCTGAATGCTTGCAACTGCTGCAGAGCTCTGATGGTGCAATTGTGCAGCAATGCAAACTTAGTAACCCTGCCAGATGAAACCATGTAGGTTTTACAAAGAGATATTTATTGCTTAACACCTTCACCGTTCTGGCAACAAGATTCAGTAATTCTTCCTAAGAAGCCTTGAAAGCAATGAAATGATCTTATGTTGCAATGACTCAGAACCTCATTGTGAGTGTACATGGCAGAGGTCATTCAACTCAGCACAACTGTGAAATATTTAGAGGATGATATTTCCGGTGCCGTCCATAGCAATGGATAGAAATCCGTCGCGTCTCAAACAAAGGAAGACTGATTCTCAAATCTTCAACAAAGTGCCATAAGTAGAGGTTCAACTTACTCCTCAGGTTGAGGAGAGTGTAGCTGTAAAATCTGTAATCACAGTAGGATTCAATTGGGAGGAAGAAGAAGCAGATATTCCCAGTCAGCTGGCAGCGTCCAACGGGGACAAGCAGAACTGGCTGCCATGTCTGAATGCTTGCAACTGCTGTAGAGCTCTGCAGGTGCAATTGTGCAGCAATGCAAATTGAATAACCTTGCCAAACTTCAGGGGTGTAGAAGAAATCCTACAGGATTTACAAGGAGATATTTACCCGGAACACCAGCACACCTTCTGGCAACAAGATTCAGGAATTCTTCCTACAAAGTCTTGAAAGCATTCAAATGCTCTCATGTTGCAATGACTCAGAACCACATTCTGAGTGTACACGGCAGAGGTTATTCGATTCAACACAACCATTAAATATTTAGAGGCCAATATTTTCAGAGCCGTCCATAGCAATGGATAGACATCAGTCCTGTCCCAAACAAAGGAAGACTGGTTCTCAAATCTTCAACACAGTGCTATAAGTAGAGGTTCATCTTACTCCCCAAGTTGAGGAGATTGTAGCTCTAAAATCTGTAATCAGCAGGATTCAGTTGGGAGGAATGGGAAGGGAATATTCTTAGTCAGCTGGCAGGTTCCAAAGGGGACAAGCACAACTGGCTGCCACGTCTGAATGGTTGCAACTGCTGCAGAGCTCTGCAGGCGCAATTTGCAGCAATGCAAACTGAGTAACCTTGCCAGGTGAAACCATGTAGGTTTTACAAAGAGATATTTACCTGTTAACAGCTGGACCATTCTGGCAACATGATTCAGTAATTCTTCCTAAGAAGCCTTGAAAGCGATGAAATGATCTTATGTTGCGATGACTCAGAACCTCATTCTGACTGTACAGGGCAGAGGTCATTCGACTCAGCACAACCCTGAAATATTTAGAGGCTGATATTTCTGGTGCCATCCATAGCAATGGATAGACATCGGTCGTGTCCCAAACAAGGGAAGACTGGTTCTCAAATCTTCAATGCAGTGCCATAAGTAGAGGTGCAACTTACTCCTTAAGTTGAGGAGCATGAAACTCAAAAGCTGAAATCAGCAGGGTTCAGTTGGGAGGATCGGGAAGCAGATTTTCCCAGTAGGCTGGTAGCTTCCAACGGGGACAAGCACAACTGGTTGCCAAGTCTGAATGGTTGAAACTGCTGCAGATCACTGCAGTCATAATTGTGCAGCAATGCAAACTGAGTAACCTTGCCAAACTTCAGGAGTGTAGGAGAAACCATGTTGGATTTACAAGGAGATATTTTCCTGGAACACCTGGGTCCTTCTGGCAACAAGATTCAGGAATTCTTCCTAATAAGCCTTGAAAGCAGTGAAATGCTCTTATGTTGTGATGACTCAGAACCTCATTCTGAGTGTACACGGCAGAGGTCATTCAACTCAGCACAACCGTGAAATATTTATAGGCGGATATTTCAGGTGGCGTCGATTGCAATGGACAGATATTGGATGCAGCCCAAACAAAGGAAAACTGGTACTCAAATCCTCAACAAAGTTCCATAAGTCAAGGTTCAAATTCCTCCTCAGGTTGAGGAGAGTGTAACTCTAAAAGCTGTAATCAGCAGGTTTTAGTAGTGAGGAACGGTAAGTGGGTATTTCCTGTCAGCTGGCAACATCCAACGGGGACATGCACAACTGGCTGACATGTCTGAATTCTTGCAACCTCTGCACAGCTCTGCTGGCACACTTGTGTAGCAATGCAAACTGAGTAACCTGGCCAAACTTCAGGGACATAGAAGAAACCATGTAGGGTTTAAAGGAGATATTTACCCGGAACACCTGTGTCCTTTGGCACCGAGATTCAGGAATTCTTCCTAAGACTCCTTGAAAGCAGTAAAATGCTCTTAGGTTGCAATGACTCACAACCTCATTCTGAGTGTACATGGCAGAAGTCATTCGACTCAGCACAACTATGAAATATTTAGAGTCTGATATTTCCGTGCTGTCCAAATCAATGGAGAGACATGGGTCGCGTCCCAAACACAGGAATACTGGGTCTCAAATCTTCAACACAGTTCCATAAGTAGAGGTTCAAATTACTCCTCAGGTTGAGGAGAGTGTATCTCAAAATGTGTAATTAGCAGGATTCAGATGAGAGGAATGGGACGCGGATTTCCCAGTCAGCTGACAGAGTCTACTGGGGACAAGCACCACAGGCTGTCATGACTGAATGCTTGCAACCACTGTAGATCACTGCAAGCACAATTGTGCAGCATGGCAAACTGATTAACCTTGCCACACTTCAGGGTTGTAGAAGAAACCATGTAGGATTTACAAGGAGATATTTACCTGGAACATATGGGCCCTTCTGGCAACAAGATTCAGGAATTCTTCCTAAGAAGCCTTGAAAGCAGTGAAATGCTCTTATGTTGCAATGACTAAGTACCTCATTCTGAGTGTACACGGCAGAGGTCATTCGATGCAGTACAACTGTGAAATATTTAGAGACTGATATTTCCAGTGTGGTCCATAGCAAATAATGGACATGGGTCGCGTCCCAAACAAAGGAAGACTGGTTCTCAAATATTCAACACAGTGCCTTAAGTAGAGTTTCAACTTACTCCTCCCGTTGAGGAGAGTGTAGCTGTAAAAGCTGTAATCAGTAGGATTCAGTTGGGAGGAACGGGAAGTGGATATTCTCAGTCAGCTGGCAGCGTCCACCAGGGACAAGCACAAGTGGCTGCCACTTCTGAATGCTTGCAACTGCTGCGTAGTTCACAGGCAAAATTGTGAAGCAATGAAAAATGATTATCTTTGCCAAACTTCAGGGATGTAGAAGAAACCATGTAGGATTTAAAGGAGATATTTACCGGGAACGCCTGGGTTCTTTGGCACCAAGATTCAGGAATTCTTCCTAAGAAGCCTTGAAAGCAGTGAAATGCTCTTATGTTGCAATGACTCAGATACTCATTCTGAGTGTACACAGTAGAGGTCATTCAACTCAGCACAACCGTGAAGTATTTAGAGGCTGATATTTCCGGTCCATCCATAGCAATGGATTGTCATCGGTCTTGTCCCAAACAAAGGAAGACTGGATTGCAAATCAACACAGT
This sequence comes from Dipodomys spectabilis, assembly GCF_019054845.1. Lineage (NCBI taxonomy): Eukaryota > Metazoa > Chordata > Mammalia > Rodentia > Heteromyidae > Dipodomys > Dipodomys spectabilis. The sequence continues at coordinate 315,494 of NW_024871265.1, read as the reverse complement.
GCCATAAGTAGAGGTTCAACTTATTCCTCCATTTGAGGAGAGTGTAGCTCTAAGACCTGTAATCAGCAGGATTCATATGTTACATACGGGAAGCAGATATTCCCAGTCAGCTGTCAGTGTTCAATGGGGACAAGCACAACTGGCTTCCACGTCTGAATGCTTACAACTGCTGCAAAGCCCTGCAGGTGCAATTGTGCAGCAATGCAAACTGAGTAACCTTGCCAAACTCCTGGTGTGTACAAGAAACCATGTTGGATTTACAAGGTGATATTTTCCAGGAACACCTGGCCCCTTCTAGCAACAGGATTCAGGAATTCTTCCTAAGAAGCCGTGAAAGTAATGAAATGCTCTTATGTTGCTATTACTCAGAAGCTCTTTCTGAGTGTACACGGCAGAGTTCATTCAAGTAAAGACAACCTAGGGGAATTTAGATGCTGATATTTCCATTTCCGTCCATACCAATGGATATACATAGGTTTCGTCCCAAACAACGGAAGATTGGTTCTCAAATCTCAACACTGTGCCATAAGTAGAGTTTCACCTTATTCCTAAAGTTGAGGAGAGTGTTGCTCTAAAATCTGTAATCAGCAGGATTCAGGTGGGAAAAAGGGGAAGTTGATATTCCCAATCAGCTGGAAGCATCCAAAGGGAACAAGCACAACTAGCTGCCACGTCTGAATGGTTGCAACCACTGCAGACCTCTGCAAGCTCAATTGTGCAGGAATTCAAACTGAGTAACCTTGCCAAACTTCAGGGGTGTAGAACAAACAATGTAGGATTTACAAGGAGATATTTACCCGGAACACCTGGGCCCTTCTGGCAACAAGATTCAGGAATTCTTCCTAATAAGCCTTGAAAGCAGTGAAATGCTTGTATGTTGTGATGACTCAGAACCTCATTCTGAGTGTACACGGCAGAGGTCATTCGACTCAGCACAACCATGAAATATTTAGAGGCTGATATTTCCAGTGCCATCCATAGCAATGGAAAGATATAGATTGTGTTTCAAACAATGGAACACTGATTCTCAAATCTTTAACACAGTGCCATAAGTAGAGGTTCAACTTACTTCTCAGGTTCAGGAGAGTGTTGCTCTAAAAGCTGTAAGCAGTAGGATTCAGTTGGGAGGAATGGGCAGCGTATATTCCCAGTCAGCTGGCAGCGTCCAATGGGGACAAGCACAACTGGCTGCCACACTTTAGAAATATGCAGGCGCAATTGTGCAGCAATGCAAACTGAGTAACCTTGCCAAACTTCAGGGGTGTAGAACAAACAATGTAGGATTTACAAGGAGATATTTACCCGGAACACCTGGGCCCTTCTGGCAACAAGATTCAGGAATTCTTCCTAAGAAGCCTTGAAAGCAGTGAAATGCTCTTATGTTGCGGTGACTCAGAACCTCATTCTGAGTGTACACTGAAGAGGTCATTCGACTCAGCACAACCGTGAAATATTTAGAGCCTGATATTTCCGGTGCTGTCCATAGCAATGGAAAGATATAGGTTGTGTCCCAAACAACGGAACATTGGCTCTCAAATTTTTAACACAGTGCGATAAGTAGAGGCTCTACTTACTTCTCAGGTTCAGGAGAGTATTTCTCTTTTTTTTTTCCCAGGGCTGAGGACCGAACCCAGGGCCTTGCCCGTGCTGGGCAGGCGCCCTTCCACTGGGCTAAACCCCAGCCCCAGGAGAGTATTTCCCTAAAAGCTGTAAGCAGCAGGATTCCGTTGGAAGGAACGGGCAGGGGATATTCCCAGTCAGCTGACAGTGTCCAACGGGGACAAGCACAACTGGCTGCCATGCTTTAAAAATATGCAGGCGCAATTGTTTTTTTTTTTTTTTTTAATTTTATTTTATTTGAGAACATACTTTACAGAGGGGTTACAATTACATGGGCAGGATAATGCATACATTTCTTACCAAGCATTGCAGCCTCCTCCTTTGTTTACCCTTCACCTCCCTTCCCAGCCTCCCCCCTCCCCCCCACCCAATCATACCCCCCCCACCGACATTGTAAAGCTGGTTTTGACATGACATTTTGTACTTCTCATTGTTGCAACAGGTCCACCTGAATCCTTAAACGACTTGTTTGTCCCCGTCTCCTCCACATGTTATACTGACATCAAATATAGTGAAAGCGGGGGTTACACTGTGGGGGAGGGACATACAAAGCAACAAAGAAATAATCTTATAAATGCGTTAGAAACACATGCATGAAAGAAACAAAAACATTAAAATACATATTTGAGGGTTCATTTTCCTAACATCATATTCTCTGACTTTTTCCGCTTGACTCATACCTATACTAGATATTGCAAATAAGGGAAACTATGGGACCTATGTTTCTTTGGGCCTGGCTTACTTCACTTAATATAATTTTTTCCAAGCCTTTCCATTTCCTAACAAATGGGGCAATGTCATTCTTTCTGATGGAGGCATAGAATTCCATTGTGTATATATACCACATCTTCTTGATCCATTCATCTACTGAGGGCCATCTGGGTTGGTTCCATATCTTAGCTATGGTAAATAATGCTGCAATAAACATAGTTGTGCTGGTAGCTTTAGTGTGGCCTTGTTTGTGATCATTTGGGTAAATGCCCAAAAGTGGGATTGCTGGGTCATTGGGGAGCTCTATGTGGAGTCTTTTGAGGAACCTCCATACTGCTTTCCAAAGTGGTTGAACAAGTTTACATTCCCACCAACAATGAAGTAAGGTTCCTTTCTGTCCACATCCCCTCCAGCATCTGTTGTTGTTAGAGTTCTTGATTTTTGCTGTTCTAACTGGAGTGAGGTGATATCTCAATGTTGTTTTGATTTGCATTTCTTTTATGGCTCAGGATGTTGAACATTTCTTCATGTGTCTATTGGCCATCCTTCTTTCTTCTTCAGAGAAGCTTCTCTTTAAGTCTTTCGCCCACTTACTTATTGGGCAGTTGTTTCTTTGAGGATTTGTTGTTGGGTGGTTTAATTTTTTGAGTTCCAAGTATATTTTAGATATGAGACCCTTGTCTGTTGTATGGCTAGTAAAGATCTTCTCTCAATCTGTGGGCTTTCTATTGATCTTGCTAGCTATGTCATTTGCCCTGCAGAAGCTCTGCAACCTTATACAATCCCATTTGTCCAACCTTTCTTTGATTTGTTGTGTTTCCGGGTCTCTATTCAGAAAATTTCGGCCTGAGCCGAGGAGACCCAGGGTTTCTCCTATTCCATTCTGTAATGTTTTCAGAGTGTCTGCTTTGAGTTCAAGGTCTTTGATCCATTTGGAGTTGATTCTGGTGCAGAGTGATATATAAGGATCTAGCTTTAGTTTTCTACATGTAGTTAACCAGTTTTGCCAGCACCATTTACTGAAGAGGCTGTCTGTCTTCCATTCTATTGTTTTAGCTCCCTTATCGAAGATTAGATGGCTATAGGTCTGTAGGTTCATTTCTGGGTTTTCAATTCTATTCCATTGGTCCTGAGGTCTGTTCTTATGCCAATACCAAGCTGTTTTGATTACTATGGCTTTATAGTAGAGTTTGAAATTTGGTACTGATATTCCTCCAGCAGTGTTCTTTCCGTTGAGGAGCGTTTTTGCTATTCGGGGTCTTTTATTGTTCCATATGAATTTTTGGATTGCCTCTTCTATTTCCTTGAAGAATGAGGATGGAATTTTGATAGGTATTGCGTTGAATTTGTAGATAGCCTTGGGAAGTATTGCCATTTTCACGATGTTAATCTTTCCAATCCAGGAGCATGGGAGGTTTTGCCATTTTTTAAGTTCTGTGTTGATTTCCTTTTTCAAGATTTTAAAGTTTTCATCATAGAGGTCCTTCACTTCTTTAGTTAAGTTAATTCCGAGGTATTTTATTTTCTGTGGGGCTATTACAAATGGAGTTGCTTTCCTAATTTCAGCCACACTTTTCTCATTGTTGGCATACAGAAAAGCCATTGATTTTTGGGGGTTAATTTTATAACCTGCTACTTTGCCAAAGTTTTGAATCAGCTTGAGTAATTTGGGAGTGGAGTCTATGGGATTCTTTAAATACAAGATCATGTCATCTGCAAAGAGGGAGAGTTTTATTTCTTCTTTCCCTATTTGGATCCCCTTTATGTCTGCATCTTGTCTTATTGCTGTAGCTAGGCATTCTAATACTAGATTGAAGAGAAGTGGAGAGAGTGGGCATCCTTGTCTTGTTCCTGAGTTAAGAGGAAATGGCTTTAGTTTTTCACCATTGAGTATAATGCTGGCTGTAGGGTTGTCATATACAGCCTTTATTGTTTTGAGGAATGTTCCATGGATTCCTAATTTTTCCAAAACCTTCATCAGGAAGGGGTGTTGGATCTTGTCGAATGCTTTTTCTGCGTCTATTGAGATAACCATGTGGTTCTTATTCTTGCTCCTGTTGATGTGATGAATAATATTAATTGATTTGCGTATATTGAACCAGCTTTGTATCCCTGAAATGAATCCTGTTTGATCGTGGTGTATGATTTTTTGGATGAATTGTTGAAGTCGGTTGGCCAAAATTTTGTTGAGAAGTTTTGCATCAATGTTCATCAAAGAAATGGGTCTATAGTTCTCTTTCTTTGATGAGTTCCTGCCTGGTTTTGGGATGAGGGTTATGATGGCTTCATAGAATGTGTTCGGTAGTGAGCTTTCTCTTTCAATTTCATTGAAGAGTTGGAGGAGAATTGGTGTGAGCTCTGCTTTGAAGGCCTTGTAAAATTCCGCTGTAAAACCATCTGGTCCTGGACTTTTCTTAGCTGGGAGGTCTCTTATTGCTGTTTCTATTTCAATGCTTGATATGTGCCTGTTAAGATAGTTTAAGTCATCTTGGTTTAGTTTTGGCATGTCAATATTTGCTAGGAAGAGGTCCATTTCTGTCAAGTTCTCAAACTTGTTAGCATAAAGTTTTGAGAAGTATTCCCTTATAATGTTCTGAATCTTGGTTGTTTCCGTGGTGATGTTTCCATTCTCATCTCTGAGTTTATTAATTTGGGTGTGTTCTCTTCTTTTTCTGATAAGATTTGCTAAGGGTCTGTCAATTTTGTTAAGTTTTTCGAAGAACCAACTCTTTGTTTTGTTGATTCTTTCTATAGTTTTTTTGGATTCTAATTCATTTAATTCTGATTTAATTTTGATTATTTCTTTCCGTCTACTGGATTGGGGTTTATCTTGCTGCTCTTTTCCAAGGAGGTTTAGATGTGTCATTAAATTGCTAGTTTCAGATCTCTCCAATTTGTTGATGTAGGAGCTCAGAGCTATAAACTTGCCTCTGTGTACTGCCTTTGCTGTGTCCCAGAGGAGCTGGTATTTTGTGTGTTCATTTTTGTTGAATAGCATGAACATTTGAATTTCCTTTCTAATCTCTTCCATGACCCACTCATGATTCAGCAGTGTGTTGTTCAGCCTCCATGTGATACCGGACTTTCTTTGGTGGCTTTTGGTGTTGAGTTCTAATTTTATTCCCTTGTGGTCAGAGAGAATGCAAGGTATAACTTCCATGTTTCTGAATTTAGACATGTTTGCTTTGTGGCCTAAAATGTGGTCTATTTTAGAAAACGTTCCATGTGCTGCTGAGAAAAACGTGTATCCTGATGCTGCTGGGTGAAATGTTCGGTAAATGTCTGTTAAGTCTAGTTGATCTATGCAGCTGTTTAGATCTGCGGTTTCTCTGTTGAGTTTTTGCCGAGTTGATCTATCTAGTGGGGAGAGTGGTGTGTTAAAATCCCCAACAATTAATGTCTTTGGATCTATATGGGATTTGAGGGAAAGTAGTGTTTCTTTGATAAATTTGGGTGCTCCATTGTTTGGTGAATAGATATTTAGAATTGTAATATCCTCCTGAAGGAGAGATCCTTTAATTAGTATGTAGCGACCTTCTTTATCTCTTTTCACGAATTTTAATTTGAAGTCTATTTTATCTGATATTAGGATTGCAACTCCCGCCTGTTTATGCAGTCCGTTTGCTTGGTAGATTTTGTTCCAGCCTTTAACATTGAAACTGTGTTTGTTTTTACGGGCAAGATGTGACTCCTGCAGGCAGCAGATAGAAGGGTCTTGTTTTTTAATCCAACTAGACAGTCTATGTCGCTTAATTGGAGAGTTCAGTCCGTTAACATTAAGAGATAGGTTGAGAGGTATTTGGGAGTTCCTGCCATGTTATCTACCTTCTTGGGGGCTGCGAAAACTGGGTTCTTCCTATGGTTCTTGGATTCTCAGTTTGGGTGCAGTTTCTTGGCCTTTATTGCGGTCTTGTTGGTTTTCTATGTGTAGGACATCTTTAAGAATCTTTTGTAGGGCTGGTTTGGTGGAGATGTATTGTTTCAATTTTTCTTTGCTATGGAAGGTTTTTATTTGGCCTTCAGTTATGAAGGAGAGTTTAGCTGGGTACAGTATTCTTTGTTGATAGTTGTTTGTTTTTAGGGCATGGCATACATCATTCCAGGCTCTTCTTGCTTTGATTGTCTCTGCTGAGAAATCTGAGGTGATTGTAATTTGTTTCCCTTTATAAGTGATTACCCTTTTCTCTCTGACAGCTTTAAGGATCTTTTCCTTGTTCTGAGTTGATCCTGTGTGGATTATAATGTGGCGGTGGGATGTCCTATTCTGGTCTGGTGTATTTGGAGTTCTAAAGGCTTCTTGTATCTGGACAGGCCTATCTTTTTGTATGTTTGGGAAGTTCTCTGCTAGGATCCTGTTAAACAAATTTCCTAGACCATTAACTTCTGTTTCTAGGTGCTCCTCTACACCCATTATCCTTAGATTAGGCCTTCTGATGGTGTCTTCCAGGTGTTGGATAGATCTATCATATTTCTTGGACTTGTCTTGGATGGTTGTATGTTCTTTCTCTATAATATCTAGGCTGTCTTCAATCCCTGAGATTCGATCTTCTGCATGGTCTAACCTGCTGTCAAGACTCTCTACTTTGTTTTTTTTTTTTTATCTCTTTTCCTTCTAGTTGGTCAGCTTTGATGGCTTCAAGTTCTTTGTTGAAGCTCTGTTTTAAGTCTTGTATGAATTTCTTTACTTCCTTATTTTGGTGTTCAGTGTTTGTCCTCAAATCACTTAGTTGATTGGTTATGGTTTCTTTGGGCTCCCATTCCTTCTGTTGGGTTCCATTCAGCATTCCCTTTGTGGTCTCCCTGACTTCCTTCAGCTCTTTGTTAATGGATTCCATGAATGCCTTTAGTGATCTTTGTGTGTTCTCTACCTGGTCTCTCAATTCCTGTATTACTCTTTGATTAGCTTCCTCCCGTTCGTGGGATTCCTGCAGATCTCTTTGAGTGTTCTCAGCCTGCTCATGCCATTCCTCCCTTTCTCTTTGAGTATTCTCAAGTTGTTCACGCAAATCCTGTATCAGGTTTTGAGTAGCTTCCTCACGCTTATGATATTCCTGTATAAACTTCTGGGATGCCTCCTCTCTCTCCCTGTCACGCTCATACAGAGTCCTTTGTACATTGTCAAACTTTTCATTTATCATGTTTGCCAGCAGTGTTTGTAGAGCTGTTTGGGAACTCTCCTCTGGATTATTCATTATCTGTTCTAACCCCTGATTATCAAGATTGGGAATGGAGATACCCGAATTTGCCATTTTTCTTGTGTTTTTTTGGCTTACTCTGCCCATTAGATATGAAGATAGCACCAGTTTTGTGCTAGAACACTATCTTAAGGCAACCATCAACCAAAGTTTGCATTTGTACAGTTAATAGTCTACAGATACAATCTAGTTCAACAGATACATCTATTCGACATCAAACAACTATATGTTAAAGGGCTTCGAACCGCAGAGAAGAATTTGGAAAACCAGAAATTATTAGGGTTAGGGAGAGATGTGGGTAAAAAATAGGAATAGATTGGTGTGGGGAGGCACAGGGAGAGTTAACTATGTCCTAATCACAATGCAGGAAATAGGTTGGGTAAGATGCAAGTAGAGAGAGAGAGAAAAAGAAGAAAGGGAAAGGGGAATGAAAAGAGACCAGAAAAAAAAATAGAAACGTAAAAATTAATGTTATTTTCGAGATTAAAAGACCATCTATTTATAGGGGAATATGAATATGTTGAGAGAAAGGGAGGGACATAGAGCAGATGTGAAAAACTTTAAAAAAATGCTTAAAATATTATATAGGTATAAAGAGGTAGTACTGCTATTAATGAATTTAAGTCTCAGAGGTTTTGAATTGAGTAATAAGTTTGTGGATTAAGTGTGTACACAATGGGGGATAGGGTCTCCTGGTTAACTACGGGTTTATCTGAGGATGTGCAGGACAAGAGTTAAGTCACATAAAGAAGAACAAAGAGGAAAAGATGGAAAGGATAGGAAAGTGAGAAGAAAAGATCAGAAGTTCAGTAGAGCTAGACAAAAAACAAAAAGATAATTAAGAATGAAAGAAAAAGAGAAAGAAGACAAGAAAAGAAAGGAAAACACACATTCACATATTCCTAAAATAAAAATTATAAGAGGAGAAAAAAAAAGTTAATGGAAAACAATTATTTTTTCAGAAGAGGCAAAAATTAAAGATTAATAAAAGTTTTAGAGAAGCAAAAAATTTTTTTTATATATATAAGGTAACAAAAAATGAAAAAAAAAACAAAACAAAAAAAAAAAGAAAAGAAGAAGAAGAAAAAAAAAAGTTCTTTTTTTTTTTTTTTTTTTTTTGGGAGGGGTGGGAAGAGTCCTGTATCTCCCTTTTGTCTGTAACCAGAGTCTGGTTGGAGTCTCTGGTCAGCTTGAGGTCCTGTGGCTTGATTGGTTTCTTAAGTCAGTTTGTTGGAACAGGCAGAAAAATGCTCTGCTTTACCCAAGATTTTGAGATCCCCCTCCCAGGTTAGTTTACTGGGAGGGTGATCTGCTTTGAGAATCACAAAAGAGGGGGATGCAGTGATGAGGCTAGGTTCTGGGTAGAGTTGAGGCCTTTCAACCAACAGTAGCTTTTCCCTGGGGCTATTTTGTGAAAAAAACTCACAGCACCCAGCCTGGAGCCATTCTTAGGTTTCTGTTTTTCAATTGATTGTGGTGGCTGCTAGAGGGAGGGGCAGCCTCTGGCTCTGGTTACCCGGTGAGGAGAGCCACTCCAATGGCTGGCGCCTGAGCTGGGTGACTTTTCCCTGGATGGAACTGAGTCTGTGAGGTCGCTTCGCCGTTAAGTTCTTGTGACCTGCTAAATGACTCGTTTTATTCCAAGGCCTGAACTGGAGCTAGCCGCTCCTCCGAGCTTTGTCGGTATCCAAGATGGAGATCACCGGTGCTGGGGGGGGGGAGGGGTGGCCTTCCCTCCTCTGCTCCCTGAGAAGGAGTGAGGAAGTGGGGCTTCTACTCACGCCGAGTCTTGGATCCTGGGTCGTCTCTGGTCTGCAAAGTGCAGGATGAAGTTGTCCGCTCCTTGTCGGTTCTTGCTGGTGTTGAGTAGAATCCGCTTGTCCGCTGCGTCTGGCTCCTTCGTCCCGGACTGTGTCTCAGGTGTGCCCCCGCGGCGGTGGTCGCTGCTACGACCCTGCCGCCGCAGCAGCAGCTGCTGGCAGGCGCTCAGATGTGTCTGCTTGGCTTCCCCTCTCTTGACTAACTCTCTGTCCTGTGATGGCACACTTGGTGTGATTCTCTGGCTTAGGACTGTTCACTGGAACTCTGAAACTGTTTTCTATGCAAGAGCTTGTTCAGATTCCAGCTTCTCCTCCGCCATCTTCCCGGAACTCTCTGCAGGCGCAATTGTGCAGCAATGCAAACTGAGTAACCTTGCCAAACTTCAGGGGTGTAGAAGAAACCATGTAGGATTTACAAGGAGATATTAACCTGGAATACCTGGGGGCCTGCTGGCTACAGGAATCCGGAATTCTTCCTAAGAAGCTTTGAAAGTAATGAAATGCTCTTATGTTGCGATTACTCAGAATCTCATTCTGAGTGTTCCTGGCAGAGGTCATTCGGGTAAAGACAACCTTGGTGAATTTAGAGACTGCTTTTTCCGTTGCCGTCCATAGCAATGAATATATATAAGCTTTGTCCCAAACAACTGAAGAGTGGTTCTAATATCTTCAACACAGTGCCATAAGTAGAGTTTCAGCTTACTCTTCAAGTTGAGGGGAGTGTAGCTCTAAAAGCTGTAATCAGCAGTATTCAGTTGGGAGGAACCGGAAGGGGATATTCCCAGTCAGCTGGCGGTGTTCAACGGAGACAAGCACAACTGGATGCATCGTCTGAATGCTTGCAACCGCTGCAGAGCTCTGCAGGCACAACTGCAAAAATGCAAACTGAGTAACCTTGCCAAACTTCAGGGGTGGAAAAGAAACCATGTCGGTTTTACAAGGAGATATTTACCTGGAACACCTGTGTACTTCTGGCAACAAGATTCAGGAATTCATCCTAACAAGCCTTGAAAGCAGTGAAATGCTCGTATGTTGTGATGACTCAGAACCTCATTCTGAGTGTACACGGCAGAGGTCATTTGACTCAGCACAACTGTGAAATATTTAGAGTTTGATATTTCCGGTGCTGTCTGTAGCAATGGATAGACATCGGCCGTGCCCCAAACAAAGGAAGACTGGTTCTCAAATCTTCAACACAGTGCCGTAAGTAGAGGTTCAACTTACTCCTCAGGTTGAGGAGAGTGTAGCTCTAAAAGCTGTCTTCAGCAGGATTCAGTTGGGAGGAACGGGAAGGGAATATTCCCAGTCAGCTGGCAGCTTCCATCGGGGACAACCACAACTGGTTGCCAAGACTGAATGCTTGCAACCACTGCAGAGCTCTGTAGGTGAAATTGTGCAGCAATGCAAACTGAGTAACCTTGCCAAACTTCAGGGGTGTAGAAGAAACCATGTAGGATTCACAAGGAGATATTTACCTGGAACACCTGGGCCCTTCTAGCAAAAAGTTTCAGGAAATCTTCCTAAAAAGCCTTGAAAGCAATGAAATGCTCTTCTGTTGTGATGACTCAAAACCTCATTATGAGTGTTCCCAGAAGAGGTCATTAGGCTCACCACAACCATGGAGTATTTAGAGGCTGATATTTCTGGTGCCGTCCATGGCAATGGTTGGGCAAAGATCGCGTTCCAAACAACTGAGGTCTGTTTCCCAAATCTTCAACCAAGTGCCATAATTAGAGGTTCAATATACTCCTCAGTTTGAATAGAGTGTATCCATAAAACTGTAATCTACAAGACTGAGGTTGGAAGAACGTGAAGTAGATATTCCCAATCAGCAGGCAGTGTCCTACGGGGACAAGCACAACATGCTGCCATGTCTGAATGCTTGCAACCATTGCAGAACTCTACAGGCACAATTGTGCAGCAATGCAAACTGAGTAATCTTGCCAAACATCAGGGGTGTAGAAGAAACCACGTAGGATTTAAAAGGAAATATTAACCCAGAACACCTAGTGGCCTGCCAGGGTTAAGAATCTGGAATTTTCCAAGAAAGCCTTGAAAACAGTAGAATGATCTTCTGTTGCCATGACTAAGAACCTCATTCTGAGTGTTCCCGGCAGAGGTCAATGAGCTCAAAACAGCAGTGGAGTATTTAGAGGCTGATATTTCCGGTGCCATCCAGAGCAACAAATGGGCAAAGATCGCGTCCCAAACAACTGAGGTCTGGTTCTCAAATCTTCAACCGAGTGCCATAAGTAGAGGTTCAACTTACTCCTCAGTTTGAGGAGAGTGTATCTGTAAAAGCTGTAATCAGCAGGACTCAGGTGGGAAGAAAGGGAAGCCGATGTTCCCAGTCAGCTGGCAGTGTCCTACGGGGACAAGCACAACCGGCTGCCACGTCTGAATGCTTGCAACCACTATAGAACTCTGCAGGCACAATTGTGCAGCAATGAAAACTGAGTAACCTTTCCAATCATCAGGGGTTTAAAAGAAACCATGGAGGATTTACAAGGAGATATTAACCCGGATCACCTGGAGGCCCGCAGGCCAAAAATATCTGGAATGCTTCCTAAGAAGCCTTGAAAGTATTGAAATGCTCTTCTGTTTGGATGACTCAAGAATGCATTCTGAGTGTTCCCGCAGTGGTCATTCGGCTACACACAACCATGGAGTATTTAGAGGCTGATATTTCCGGTTTCGGCCATAGCAATGGATGGACACAGGTCATGTCCTAAAAAACTGAGGTCTGGTTCTCAAATCTTCAACCGAGTGCAATAAGTAGAGGTTCAACTTACTCCTCTGGATGAGGAGAGGATAACAGTAAAAGCTGTAATCTGTAGGACTCTGGAGGGAAAAACTGGAAATGGATATTTCTATTAGGCTGGCAGTGACCTACGTGTACTAGCACAACTAGATGCCATGACTGAATGCTTGCAACCACTGCAAAGCTCTGCATGTGCAATTGTGCAACCATGCAAAATTAGTAACCTTGCCAAGATTCAGGGGTGGAGAAGCAACCTCGGAGGATTTATAAAGAGATATTAACCCAGATACCTGGGGGTCTGCCGTCCGCAAGAATCTGGAATTCTTCCTAAGAAGCCTTGAAAGCAGTGAAATGCTCTTATGTTCCAATGACTTAGAACCTCATTCTGAGTGTTCCCAGCAGAGATCATTTGGTTCAACACAACCATGGAGTATTTAGAGGCTGATGTTTCCGGTGCTGTCCATAGCAATGGATGGGCATATGTCGCATCCCAACAATTGAGGTCTGGTTCTCAAATCTTCAACACAGTACCATAAGTAGAGGTTCAACTTTCTCCTCAGGTTGAGGAGAGTGTAGCCATAAAAGCTGTAATTAGCAGGACACAGGTGGGAAGAATCAGAAGCGGGTATTCCCAGTCAGCTGGCAGTGTCCTTAAGGGGACAAGCACAATATGCTGCCATGTCTGAATGCTTGCAACCGCTGCAAAGCTCTGCAGGCTCAACAGTGCAGCAATGCAAACTGAGTGCCTTTATCAAATTTCAGGGCTGTAGAAGAATCCATGTAGGATTTACACAGAGGTATTTACCGGGAACACTTGGGCCCTTCTGGCAACAAGATTCAGGAATTCTTCCTAAGAAGCCCTGAAAGCAGTGAAATGCTCTTTGTTTCCATGACTCAGAACCTCATTCTGAGTGTTCCCGGCAAAGTCATTCAGCGCAACACAACCGTGGAATATTTAGTGGCTGATATTTCCGGTGCCATCCATAGCAATGGATGGGCATAGGATGCGTCCCAAACAACTGAGGTCTGGTTCTCAAATCTTCCACAGAGTGCCATAAGCAGAGATTCAACTTACTCGCTGGATGAGGAGATAGTAACAGTAAAAGCTGTAATCTCCAGGACTCTGGAGGGAAGAACAAGAAACAGATAATCCCAATAGGCTGCAGCGTCCTACGGGGACATGCACAACCGGCTGCCATGTCTGAATGCTTGCAAATGCTGCAGAGCTCTGCAGGTGCAATTGTGCAGCAATGCAAAATGAGTAACCTTGCCAAGCTTCATGGGTGTAGAAGAAATCTGGGAGGATTTATAAAGAGATATTAACCCGGAATACCTGGGGGCTTGCCAGCCCCAAGAATCTGGAATTCTTCCTAAGAACCCTTGAAAGCAGTGAAATGCTCTTATGTTGCAATGACTCAGAACCTCTTTCTGAGTGTTCCCGGAAGAGGTCATTCGGCTCTACACAACCATGGAGTATTTAGAGCCTGATATTTCCATTGCCGTCTATAGCAATGGATGGGCATATGTCACGTCCCAAACAATTGAGGTCTAGTTCATAAATCTTCAACACAGGATGATAAGTAGAGGTTCAACTTACTCCACAGGTTGAGGAGAGTGTAGCCATAAACGCTGTAATTAGCAGGACTAAGGTGGGATGAACCAGAAGCAGATATTCCCAGTCAGCTGGCAGTGTCCTCCGGGAACAAGCACAACTGGCTGCCACGTCTGCTTGCTTGCAACCACTGCAGAGCTCTGCAGGCGAAATTGTGCAGCAATGCAAACTGAGTAACCTTGCCAAACTTCAGGAGTGTAGAAGAAACCGGTAGGATTTACAAGGAGAAATTTACCCGGAACACCTGGGCCCTTCTGGCAAAAATATTCAGGAAATCTTCCTAAGAAGCCTTGAAAGCAATTAAATGTTCTTATGTTGCAATTACTCAGGACCTCATTCTGAGTGTTCCTGGCAGAGGTCATTCAGCTGAACACAACCGTGAACTAATTAGAGCCAGATATAGCCAGTGTCGTTCATAGTGCAGGATGGAGAGTGTTCGCGTGCCAAACAACTGAGTTCTAGTTCTCTAAACTTTCACAGAGTGCCATAAGTAGAGGTTGAACTTACTCCTCAGGTTGAGTAGAGTGTAGCCGTCAAAGCTGTAATCAGTAGCACTCAGGTGAGAAGAACGGGAAGCAGATATACCCAGTCAGCTGGCAGTGTCCTACGGGGACAAGCATATCTGGCTGCCACGTCTGAATGTTTGCAACCATGGCAGAGCTCTGCAGGCGCAATTGTGCAGCAATGCAAACTGCCTACCCTTGCCAAACTTCACGGGTGTAGAAGAAACCATGTAGGATTTACAAGAGATATTAACCCAGAACACCTAGCGGCCTGCCGGGGTTAAGAATCTGGAATTTTCCAAGAAAGCCTTGAAAACAGTGGAATGCTCTTCTGTTGCCATGACTAAGAACCTCATTCTGGGTGTTCCTGGCAGAGGTCATTGGGCTCAACACAACAGTGGAGTATTTAGAGACGGATATTTCCAGTGCCGTCCATAGCAATGGAGGGGCAAAGATCATGTCCCAAATAACTGAGGTCTGGTTCTCAAATCTTCAACGAGTGCCATAAGTAGAGGTTCAACTTACTCCTCAGTTTGAGGAGAGTGTATCTGTAAAAGCTGTAATCAGCAGGACTCTGGTGGGAAGAAAAAGAAACCCATGTTCCCAGTCAGCTGGCAGTGTCCTACGGGGTCAAGCACAACTGGCTGCCATGTCTGAATGCTTGCAACCCCTGCAGGACTCTGCAGGCACAATTGTGCAGCAATGAAAGCTGAGTAACTTTACCAAACATCAGGGATGTAAAAGAAACCATGGAGGATTTACAAGGAGATATTAACCTGGAATACCTGGGGGCCTGCCGTCCGCAAGAATCTGGAATTCTTCTTAAGAAGCCTTGAAAGCAGTGAAATGCTCTTATGTTCCGATGACTCAGAACCTCATTCTGAGTGTTCCCGGCAAAGGTCATTTGGTTCAACACAAGCATGGAGTATTTAGAGGCTGATATTTCTGAGGCTGTCCATAGCAATGAGTGGGCATATGTTGTGTCTCAACAATTGAGGTCTGGTTCTCAAATCTTCAACACAGTACCATAAGTAGAGGTTCAATTTACTCCTCAGGTTGAGGAGAATGTAGCCATAAAAGCTGTAATTAGCAGGACACAGGTGGGAAGAACCAAAAGTGGATATTCCCAGTCAGCTGGCAGTGTCCTCTGGGGACAAGCACAATCTGCTTGGACATCTGAATGCTTACAACAGCTTTCAGAGCTCTGCAAGGGCAACTGTGTAGCAATTGCCAAACTTCAGGGGTTTAGAAGCAACGATGGAGGATTTACACAGAGATATTAACCTGGAACACCTGGGGTCTGCTGGCTGCAAGGACCTGGCATTCTTCCTACGAATCCTTGAAAGCAGTGAAATGCTCTTATGTTGTGATGACTCAGAACCTCTTTCTCAGTGTTCCTGGAAGAGGTCATTCAGCTCAACACTACCGAGCAGTATTTAGCGCCTGATGTTTCCCGTGCCTTCCATAGCAATGGTTGGACATACGTCGCATCCCTAAAAAATGAGATCTGGTTCTCAAATCTTAAACACACCACCATAAGTAGAGGTTCAACACACTCCTCTGGATGAGGAGATTGTAACAGTAAAAGCTGTAATTACCAAGACTCAGGTGGGAAGAACAGGAATCGGATCTTCCCAGTCAGTTGACAGTGTCCCATGGAGAGAAGCACAACTGGCTGCCACATCTGAATGCTTGCAACCGCTGCAGAGTTCTGCAGGCACAATTGTGCAGCAATGCAAACTGAGTAACCTTGCCAAACTTCAAGGGTGTAGAAGAAACCTCGGAAGATTTACATATTAACCCAGAACACCTGGGGGCCTGCTGGCCCCGAGAATCTGGTATTCTTCCTAAGAGGTGTTTAAAGCAGTGAAATGCTCTTATGTTGCGATGACCCAGAACCTCATTCTGAGTGATCCCGGCATTGGTCATTCGACTCAACAAAACTGTGGACTATTTGCTGATATTTCAGATGCTGTGCATAGCAATGGATCGACATAGGTCCCGTCCCAAACAACTAAGGTCTGGTTATCAAATCTTCAACAGATAGGTTCAACCAACTCCTCAGGTTGAGGAGAGTGTAGCCATAAAAGCTGTAAGCAGCGGGACTCAGGGGGGAAGAATGGGAAGCAGATATTCCCTGTCACCTTGCACATTCCTGCAGGGACAAGCACAACTGTCAGCCAAATCTTGAATAGCAATGGATGGGCATATGTATCATCCCAAACAATTGAGGTTTGGTTCACAAATCTAAAACACAGCACCATAAGAAGAGCTTCAACTTACTCCTCAGGGCGAGGAGAGTGTAGCCTTAAAAGCTGTAATTAGCAGGATTCAGTGGGAAGAAAGGAAAATGGATATTTCCAGTCAGGTGGCAGCATCCTTCGGGGTCAAGCACAACCGGCTGCCACTTCTGAATGCTTGCAACAGCTTCAGAGTTCTGCAGGCGCAATTGTGCAGAAATGTATACTGAGTAACCTTGCCAAACATCAGGGGTGTAGATGAAACCACGAAGATTTACACGGAGATATTAACCTGGAATACACGGGGGCCTGCCAGTGGCAAGAATCTGGAATTCTTCCTAAGAAGACTTGAAAGCAGTGAAATGCTCTTATGTTACAATGACGCAGAACCTCATTCTGAGGATTCCCGGCAGAGGTCATTCGGCTCAAGACAACCGTGGAATATTTAGAGGCTCATATTTCAGGTGCAGTCCATAACAATGGATGGACATAGATCGAGTCCCAAACAACTGAGGTCTGGTTCTCAAATCTTCAACACACTGCCATAAGTAGAGGTTCAACTTACTCCTCAGATTGAGGAGAGTGTAGCTGTAAAAGCTGTAATCAGTGGGACTCAGTTGGGAAGAACAGTAAGCAGATATTCCCAATCAGCTGGCAGGGTCCTACAGTGACAAGCACAACAGGATGCCATGTCTGAATGCTTGCAACAGCTGCATAGCTCTACAGGTGCAATTGTACAGCAATGCAAACTGAGAAACCTTGCCAAACGTAAGGGGTGTAGAATAAACCACGTTGGATTTATAAGGAGATATGAACCCAAAACACATTGTGGCCTGCTGGCCTCAAGAATCTGGAATTTTCCTAGACAGGCTTGAAAGCAGTGAAATGCTCTTATGTTGCGATGACTCAGAACCTCATTCTGTGTGTTCCCGGAAGAGGTCATTCCCCTCAACACAACCCTGGAGTATTTAAGGGCTGGTATTTCCTGTGCTGTCCATAGCAATGGATGGACACAGGTCGCGTCCCAAACAACTGAGGTCTGGTTCTAAAATCTTCAACATTTTGCCATAGTAGAGGTTCAACTTACTCCTCAGGATGAGTATAGTGTAGCCGTGAAAGCTGTAATTCACAGGACTCAGGTGGTCAGAACCGGAAGTGGATATTTCCAGTCAGCTGGCAGTGTCCTACAGGGAGAAGCACAATTGGCTGCCACGTCTGAATGCTTGCAACCACGGCAGAGCTCTGCAGGGACAATTGTACAGCAATGCAAACTAAATAACTTTGCCAAATGTGAGGGGTGTAGAAGAAACCATGTAGGATTTACAAGGAGATATTAACTTGGAACACCTGGGGGCATTCCAGCTGTAAGAATCTGGAATTCTTCCTAAGAAGCCTTGAAAGCAGTGACATGCTTTTATGTTGTGATGACTCAGAACCTCATTCTGAGTGTTCCCGGCAGAGGTCATTCAGCTCAACACAACCCTGGAGTATTTACAGGCTGATATTTCTGGTGCCGTCAACAGCAATGGATGGACAAAGGTCAAGTCCCAATAAACTGAGGTCTGGTCCTCAAATCTTCAACAGAATGCCATATGTACAGGTTCAAGTTACTCCTCAGGTTGAGGAGAGTGTAGCCGTAAAAGGTGTAATCAGTAGGACTCAGGTGGGAAGAACAGGAAGCAGATATTCCTAGTCAGCTGGCTGCATTCTACGGGGACAAGCACAACCCGCTGCGACATCTGAATGCTTGCAACAGCTGCAAAGCTCTGCAGGTGCAATTGTGCAGCAATGCAAATTGAGTAACCTTGTCATACTTTAGGAGTGTACAAGAAAACTCAGAGGATTTCCAAGGAGATATTACCCCGGGAACACTTGGGGACTTGCTGGCCCCAAGGATCTGGAATTCTTCCTAAGAAGACTTGAAAGCAGTGAAAGGCTCTTATGTGGCATTGACTCAGAATCTCATTCTGAGTGTTCTCAGCAGAGATCATTCAGCTCTATTTAGAGGGTGATATGTGGACTATTTAGAGGGTGATATTTCCAGTGCCGGCCATAGCAATTGATGTACATAGGTCGCGTCCCAAACAACTGAGGTCTGGTTCTCAAATCTTCAACACAGTGCCATAAGTAGAGGTTTAACTTACTCCTCAGGTTGAGGAGAGTGGAGCTCTAAAAGCTGTAATCAGCAGGACTCAGGTGGAAAGAATGGGAAGAGGATATTCCCAGTCACCTGGCAGTGTCCTTCGAGGACCAGCACAACCGGCTGCCAAGTCTGAATACTTGCAACCGCTGCAGAGCTCTGCAGACACAATTGTGCAGCAATGCAAACTGAGTAACCTTGCCAAACATCAGGGGTGTAGAAGAAACCATGTAGGAATTACAAGGAGATATTAACCCGGACACCTGGGGGCCTATTGGTGTCAATAATCTAGAATTTTCCTAGACAGGCTTGAAAGCAGTGAAATGCTCTTATGTTGCAATGACTCAGAACCTCATTCTGAGTGTTCCCGGCAGAGGTCATTGGGCTCAATACAACCGTGGAGAATTTAGAGACTGATATTTCCAGTGTCATGCTTAGCAATGGATGGGCATAGATCTTGTCCCAAACAACTGAGGTCTGGTTCTCAAATCTTCAACTGAGTGCAATAAGTAGAGGTTCAACTTACTCCTCACGTTGAGGAGAGTTTAGTCGTAAAAGCTGTGATCAGCAGGACTCAAGTGGGATGAAAGAGAAGAGGATATTCCCAGTCAGCCTGCAGCATCCTACGGGGACAAGCACAATTGGCTGTCACGTCTGAATTCTGGCAACAGCTGCAGAATTCTGCAGGCCCAACTGGGCACCAATGCACTCAGTAACCTTGACAAATTTCAGGGGTGTAGAAGATTCCACGTAGGATTTACAAGGAGATATTAACCTGGAATACCTGGGGGCCTGCCGGCAACAAGAATCTGGAATTTTCCTTGAAAGACTTGAAAGCAGCCAAATGCTCTTATGTTGTGATGACTCAGATCCTCATTCTGAGTGTTCCTGGCAGAGGTCATTCGGCTCAACACAACCATGGAGTATTTAGAGGTCTATATTTCTGGTGCCGGCTATATCAATGGATGGACATAGGTTGCGTCCCACATATCTCAAGTCTGGTTCTCAAATCTTCAACACAGTGCCATAAGTTGAGGTTCAACATACTCCTCAGGTTGAGGAGAGTGTAGCTGTAAAAGTTGTAATAAGCAGAACTCATATGGGAAGAACCAGAAGTGTATATTCCCAGTTAGCTGGCAGTGTCCTTCGGGAATAAGCACAACTGGTTGCCACGTCTGAATGCTTGTAACCTCTGCATAGCTCTGCAGGCACAATTGTGCATCAATGAAAACTGAGTAACCTTCCCAAACGACAGGGGTGTATATGAAACCACGTAAGATTTACAAGGAGATATTAACCTGATAAGCCTGTGGGCATGCTGGCTGCAAGAATCTTAAATTTTCCTTGAAAGCTTTGAAAGCAGTGAAATGCTCTTACGTTGCATGTCTCAGACCTCATTCTGAGTGTCCCAGCAAAGTCATTTGGCCCAATACAACTGTGGAGTATTTTGAGGCTGATATTTCCGGTGCCATTCATAGCAATGGATGGACAAATGCCGAGTCCCAAAAAACTGAGATCTGGTTCTCAAATCTTCACCACAGTGCCATAAATAGAGTTGCAACTTACTCCTCAAGTTGAGGAAAGTGCAGCTCTAAAAGCTGTAATCAGCAGGATTCAGGTGGGAGGAACAGGATGCGGATATTTCCAGTCAGCTGGAAGCATCCAACGGGGACAAGACAACTGGCTGCTACGTCTGAATGCTTGCAACCGCTGCAGAGCTCTGCAGACCCAATTGTGCAGCAATGCAAACTGAGTTACCTTGCCAAACTTCAGGGGTGTAGAAGAAACCATGCAGGATTTACAAGGAGATAATTACCCGGAACAACTAGGCACTTTTCGCAACAAGATTCAGGAATTCTTCCTAAAAAGCCTTGAAAGCAGTGAAATGTTCTTATGTCGTGATGACTCAGAACCTCAATCTGAGTGTACACTGAAGAGGTCATTTGACTCAGCACAACTGTGAAGTATTTAGAGGATGATATTTCCAGTGCCGTCCATAGAAATGGATAGACATAGGTTGCATCCCAAACAATGGAAGACTGGTCCTCAAATATTCAATACAGTGCCATAAGTAGAGGTTCAACTTACTCCTTAGGTTGAGGACAGTGTAGTGGTAAAACCTGTAATCAGCAAGATTCAGGTAGGAGGAATTGGAATCAGATATTTGCAGTCAGCTGGCAACGACCAACGGGGACAAGCATAACTGGCTGCCACGTCTGAATGCTTGCAACTGCTGCAGAGCTCTGCAGGTGAAATTGTGCAGCAATGTAAACTGAGTAACCTTGCCAAAATTTAGGGGTGTAGAAGAAACCATGTAGGATTTACAAGGAGATATTAACCCGGAACACGGGGGCCTGCTGGCAACAAGAATCAGGAATTCTTCCTGAGAAGTCTTGAAAGGAATGAAATGCTCTTATGTTGTGATTACTCAGAACCTCATTCTGAGTGTTCCTGGCAGAGGTCATTCAGGTAAAGACAACCCTGGTGAATTTGGAGGCTGATATTTCTGTTGCCATCCATAGCAATGGATATATATAGGTTGTGTCCCAAAAAACGGAAAACTGGTTCTCAATTCTTAAACACAGTGCCAGGTTGAGGAGAGTGTAGCTCTTACAGCTGTAATCAGCTGGACTCAGTTGGGTGGAGTGGGAAAGGGATATTCCCAGTCAGCTGGCCTCGTCCAACGCAGACAAGCACAACTGGCTGCCATGTCTGAATGCTTGTAACCAATGCAGATCTCTGCAGGTGCTATTGTGCAGCAATGCAAACGGAGTAACCTTGCCAAATTTCTGGAGTGTAGAAGAAACCATGTAGGATTTACAAGGAGATATTAAACCGGAATAAATGGGGGCCTTTTGGCAACAAGAATATGGAGTTATTTCTAAGAAGCCTTGAAAGCATTGAAATGCTCTTATGTTGCGATGACTCAGAACCTCATTCTGAGTGTACAAGGCAGAGGTCATTCGACTCTCCACAACTGTGAAATATTTAGAGGCTGATATTTCCGGTGTCATACATAGCAATGGATATACATCGGTCGAATCCCAAACAAAAGACACCTTGTTCACAAATCTGCACCACAGTGCTGTAAGTAGAGGTTCAACTTACTCCTCAGGTTGAGGAGAGTGTAGCTCTAAAAGCTGTAATCAGCAGGATTCAGTTGGGAGGAACGGGAAGGGGATATTCCTAGTCAGCTGGCAGCGTCTGAGGGGTACAAGTATAACTGGCTGCCACATCTGAATGCATGCAACTGCTGCAGAGCTCTGCAGGTGCAATTGTGTAGCAATGCAAACTGAGTAACCTTGCCAAATGTCAGATGTGTAGACAAAACAATGTAGGATTTACAAGGACAGATTAACCCGGAACACCTGGAGGCCTGCTGGCAACAAGAATCAGGAATTCTTCCTACGAAACCTTGAAAGTAATGAAATGCTTTTATGTTGCAATGACTCAGAACCTCATTCTGAGTGTACACGTCAGAGGTCAATCGGGTAAAGCAACCTTGGTGAACTTAGAGGCTTCTCTTTCCTTTGCCGGCCATAGCACGGGATGTACAGAGGTTGCGTCCCAAATAAAGGAAGACTGGTTCTCAAATCTTCAACACAGTGCCATATGTAGAGTTTCAACTTAGTCCTCAGGTGGAGGAGAGTGTAGCTCTAAAAGCTGTAATCAGCAGGATTCAGTTGGGAGGAAAGGGAAGCAGATATTCCCAGTCAGCTGGCAGCATCCAAAAGGGACAAGTACAACTGACTGCCATGTCTGAATGCTTGCAACCCCTTCAGAGCTCTGCAGGCACAATTGTGCAGCAATGCAAATGGAGTAACCTTGCCAAACTTCAGGGGTGTAGAAGAAACTATGTAGAATTTACAAGGAGATATTTACCCGGAACACCTGGGCCCTATTGGCAACAAGATTCAGGAATTCTTCCAAAGAAGCCTTGAAAGTAATTATATGCTCTTATATTGCGATTACTAAGAACCTCATTCTGAGTGTTCCTGGCAGAGGTCATTCAGGTAAAGACAACCTTGGTGAATTTAGCAGCTGATATTTCTGTTTTCGTCCATAGCAAAGGATATATATATATATATATATATATATATATATATGTTGTGTCCCAAACAAGGGAAGATTGGTTCAGGAATCTTCAACACAGTATCATAAGTAGAGGTTCAACTTACTCTTCAGGTTGAGGAGAGTGTAGCTCTAAAAGCTGTATTCAGCAGGATTCAGTTGGGAGAAATGGGAAGCGAATATTACCAGTCAGCTGGCAACATCCAACGTGGACAAGCACAACTGGCTGCCACGTCTGAATGCTTGCTACCTCTGCAGAGCTCTGCAGACCAATTGTGCAGCAATGCAAACTGAGTAACCTTGAAATATTTAGAGGCTGATATTTCCGATGCCCTCCATAGAAATGGATAGACATCAGTCGAGTACTAAACAAAGGAAGACTGGTTCTCAATTCTTCAACAAAGTACCAGGTTGAGGGGAGTGTAGCTTTAAAAACTGTAATCAGCTGGACTCAGGTGGGCAGGAAGGGAAGTGGATATTCATAGTCAGCTGGCAGCATCCAACGGGGACAAGCACAACTGGCTGCCATGTCTGAATGCTTGCAACTACTGCAGAGCTCTGCAGGTGCAATTGTGCAGCAATGCAAACGGAGTAACCTTGCTAAACTTCAGGGGCGTAGAAGAAACCATGTAGGATTTACAAGGAGATATTAACCAGGAATTACTGGGGGCCTTTCGGCAACAAAAATCTGGAATTATTCCTAAGAAGCCTTTAAAGCAGTAAAATGCTCCTATGTTGCGACAACTCAGAACCTCATTCTGAGTGTACACAGCAGAGGTCATTCGACTCAGCACAACCCTCCAATATTTAGAGGCTGATATTTCTGGTGCTGTCCATTGCACTGGATAGATATCGGTCGTGTCTCAAACAAAGGAAGACTGGTTCAACACAGTGCCATAAGTAGAGGTTCAACTTACTCCTCAGGTTGAGGAGAGTGTAGCTCTAAAAGCTGTAATCAACAGTACTCAAGTGGGCGGAACGGGAAGCAGATATTCCCAGTCAGCAGCAGCGTCCAACGGGGATAAACACAACTGGCTGCCAAGTCTGAGTGCTTGCAACCGATGCAGAGCTCTGCAGGCCCAATTGTGCAGCAATGCAAACTGAGTAACCTTGCCAAACCTCAGGCGTGTAGAAGAAACACGTACAATTTACAAGGAGATATTAACCTGGAACAAATGAGGGCCTGTTGGCAACAAGAATCTGGACTTATTCCTAAGAAGTCTTGAAAGCTGTGAAATGCTCTTATTTTGCGATGATTCAGAACCTCATTCTGATTGTACACCGCAAAGGTCATTCAACTAAGCACAACCGTGAAATATTTAGAGTCTGATATTTCCGGTGTCATCCATAGCAAAGGATAGACACCGGCCACATTCCAAACAAAGGAAGACTGGTTCTCAAATCTTCAACACAGTGCCATAAGTAGAGTTTCAACTTACTCCTCACGTTGAGGAGAGTGAAGTTGTAAAATCTGTAACCAGCAAGATTCAGTTGGGAGGAACGGGAAGCAGATATTCCCAGTCAACTGGCAGCGTCCTATGGGTACAAGCACAACTGGCTGCCACATCTGAATGCTTGCAACTACTGCAGAGCTCTGCAGGCCCAATTGTACAACAATGCAAACTGAGTAACCTTGCCAAACTTCAGGGGTGTAGAAGAAACCATGTAGGATTTACAAGGAGATATTAACCTGGAACACCTGGAGCCTGCTGGCAACAAGAAGCAGGAATTCTTCCTAAGAAACCTTGAAAGGAATGAAATGCTCTTATGTTGTGATTACTCAGAACCTCATTCTGAGTGTTACTTGCAGAGGTTAATCTGGTAAAGACAACCTTTGTGAATTTAGAAGCTGATATTTCCGGTGCCATCCATAGCAATGGATATAGATAGGTTGCATCCAAAGCAATGAAAGACTGGTTCTGAAATCTTCAACACAGTGCCATAAGTAGAGGTTAAAATTACTAGTCAGGTAGAGGAGAGTGTAGCTGTAAAATCTGTAAAAGTAGGATTCAGTTGGGAGGAACCGGAAGGGGATATTCCCAGTTAGCTGGCAGCATTCAATGGGGACAAGCACAACTGGCTGCCACGTCTGAATGCTTGTAACCGCTGCATAGCTCTGCAGGCGCAATTGTGCAGCAATGAAAACTGAGTAACTTTGCCAAACTTCAGGGGTGTAGAAGAAACCATGTATTATTTACAGGGAGATATTTACCTGGAACACCTGGGTCTTTCTGGAAACAAGATTCAGGAATTCTTTCTAAGAAGCCTTGAAAGCTGTGAAATGCTCTTATGTAGCGATGACTCAGAACCTCATTCTGAGTGTACTCGTCAGAGATCATTTGACTCAGCACAACCATGATATATTTAGAGGCTGATATTTCTGGTGCCATCCATAGCAATGGAAAGTCACAAACAAGGGTAGGCAGGTTCTCAAACCTTCAACAGTGCCATAAGTAGAGGTTCAATCATCCTTAAGCTGAGGAGAGTGTAGCTCTAAAATCTGTTATCAGCAGAATTCTGTTGGGAGGAACGGGAAGCTTATATATATACCCAGTCAGCTGGCATATTCAAACGGGGAAAACCACAACTGGCTACCATGTCTGAATGCTTGCAACCGCTGCAGAGCTATGCAGGCACAATAGTGCAGTAATGCAACCTGAGTAACCGTGCCAAACTTCAGGTGTGTAGAAGAAACTATGTAGGATTTACAAGGAGATATTTACCCAGAACACCTTGGCACTTCTGGCAACAAGATTCAGGAATTCTTCCTAAGAAGACTTGAAAGCTCTAAAAGCTGTATTTAGCAGGATTCAGTTGGGAGGAACGGGAAGCGGATATTCCCAGTCAGCTGGCAGCGTCCAATGGGGACAACCACAACTGGCTGCCACGTCTGCATGCTTGCAACAGCTGGAGAGCTCTGCAGGCACAATTGTGCAGCAATGTAAACTGAGTAACCTTGCCAACTTCAAGGTTGTAGAAGAAACAATGTAGGATTTACAAGGAGATATTTATCTGGAACACCTGGGCCATTCTGGTAAAATATTCAGAAATTCTTCCTATGAAGCCTTGAAAGCAGTGAAATTCTCTTATGTTGCGATGACTCAG
This sequence comes from Dipodomys spectabilis, assembly GCF_019054845.1. NCBI lineage: Eukaryota > Metazoa > Chordata > Mammalia > Rodentia > Heteromyidae > Dipodomys > Dipodomys spectabilis. The sequence continues at coordinate 289,716 of NW_024871265.1, read as the reverse complement.
AACCTCATTCTGAGTGTACAAGGCAGAGGTCATTTGCCTCAGCATAACTGTGACATATTTAGAGGCTGATTTTACCGGTGTCGTCCATAGCAGTGGATAGAAATAGGTAGCATCCCAAACAATGGAACACTGGTTTTCAAATCTTGAACACAGTGCCATAAGTAGAGGTTCAACTTACTCCTCAGGTTGAGGAAAGTGTAGTGGCAAAACCTGTAATCAGCAGAATTCCGTAGGGAGGAATTGGAATTGGATACTTCCAGTCAGCTGGCAGCGTCCTTTGGGTACAAGCACTACTGGCTGCCACATCTGAATGCTTGCAACTGCTGCAGAGCTCTGCAGGCCCAATTCTGCAGCAATGCAAACTGAGTAACCTAGTCAAACTTCAGGGGTGTAGAAGAAACCATGTAGGATTTACAAGGAGATATTAACCCAGTAAACCTGGGGGCCTGCTGGCAACAAGTATCAGGAATTCTTCCTAAGAAACCTTGAAAGTAATGAAATGCTCTTATGTTGCGATAACTCAAAACTTCATTCTGAGTGTTCCTGGCAGAGGTCAATCGGGTAAAGACAACTTTGGTGAATTGGGTAAAGACAACTTCGGTGAATTTAGAGGCTGGTTGCCGTCCATAGCAATGGATATATATGGGTTGCGTCCCAAACAACGGAAGTCTGGTTCTCAAATCTTCAACACAGTGCCATAAGTAGAGTCTCAAACTTACTCCTTAGGTTGAAGAGAGTGTAGCTCTAAAAGCTCTAATCAACAGTACTCAGGTTGGTGGAACGGGAAGCGGATATTCCCAGTCAGCTGGCAGCGTCCAACGGGGACAAGCACAACTGGCTACCACATCGGAATGCTTGCAACTGCTGTAGAGCAGCTCTGCAGGTGCAATTGTTCAGCAATGCAAACTGAGTAACCTTGCCAAACTTCAAGCATGCAGAAGAAACTGTGTAGGATTTACAAGGAGAAATTAACCTGGAATAAATGGGGGCCTATTGGCAACAATATTCTGGAATCCTTCCTAAGAAGCCTTGAAAGCAGTGAAATGCTCTTATGTTGCGATGACTCAGAACCTCATTCTGAGTATACAAGTCAGAGATCATTCGATTAATCACAACAGTAAAATATTTAGAGGCTGATATTTTCAGTGTCATCCATATCAATGGATAGTTATCAGTTGTGTCCAAAACAATGGAAGAATGATTCTCAAATCTTCAACACAGTGCTATAAGTAGAGGTTCAGCTTTCTCCACAGGTTGAGTAGAGTGTAGTCTAAAACTTGTAGTCAGCAGGATTCAGGTGGGAAGAGTTGGAATAGGATACTTCCGGTCAGCTGGCAGTGTCCTACGGGTGCAAGGACAACTGGCTGCCACATCTGAATGCTTGCAACCACTGCAGAGCTCTGCATGCCCAATTGTGAAGCAATGCAAACTGAGTAATCATGCCAAAATTCAGGGGTGTAGAAGAAACCATGCAGGATTTATAAGGAGATATAAACCCAGAATAAATGGGGCCTGTCCCCACAAGAATCAGGAATTCTTCCTAAGAAGCTTTGAAAGTAATGAAATGATCTTATGTTGCAATAACTCAGAACATCATTCTGAATGTTCCTGGCAGAGGTCATTCAGGTAAAGACAACCTTGGTGAATTTAGAGGCTGATATTTCCAATGCTCTCCATAACAATGGATATATATAGGTTGCGTCCCAAACAAGGGAAGACTGTTTCTCAAATCTTTGACACAGTGCCATAAGTAGAGCTTGAACTTACTCCTCCCATTGAGGAGAGTGTAGCTCTAAAAGCTGTAATCTGCAGGATTCAGTTGTGAGGATGGGGAAGCAGATATTCCCAGTCAGCAGACAGCATCCAATGGGGACAAGCACAAGTGGTTGCTACATCTGAATGCTTACAACTGCTGCAGACCTCTGCAGGCGCAAATGTTCAGCAATGCAAACTGAGTAACCTTGCCAAACTTCAGGGGTCTAGAAGAAACCATGTAGGATTTACAGGGAGATATTTTCCCGGAACACCTGGGCCCTTCTGGCAGCAATATTCAGGAATTCTTCCTAAGAAGCCTTGAAAGCAGTGAAATGCTCTCATGTTGCGATGACTCAGAACCTCATTTTGAGTGATTCCGGCAGAGGTCATTCTGCTCAACACAAATATGGAGTATTTAGAGGCTAATATTTCCAATGCCGTCCATAGCAATGGATGGGCATATGTGGCGTCCTAAACAATTGAGTTCTGGTTCACAAATCTTAAACACAGTACCATAAGTGGAGCTTCAACTTACTCATCACGTTGAGGAGAGTGTAGCCATAAAAGCTGTAATTACCAGGACTCAGGTAGGATGAAAGGGAAGCTGATCTTCCCTGTCAGCTCTCAGTGTCCTTCGGGGACAAGCACAACAGTATGCAACTTCTGAATGCTTGCAACTGTTGCAGAGCTCTGCAGGTGTAATTGTGCAGAAATGCAAACTGAGTAACCATGCCAAACTTCAGTGGTGTAAAAGAAACCACGTAGGATTTACAAGGAGATATTAACCTGGAATACCTGGAGGCCTTCTGGCTCCAAGAATCTGGTACTCTTCCTAAGAAGCCTTGAAAGCATTGAAATGCTATTATGTTGCCGTGACTCAGAACCTCATTCTTAGTGTTCCCAGCAGAGGTCATTAAGCTCAACACAACTCTGGACTATTTAGGGGCTTATTTCAGGTGCTGTCCATAGCAATGGATAGACATAGGTCGTGTACCAAACAACTAAGGTCTGGTTATCAAATCGTCAACACAGTGACATAAGTATCAGTTCAACTTATTCCTCAGCTTGAGGAGAATGTAGCCTTAAAAGCTGTAATCAGCGGGAATCAGGTGGGAAGAACCAGAAGCAGATATTCCCAGTCACCTGGCAGCATCCTGCATGGACAAGCACAACTGGCTACCAAGTCTGAATACTTGCAAACGCTACAGTGCTCTGCAGGCACAATTGTGCAGCAATGCAAACTGAATAACCTTACCAAACATCAGGGATGTAGAAGAAACCATGGAGGACTTACAAATACATATTTTCCTGGAACACCTGGGTACCTACCTGCTGCAAGATTCTGGAATTCTTCCTAAGAAGCCTTGAAAGCAGTGAAATGCTCTTATGGTGCGATGACTCAGAACCTCATTCTGAGTGTTCAGAACAGAAGTCATTCGACTCAACACAACCGTGCAGTATTTAGCGGCTGACCTTTCCAGTGCTGTCCATAGCAATGGATGGACATAGGTTGCATCCCAATCAACTGAAGTCTGGCTCTCAAATCTTCAACCCAGTGCCATAAGTAGAGTTATAACTTACTCCTCAGGTTAGGGAGAGTGTAGCCGTAAAAGCTATAATCAGCAGGATTCAGGTGGGAAGAATGAAAAGCAAATATTCCCACTTAGCAGCATCCTTTGGACATAAGCACAATAGGTTGCCATGTAAGAATGCTTGCAACTGCTGCAGAGCTCTGCAGGCACAATTGTGTAGCAATGAAAACTGAGTAACCTTGCCAAACTTCAGGGGTGTAGAAGAATCAAGGAAGATTTACAAGGAGATATTAACCCAGAACACCTGGGGGCCTTCCACCCCACAAGAATCTGGATTTCTTCCTAAGAAGCCTTGAAAGCAGTGAAATGCTCTTATGTTGAGATGGCTCAGAAACTCATTCTGAGTGATCCCTGCAGAGGTCATTCGGCTCAACACAACCAAGGAGTATGTAGAGGCTGATATTTCCGGTGCCGTCCAAAGCAATGGATGGACAGAGGTCGCGTCTCAAACAACTGAGGTCTGGTGGTCAAATCTTCAACACAGTGCCATAAGTAGAGGTTCACCTTACTCCTAAGGTTGAGGAGAGCGTAGGCATAAAAGCTGTAATAAGCAGCACTCTGGTGGGAAGAAGGAGAAGCAGATAGTCCCAGTCAGCTTGCAGCATCTTACGGGGAAAAGAACAACCGGCTGCCACATCCGAATGCTTGCAACCACGGCAGAGCTCTGCAGGCGCAATTGTGCAGCAATGCAAAATGAGTAACCTTGCCAAACTTCAGGGGTGTAGAAAAAACACGGAGGATTTAAAAGGAGATATTACCCGGAACATCTGGGGGCACGCCGGCCTCAAGAATCTGGATTTCTTCCTAAGAAGCTTTGAAAGCAGTGAAATGCTCTTATGGTGGGATGACTCAGAACCTCATTCTGAGTGTTCCTGGCAGAGGTCATTCGGCTCAACACAACCATGGAGTATTTAGAGGCTGATATTTCCGGTGCCATCCATAGCAATGGATGGACATAGGTCGGGTCCCAAACAACTGAGGTCTGGGTCTCAAATCTTCAACACAGTGCCCTAAGTAGAGGTTCACCTTACTCCTCTGGATGAGGACATTGTAACAGTAAGAGCTGAAATCTGCAGGACTCAGGTTGGAAGAACCAGAAACGGATATTCCCAGTAGGCTGGCAGCATCCTACGAGGACAAACACAACTGGCTGCCATGTCTGAATGCTTGCAACTGCTGCAGAGCTCTGCAGCGCAATTGTACAGCAATGCAAAATGAGTAACCTTGCCAAACTTCAGGGGTGCAGAAGAAACCTCGAAGGATTTACAAAGACATATTAACCCGGAATATCTGGGGGCCTGCCTGCCGCAAGAATCTGGAATTCCTCCTACAAAGACTTGAAAGCATTGAAATGTTCTTATGTTGCGATGACTCAGAACCTCATTCTGAGTGTTCCCGGCAGAGGTCATTCAGCTCAACACAACCATGGAGTATTTAGAGGCTGATATTTCTGAGGCTGTCCATAGCAATGAGTGGGCATATGTTGTGTCTCAACAATTGAGGTCTGGTTCTCAAATCTTCAACACAGTACCATAAGTAGAGGTTCAACTTACTCATCAGGTTGAGGAGAGTGTAGCCGTAAAAGCTGTAATTACCAGGACTCAGGTGGGATGAAAGGGAAGCAGATCTTCCCAGTAACCTGACAGTGTCCTAAGGGGACAAGCACAACCAGCTGCCATGTCAGAATGCTTGCAACAGCTGCAGAGCTCTGCAGGTGCAATTGTGTAGCAATGAAAACTGAGTAACCTTGCCAAGAGTGAAGTGTGTAGAAGAAACCAGGTAGGATTTACAAGGAGAAATTAACTGGGAACACCTGGGCGGCCTTCCGGCTGCAAGAATCTGGAATTCTTCCTCAGAAGCCTTGAAAGCAGTGAAATGTTCTTATGTTATGATGACTCACAACCTCATTCTGAGTGTTCCCGGCAGAGGTCATTTGGCTCAACACTACAGTGGAGAATTTAGAGGCTGATATTTCCGGTGCTGTCCATAGCAATGGATAGGCATAGATCTTGTCCCAAACAACTGAGGTATGGTTCTCAAATCTTCAACAGAGTGCCAGAAGTAGAGGTTCAACTTACTCCTCACGTTGAGGAGAGTGTAGACGTAAAAGCTGGGATCAGCAAGACTTAGGTGGGATGAAAGGCAAGCGGATATTCCTGTGGGGACAAGCACAACTGGCTGCCACGTCTGAATTCTGGAACCAGCTGCAGAATTCTGCAGGCCCAACTGGGCACCAATGCACTCAGTAACCTTGACAAATTTCAGGCATGTAGAAGAAACCACGTAGGATTTACAAGGAGATATTAACCTGGAACTTCTGAGGGCCTGCCGGCAACAAGAATCTGGAATTTTCCTTTAAAGACTTGAAAGCAGTGAAATGTTCTTATGTTGTGATGACTCAGATCCTCATTCTGAGTGTTCACGGCAGATGTCATTCAACTCAACCCAACAATGGAGTATTTAGAGGCGTATAATTCCGGTGCCAGCCATAGCAATGGATGGACATAGGTCGCATCCCACACATTTCAGGTCTGGTTCTCAAATCTTCAACACAGTGTCATAAGTTGAGGTTCAACATATTCCTCAGGTTGAGGAGAGTGTAGCTGTAAAATTTGTAATCAGCAGGACTCAGTTGGGAAGAAGAGGAAGCAGATATTCCCAGTCAGCTGGCAGTGTCCTTTGGGAACAAGCACAACTGGCTGCCAAGTCTGAATGCTTGTAACCGCTGCATAGCTCTGCACTTGCAATTGTGCAGCAATGAAAACTGAGTAACTTGGCCAATCGTCAGGGGTGTATTTGAAACCACGTAAGATTTACAAGGAGATATTAACCCAGTACACCTGTGGGCATGCCGGCCGCAGGAATATTAAATTTTACTAGAAAGCTTTGAAAACAGTGAAATGCTCTTATGTTGCGATGACTCAGAACCTCATTCTGAGTATTCCCGGCAAAATCATTCGGCGCAACACAATCGTGGAGTATTTAGTGGCTGATATTTCCGGTGCCGTCCACAGCAATGGATGGACATAGGTTGCTTCCCAAACAACTGAGGTCTGGTTCTCACATTTTCAACACAGTGCCATAAGTATAAGTTCAAATTACTCCTCAGGTTAAAGAGAGTGTAGCCATAAAAGTTGTAATCTGCAGGACTCTGATGAGAAGAACGGGAAACAGACATTCCCAGTCAGTTGGCAGCATCCTTCAGGGTCAAGCACAACCGGCTGCCATGTCCTAATGCTTGCAACTGCTGCAGAGCTCTACAGGCGCAATTGTGCAGCAATGCAAAATGAGTATCCTTGCCAAGCTTCCGGGGTATAGAAGAAACCTCGGAGGATTTATAAAGAGATATTAACCCGGAATACCTGGAGGTCTGCTGGCCGTAAGAACCTGGAATTCTTCCTAAGAAGCCTTGAAAGCTGTGAAATGCTCTTATGTTGTGATGACTCAGAACCTCATGCTGAGTGTTCCCGGCAGAGGTCATGAAGTATTTAGAGGCTGATATTTCCAGTGATGTCCATAGCAATGGATGGACATAGGTCACGTCACAAACAACAGAGTTTTGGTTCTCAAATCTTCAACACTGTGCCATAAGTGGAGGTTGAACTTACTCCTCAGGTTGAGGAGAGTGTAGCCGTAAAAGGTGTAATTAGCAGGACTCAGTTGGGAAGAACCGGAAGCAGATATTCCCAGACAGCTGGCAGTGTCCACCGTGAACAAGCACAAGTGGCTGCCACATCTGAATGCTTGCAACCACTGCAGAGCTCTGCAGGTGCAATTGTGCAGCAATGCAAACTGAGTAACCTTGCCAAACTTCAGGGGTGTATAAGAAACCAGGTAGGATTTACAAGGAGATATTAACTCGGAACACCTGGGGCCTTCCAGCTGCAAGAATCTGGAATTCTTCCTAGGAACCTTTGAAAGCATTGAAATTCTCTTATGTTACGATGACTCAGAACCTTAATCTGAGTGTTCTCGGCAGAGGTCATTCCGCTCAACAAAAATGTGGACTAATTAGAGTCTGGTATTTGCTGTGCCATCCATAGCAATGGATTGACATAGGACGCGTCCCTATCAACTAAGGTCTGGTTCTCAAATTTTCAACACAGTGCCATAAGTAGAGGTTCAACTTATCCCTCAGGTTGAGGAGAGTGTAGCGGTAAAAGCTGTAATCAACCAGACACAGGTGGAGGTATGCTAAGCGGATCTTCCCAGTCAGCTGTTAGCATCCTACGGTGACAAGTACAACTGGCTGACACATCTGAATGCTTGAAACTGTTGCAGAAGCCTGCAGGCACACTTGTGCAGCAACACAAACTGAGTAACCTTACCAAACTTCAGGGGTGTACAAGGAAAAAGAGAGGATTTACAAGGAGATATTAACCCGGAACAACAGGAGGCCTGCCGTCCGTAAGAATCTGGAATTCTTCCTAAGAAGCCTTGAAAACAGTAAAATGCTCTAATGTTGCAATTTCTCAGAACCTCATTCTGAGTGTTCCAGGCAGAGGTCATTCGGCTCAACACAACCATGGAATATTTAGAGGCTGATATTTCTGGGCTGTCTATAGCAATGGAGAGGCAAAGATTGCCTCCCAAACACCTGAGGTCTGGTTCTCAAATCTTCAATACAGGGCCATAGGTAGAGGTTCAACTTACTCCTCAGGTAAGGAGAGTGTAGCTGTAAAAGCTGTAATCAGTAGAACTCAGGTGGGAAGAACGGGAAACGGATGTTCCCAGTCAGCTGGCAGTGTCCTACGAAGACAAGCATAAACGGCTGCCATGTCTAAATGCTTGCAAGCACTTCAGAGCTCTACAATTACAATTGTGCAGCAATGCAAACTGAGTAACCTTGCCAAACTTCAGGAATGTAGAAGAAACCACGTAAGATTTACAAGGAGATATTAACCCAAAACACCTGGGCCTCAAGAATCTGGAATTCTCCTAGAAAGTCCTGAAAGCAATGAGATGCTCTTATGTTGCGATGACTCAGAACCTCATTCTGATAGTTCCCAGCAGAGGTCATTCAGCTCAACACTACCTTAGAGTATTTAAGAGGTGATATTTCCGATGCCGTCCAGAGCAATGGATAGACTTAGGTCTTGTCCCAAACAACTGAGGTCTGGTTCTCAAATCTTCAACACAGTGCCCATAAGTAGAGGTTCAACTTACTCTTCAGGTTGAGGAGCGAGTAGCCATATAAGCTGTAATCAGCAGGACTCAGGTGTGAGGTACCCGAAGCAGATCTTCCCAGTCAGCTGGCAGAGCCCTAGGGGACAAGCACAACTGGCTGGCACCTCTGAATGCTTGCAACCGCTGCAGAGCTCTGCAGGCGCAATTGTGCAGCAATGCAAACTGAGTAACCTTGCCAAACTTCAGGGGTGTAGAAGAAACCACAGAGGATATACAAGGAGATATTAACCCAGAACACATGGGAATCTGTGGGCCACAAGAATCTGGAATTCTTCCTAAGAAGCCTTGAAAGCAGTGAATTGCTCTTATGTTGCAATGACTCAGAACCTCATTCTGAGAGTTCCCGGCAGAGGTCATTCGGCTCAAAACTACCGTGGAGTATTTAGTGGGTGATATTTCCGGTGCTGTCCATACCAATGGATGGACATAGGTCGCGTCCCAAACAACTGAGGTCTGGTTCTCAAATCTTTGACACAGTGCCATAAGTAGAGGTCCACCTTACTCTTCAGGTTGAGGAGAGTGTAGCTGTAAACGCTATAATCAGCCGGACTCACGTGGAAGGTACCCGAAGCGGATCTTCCTAGTCAGCTGGCAGTGACCTACAGAGACAAGCACAACTAGCTGCCACATCTGAATTCTTGCAACCGCTGCAGAGCTCTGCAGGCATAATTGTGCAGCAATGCAATCTGAGTAACCTTGCCAAACTTCATGGGCGTAGAAGAAACCATGATGGATTTACGAGGAGATATTAACCTGGAACACCTGGAGGCCTGTTGGCTGCAAGAATCTGGAATTCTTCCTAAGAAGCCTTGAAAGCACTGAAATGCTGTGATGTTGTGATGACTCAGAACCTCATTCTTTGTGTTCCAGGCAGAGGTCATTCGGCTTAAGACAACTTTGGATTATTTAGAGGCTGATATTTCCGGTGCCGTTCATAGCAATGGATGGACAAAGGTCGAGTCCGAAAAAACTGAGGTCTGGTTCTCAAATCTTCATCACAGTGCCATAGGTACAGGTTCAACTTACTCCTCACGTTGAGGAGAGTAAAGCTGGAAAAGGTGTAATCAGCAGGAATCTGGTGGGAAGAACAGGAAGCAGATATTCCCAGTCATCTGGAAGCATCCTGCAGGGACAAGCACAACTAGCTGCCAACTCTGAATGCTTGTAAACACTGCAGTGCTCTTCAGGCGCAATTGTGCAGCAATGCAAACTGAGTAACCTTGCCAAATTTCAGGGGTGCAGAAGAAAACATGGAGGATTTACAAGGAGACCTTAACCCGGACCACCTAGGGGCATGCCAGCTGCAAGTATCTGGAATTACTCCTGAGAAGCCTTAAAAGCAGTGAAGTGCTCTTAGGAGTGTTCCCGGAATAGGTCATTCAGCTCAACACAACCCTGGAGTATTTATTTTTTTTTATTTTTATTTTTTTTAAATTTTATTTTATTTTATTTGAGAACATACTGTACAGAGGGGTTACAATTACATGGTCAGGATAATGCATACATTTCTTACCAAGCATTGCAGCCTCCTCCTTTGTTTACCCTTCACCTCCCTTCCCAGCCTCCCCCCTCCCCCCCACCCAATCATACCCCCCCTCCCCCCCCTCCGACATTGTAAAGCTGGTTTTGACATGACATTTTGTACTTCTCATTGTTGCAACAGGTCCACCTGAATCCTTAAACGACTTGTTTGTCCCCATCTCCTCCACATGTTATACTGACATCAAATATAGTGAAAGCAGGGGTTACACTGTGGGGGAGGGACATACAAAGCAACCAAGAAATAATCTTATAAATGCGTTAGAAACACATGCATGAAAGAAACAAAAACATTAAAATACATATTTGAGGGTTCGTTTTCCTAACATCACATTCTCTGACTTTTTCCGCTTGACTCATACTTATACTAGATATTGCAAATAAGGGAAACCATGGGACCTATGTTTCTTTGGGCCTGGCTTACTTCACTTAATATAATTTTTTCCAAGCCTTTCCATTTCCTAACAAATGGGGCAATGTCATTCTTTCTGATGGAGGCATAGAATTCCATTGTGTATATATACCACATTTTCTTGATCCATTCATCTACTGAGGGGCATCTGGGTTGGTTCCATATCTTAGCTATGGTAAATAATGCTGCAATAAACATAGTTGTGCTGGTAGCTTTAGTGTGGTCTTTTTTGTAAACATTAGGGTAAATGCCCAAAAGTGGGATTGCTGGGTCATAGGGGAGCTCTATGTGGAGTCTTTTGAGGAACCTCCATACTGCTTTCCAAAGTGGTTGAACAAGTTTACATTCCCACCAACAATGAAGTAAGGTTCCTTTCTGTCCACATCCCCTCCAGCATCTGTTGTTGTTAGAGTTCTTGATTTTTGCTGTTCTAACTGGAGTGAGGTGATATCTCAATGTTGTTTTGATTTGCATTTCTTTTATGGCTAGGGATGTTGAACATTTCTTCATGTGTCTATTGGCCATCCTTCTTTCTTCTTCAGAGAAGCTTCTCTTTAAGTCTTTCGCCCACTTACTTATTGGGCAGTTGTTTCTTTGAGGATTTGTTGTTGAGTGGTTTAATTTTTTGAGTTCCAAGTATATTTTAGATATGAGGCCCTTGTCCGTTGTATGGCTAGTAAAGATCTTCTCCCAGTCCATGGGCTTTCTATTGATCTTGCTAGCTATGTCATTTGCCCTGCAGAAACTCTGCAACCTTATACAATCCCATTTGTCCAACCTTTCTTTGATTTGTTGTGTTTCCGGGTCTCTATTCAGAAAATTTCGGCCTGAGCCGAGGAGACCCAGGGTTTCTCCTATTCCATCCTGTAATGTTTTCAGAGTGTCTGCTTTGAGTTCAAGGTCTTTGATCCATTTGGAGTTGATTCTGGTGCAGGGTGATATATAAGGATCTAGCTTAAGTTTTCTACATGTAGTTAACCAGTTTTGCCAGCACCATTTACTGAAGAGGCTGTCTGTCTTCCATTGTATTGTTTTAGCTCCCTTATCGAAGATTAGATGGCTATAGGTCTGTAGGTTCATTTCTGGGTTTTCAATTCTATTCCATTGGTCCTGAGGTCTGTTCTTATGCCAATACCAAGCTGTTTTGATTACTATGGCTTTATAGTAGAGTTTGAAATTTGGTATTGATATTCCTCCAGTAGTGTTCTTTCCGTTGAGGAGCGTTTTTGCTATTCGGGGTCTTTTATTGTTCCATATGAATTTTTGGATTGCCTCTTCTATTTCCTTGAAGAATGAGGGTGGAATTTTGATAGGTATTGTGTTGAATTTGTAGATAGCCTTGGGAAGTATTGCCATTTTCACGATGTTAATCTTTCCAATCCAGGAGCATGGGAGGTTTTGCCATTTTTTAAGTTCTGTGTTGATTTCCTTTTTCAAGATTTTAAAGTTTTCATCATAGAGGTCCTTCACTTCTTTAGTTAAGTTAATTCCGAGGTATTTTATTTTCTGTGGGGCTATTACAAATGGAGTTGCTTTCCTAATTTCAGCCACACTTTTCTCATTGTTGGCATACAGAAAAGCCATTGATTTTTGGGGGTTAATTTTATAACCTGCTACTTTGCCAAAGTTTTGAATCAGCTTGAGTAATTTGGGAGTGGAGTCTATGGGATTCTTTAAATACAAGATCATGTCATCTGCAAAGAGGGAAAGTTTTATTTCTTCTTTCCCTATTTGGATCCCCTTTATGTCTGCATCTTGTCTTATTGGCATTCTAATACTAGATTGAAGAGAAGTGGAGAGAGTGGGCATCCTTGTCTTGTTCCTGAGTTAAGAGGAAATGGCTTTAGTTTTCACCATTGAGTATAATGCTGGCTGTAGGTTTGTCATATACAGCCTTTATTGTATTGAGGAATGTTCCATGGATTCCTAATTTTTCCAAAACCTTCATCAGGAAGGGGTGTTGGATCTTGTCGAATGCTTTTTCTGCGTCTATTGAGATAACCATGTGTTCTTATTCTTGCTCCTGTTGATGTGATGAATAATATTAATTGATTTGTGTATATTGAACCAGCTTTGCATCCCTGAAATGAATCCTGTTTGATCGTGGTGTATGATTTTTTGGATGAATTGTTGAACCCTGGAGTATTTAGAGGCTGATATTTCCGGTGCCGTCCATAGCAATGTATGGACATAGGTCCCGTCCCAAACATCTGAGATCTGGTTCTGAACTCTTCAACACAAGGTGATAAGTAGAGTTTCAACTTACTCCTCAGGTTGAGAAGAATGTAGCCATAAAAGCTCTAATCAGCAGGACTCAGGGGGGAGGAATGGGAAACGGATACGACCAGTCAGCTGGCAGCATCCTAAGGGGACAAGCACAACTGGCTGCCATGTCTGCATTCTTGCAACCGCTGTACAGCTCTGCAGGCGCAAGTGGAAAGCAATGAGTACCCTTGCCAAACTTCAGGCATATAGAAGATACCACGGAGGATTTACAAGAAGATATTCACCAGAACCCCTGGGGGCCTGCCGACCGCAAGCATCTGGAATTCTTCCTAAGAAGCCTTGAAAGCAGTGAAATGCTCTTATGTTGTGATGACTCCGAACCTCATTCTGAGTGTTCCCAGCAGAGTTCATTCCGCTCAACACTACCATAGAGTATTTAGAGGCTGATATTGCCTGTGCTGTCCACAGCAATGGTTGGACATAGGTTGCATCCCAAATAACTGAGGACTGGTTCTCAAATCTTAAAACAGTGCCAAAAGTAGAGGTTCAACCTACTCATCAGGTTGAGGAGAGTGTAGTAAAAGCTGTAATCAGCAGGACTCAGGTGGGAGGAACGGGAACTGGATTCTCCCAGTCAGCTGGCAACGTCCTACCAGGACTAGCACAACTGGCTGCCACTTCTGAATGCTTGCAACCGCTGCAGAGCTCTGCAGGTGCAAGTGGAAAGCAATGCAATCTGAGTAACCTTGCCAAACTTCAGACCTGTAGAAGAAACCAAGGAGGATTTAAGAGAAGATATTAACTCGGAACCCCTGAGGGCCTGCCGGCTGCAAGGATCTGGAATTCTTCCTAAGAAGCCTTGAGAGCAGTGAAATGCTTTCATGTTGTGTTGACTCAGAACCTCATTCCAAGTATTTCTGGCAGAGTTCATTTGGCTCAACACAGCCCTGGAGATTTTAGCGGCTGATATTTCTGGTGTCGTCCATAGCAATGGATGGACATAGGCAAGACTCAGGTGGGAGGTACCAGAAGCCGATCTTCCCAGTCTGCTGGCAGTGTCCTACCAGGACAATCACAACCAGCTGGCACGTCTGAATGCTTGCAACCGCTGCAGAGCTCTGCAGGCGCAATTGTGCTGTAATCAGCAGGACACAGTTGGGAGGACCGGGAAGCACATATTCCCAGTCAGCTGGCAGTGTCCAACGGGGACAAGCACAACTTGTTGCCATGTGTGAATGCTTGCAAATGCTGCAGAGCTCTGCAGGCACAATTGTGCAGCAATGCAAACTGAGTAATCTTGCCAAACTTCGGGGTATAGAAGAAAACATGTAGGATTTACCAGGAGATATTAACCCGGAACCCCTGAAGGCATGCAGGCAACAAGATTCAGGAATTCTTCCTAAGAAGTCTTGAAAGTAATGAAATGCTCTTATGTTGCGATGACTGAGAACCTCATTCTGAGTGTTGGTGGGAGAGGTCATTTGGCTAAACACAACCCAGGAGTATTTAGAGGCTGATATTTCTGATGCCATTCATAGCAATGGATAGGCATCTGTCGCATCCCAAACAATGGAAGATTGGTTCTCAAATCTTCAACACAGTGCCATAAGTAGAGGTTCAACTTACTCCTCAGGTTGTGGAGAGTGTAGCTCTAAAAGCTGTAATCAGCAGAATTCAGTTGGGAGGAACAGCAAGTGGATATTCCCAGTCAACTGGAAGCGTCCAACGGGGACAAGCACAACTGGCTGCCACTTCTGAATGCTTGCAACCACTGTAGAGTGCGGCAGGTGCAATTGTGCAGCAATGCAAACTGAGTAGCCTTGCCAAACTTCAGGGTGTTGAAGAAACCATGTAGGACTTACAAGGAGATATTTACCCGGAACACCTGGCCCTTCGGGCAACAAGATTCAGGAATTTTTCCTAAGAATCCTTGACAGCAGTGAAATGCTCTTATGCTGTGATGATTCAGGACCTCATTCTGAGTGTCCACGGCAGAGGTCATTTGACTCAGCACAACCGTGAAATATTTATAGGCTGATATTTCAGGTGCTGTCCATGGCAATGGATAGACATCAGTCGCATCCCAAACAAAGGAAGAATGGTTCTCAAATCTTCTACACAGTGCCATAAGTAGAGGTTCAACTTACTCCTCAGGTTGAGGAGAGTGAAGCTCTAAAAGGTGTAATCAGCAGGACTCATGTGGGAGGAATGGGAAGCGGATATTCCCAGTCAGCTGGCAGCGTCCAATGGGGACAACCACAACTGGCTGCCAGGTCTGAATGCTTGCAACCACTGCAGAGCTCTGCAGGCATTGTGCAGCAATGTAAACTGAATTACCTTGCCCAACGTTGGGAGTGTAGAAGAAACCACGGATGATTTACAAGGACATATTAACCCAGAACCCATGGGGGCTGCCAGCCGCAAGGATCTGGAATACTTCCTAAGAAACCTTGACAGCAGTGAAATGATTTTATATTCCAATTACTCAGAACCTGATTTTGAGTGTTCCTGGCAGAGTTCATTCGACTCAGCACAACCATGGATTATTTAGAGCCTGCTATTTCCGGTTCCATCCATAGCAATTGATAAACAAAAGTTGCATCCCAAACAAGGAAAGACTGGTTCTGAAATCTTCAACACAGTACCATAAGCAGAGGTTTAACTTACTCCTCAGGTTGAGGAGAATGTAGCTCTAAATGCTGTAATCAGCAGGATTCAGTTGGGAAGAACGTGAAGTGGATATTCCCAGTCAGCTGGCAGCGTCCAACAGGGACAAGCCCAACTGGCTGACACCTCTGAATGCTTGCAATAGCTGCATAGCTCTGCAGGCACAATTGTGCAGGAGATCAAAATGAGTAACCTTGCCAAACTTCAGGGATGTAGAAGAAACCACGTAGGATTTTCAAGTAGATATTATCACGGAACACTTGGGAGTCTGATGGCCCCAAGAATCTGGAATTCTTCCTAAGAAGTCTTGAAAGCAGAGAAATGCTCTTATGTTGCAATGACTCGGAACCTCCTTCTGAGTATTCCTGGCAGACGTCATTTGGCTCAACACAACCCTGGAGTATTTAGAGGTTAATATTTTCGGTGCCATCCATAGCAATGCATGGATATAGGTCGCATCCCATACAACGGAAGTCTGTTTCTAGAATCTTAACACAGTGCCATAAGTAGAGGTTCAACTTAGTCCTCAGCTTGAGGA
This sequence comes from Dipodomys spectabilis, assembly GCF_019054845.1. Lineage (NCBI taxonomy): Eukaryota > Metazoa > Chordata > Mammalia > Rodentia > Heteromyidae > Dipodomys > Dipodomys spectabilis. Next base: position 273,800 of record NW_024871265.1, on the reverse strand, counting down.
GAGTGTAGCCATTAAAGCTGTAATCAGCAGGATTCAGGTGGGAGGAACTGGAAGCAGATATTATCAGTCAGCTGGCAGTGTCCTATGGGGACAAGCACAACTGGCTGGCAAGTCTCAATGCTTGCAACCTCTGAAGAGCTCTGCAGGTGCAATTGTGTAGCAATTCATACTGAATAACCTTGCCAAACTTCAGGGGTATAAAAGAAACCACGTCAGATTTACAAGGAGATATTTACCCGGAACACATCTGGGCATTCCGGCAATAAGAATCTGGCATTCTTCCTAAAAAGCCCTGAAAGCAGTGAAATGCTCTTATTTTGCCATGACTCAGAACCTCATTCTGAGTGCTCCCATCAGAGGTACTTTGGCTTAACACAACTGTGGACCAATTAAGGCTGATATTTCCATTGCCGTCCATACCAATGGATGGACATAGGTCGCGTCACATACAATGGAAGACTTGTTGTCAAATCTTCAACACAATGCCATAAGTAGAGGTAAAACTTCCTTCTCAGGTTGAGGGGAGTGTAATGGTAAAAGCTATAATCAGCAGGACTCAGGTGGGATGAACTGGAAGTGGATATTATCAGTCAGCTGGCAGCGTCCTACAGGGACAAGCAAAACTGGCTGCCAAGTCTGAATGCTTGCAACCGATGAAGAGCTCTGCAGGTGCAATTGTGCAGCAATGCAAACTGAATAACCTTGCCAAACTTCAGGGATATAAAAGAAACCACGTCTGATGTACAAGGAGATATTTACCCGGAACATGTCTGGTCCTTCTGGTCGCAAGAATCTGGCATTCTTCCTAAAAAGCCTTGAAAGCAGTGAAATGCTCTTATGTTATGATGACTCAGAACGTCATTCTGAGTGCTCCTGGCAGAGGTAATTTGGCCTAACACAATGGACCAATGAAGGACTGATATTTCCGTTTCTGTCTATACCAATGGATGGACATAGGTTGCATCCCAAACAACTGAAGACTGGTTGTTAAATCTTCAACACAGTGCCATAAGTGTAGGTACAACTTCCTCCTCAGGTTGAGGAGCGTGTAATGGTAAAAGCTCTATTCAGCAGGACTCAGGTGGGAGGAACTGGAAGCGGTTATTCCCAGTTAACTTGCAGCATCCTACGGGGACAAGCACAACTTGCTGACACATCTGAAGGCTTGCAACTGCTGCAGAGCTCTGCAGGCACAAGTGTGCAGCAATGCAAACAGTAACCTCGCCAAACTTCAGGGGTGTAGAAGAAACCAAGTAAGATTTAGAAGGAGATATTAACCCGGAATGCCTGGGGTGCCTGCCGCCCGCAACAATCTGGCATTCTTCTTAAGAAGCCTAGAAAGTCGTGAAATGCTCTATGTTGTGATGACTCAGGACCTCATTCTGTCCCAGCAGAAGTTATTCGGCTCAATAATACCATGGAGCATTTAGAGGCTGATGTTTCGTGGCCATCCATAGCAATGGATGGACATAGGTTGGGTCCTAAACAACGGAAGTCTGGTTCTCAAATCTTCAACACAGTGCCATAAGTAGAAGTTCAACTTCCTCCTCAAGTTGAGGCGAGTATAGCGGTAATAGCTGTATGCAAGAGGACTCAGGTGCGAGGAACAAGAAGACGATATTCCCATTCAGCTGGCAGTGTCCTACGGGGAGAACCAGAACTGGCTGCCAGGTCTGAATGCTTGCAACTGATGCAGAGTACTGCAGGTGCAATCGTGCAGCAATGCAAACTCAGCATCCTTGCTAAACTTCAGGGGAGTAGAAGAAACCACATAGGATTTACAAGGAGATATTTACCTGGAACACCTGGGAGGCCTACCGGCAGCAAGAATCTGGCATTCTTCCTAAGAAACCTTGAAAGCAGTGAAATGCTCTTATGTTGCAATGACTCAGAAGTTCATTCTGAGTTTTGCTGTCAGAGGTCATTCGGCTCAACACAACGATGGAATATTTATAGGCTGATATTTCCGGGGCCATCCATAGAATTGCATGGACATAGATTGCATCCCAAACAACTGAGGTCTGGTTTTCAAATCTTCAACACAGTGCCATAAATAGAGGTTCAACTTATACCTCAGGGTGAGGAGATTGTACTGGTAAAAGCTGTAATCAGCAGGACTCCAGTGGGAGGATTGGGAAGCGAATATTCCCAGTCATCTGCCAGCTTCCTATGGGGAGAAGCCCAACTGGCTGCCACTGAATGCTTGCAACCACTGCAGAGCTCTGCAGGCACAATTGTGCAGCAATGCAAACTGAGTAACCTTGCCAATTCTTCCTAAGAAGCTTTGAAAGCTAGGAAATGCTGTTATGTTGTGATGACTCAGAGCCTCATTTGGTGTGTTCTCAGCAGAGGTCATTTGGCTCAACACAACGGTGGAGCTTTTAGAGGCTGATAGTTCCGGTGCTGTCCATTGCAATGGATGGACAAAGTTCGTATTGCAAACAACAGAAATCTGGTTCTCAAATGTTCAACACCGTGTCATAAGGAGAGGTTCACCTTACTCCTCAGGTTGAGGAGAGTGTAGCGGTAAAAGTTGTAATCAGCAGGACACAGGTGGGAGGAACAGGAAGTGCATGCTCCCAGTCAGATGGCAGTGTTGTACTGGTACCAGCACAACTGACTGCTACACCTGAATGCTTGCAACTGCAGCAGATCTCTGCAGGCACAATTGTGAAGCAATGCAAAATGATGAACCTTGCTAAACTTCAGGGTGTAGAAGAAACCATGTAGGATTTAGAAGGAGATATTAACCTGTAACACCTGGGGGCCTGCCGGCCACAAGAATCTGGAAAACTTCCTGAGAAGCCTTGAAAGCAATGAAATGCTCTTATGTTGTGATGACTCAGAACCTTATTCTGAGTGTTCCCGGCAGAGGTCATTCGGCTCAACACAACCGTATTTAGAGGCTGATATAGACTATTGCAAATTACTGGGAGTATCCATTTCTCATTCCTCCCACCTGACTCCTGCTGATTAGAGCTTTTACTGATACACTCTCCTCAACCTGAGGAGTAAGTTGATCCTCTACTCAGGGCACTGAGTTGAAGGTTTTAGAACCAGACTTTCATTGATTGGACGCGAGATATTTCCATCCATTGCTATGGATGGCACCCCAATTGTCAGCCTTTAAGTAATCCGGGGTGGTGTTGAGCCGAATGACTTCTGCTGGGAACACTCAGAATGAGGTTCTGAATCATCGCAGCAGAAGAGCTTTCAATGCTTCTTAGAAAGAATTCCAGATTCTTGCAGCCGGATGGCGCACAGGTGTTCCGGATTCATATGTTTGCCTAAACCCTATATGGTTTCTTCTACACACCTGAAGATTTACAAGGTTACTCAGTTTGCATTGCTGTACAATTGCACCTCCAGAGCTCTGCAGCAGTTGCAAGTATTCAGAGGTGTTCTTCAGTTGTGCTTGTCCTCGTAAGATGCTGCCAGCTTACTGGGAATATCCCCTTCTTGTTCCTCCCACCTGAGTCCTGCTGATTAGAGCTTTTACACCTATACTCTCTGCAACCTGAGAAGTAATTTGAACCTCTACTTAGTGGACTGTGTTGAAGATTTGAGAACCAGACTTCTCTTGTTTTGGATGCGACCCATGTCCATCCATACCTATGAACGGCACCAGAAATATCAACGTCTAAATACTCCATGGTTGTGTTGAGCCGAATGACCTCTGCTGGGAACACACAGAATGAGGTTCCAATTCACCACAACATAAGAGCATTTCACTGCTTTCAAGGCTTCTTAAGAAGAATTCCAGATTCTTGCAGCCAGCAGGGCCACAGTTGTTCCGGGTTCATATCTCCTTCTAAATCATATGTGTTTTCTTCTACACACCTGAAGTTTTGCAAGGTTACTCAGTGTGCATTGCTTATAATGGCACCTGCAGAGCTCTGCTGCGGTTGCAAGCATTCAGACTTGGCTTTCAGTTGTTCTTTTATCAGTAGGACGCTGCCAGCTGACTGGGAATATCCGCTTCTCATTCCTCCCACCTGAGTCCTGCTAATTAGAGTTTTTATCTCCACACACTCCCCAACCTGAGGAGTAAGTTGAATCTCTACTTAGGGCACTGTGTTGAAGTTTTGAGAACCAGATTTCTGTTGTTTTGGACATGACCTATGTCCATCCATTGCTATGGACAGCACCAGTAATATCAGCCTCTAAATATTCCAGGGTGGTGTTGAGCCAATTGACCTCTGCCGGGAACACTCAGAATGAGGTCTGAGTTATCGCAACATAAGAGCATTTCACTGCTTTCGAGGGTTCTTTAGAAGTATTCCAGATTCTTGCAGTTGGCAGGCTCACAGGTGTTCCAGGTTCATATCTCCGTTAAATCCTTCGTGGTTTCTTCTACACATCTGAAGTTTTGCAAGGTTTCTCAGTTTGCATTGCTGCACAATTGTGCCTGCAGAACTTTGCAGTGGTTGCAAATATTCAGACTTGGCATTCAGTTGTGCTTGTCCCCATAGGACTCTGCCTGCTGACTGGGAATATCTGCTTCTCCTTCCTACCACCTGAGTCTTGCTTATTAGAGCGTTTCCTGATACACTCTCCTCAAACTGAGAAGAAAGTTGAACCTCGACTTAGGGCACTGTGTTGAAGATTTGAGAACCAGAATTCCTTTGTTTTGGACGCGACCTATGTCCATCCATGGCTATGGAAAACACGGGAAATATCAGCTTCTAAATACTCCATGGTTGTTTTGAGCTGAATGACCTCTGCCAGGAGCACTCAGAATGAGGTTCTGAGTCACCAAAACATAAGAGCATTTCACTGCTTTCAAGGCTTTTTAGGAAGAATTCCAGACTCTTGCAGAAGGCAGGTCCACAGGAGTTCCGTGTTCATATTTCCTTCCAAATCCTACGTGGTTTCTTCTACACAGCTGAAGTTTTCAAGGTTACTCAGTTTGCATTGCTGTACAACTGCACCTGCTGTGCTCTGCAGTGGTTGCATGCATTCAGACGTGGTGTTCAGTTGTGCTTGTCCTTGTAGACGCTGCCAGCTGACTGGGAATATCTGCTTCTCGTTCCTCCCACTTCAGTCCTGCTAATTAGAGCTTTTATTTCTACACGCTCCCCAACCTGAGGAGTAAGTTGAATCTCTACTTAGGGCACTGTGTTGAAGTTTTGGGAACCAGACTTTCGTTGTTTTGGACCCGACCTATGTCCATCCACTGCTATGGACAGCACCGGTAGTATCAGCCTCTAAATATTCCAGGGTGGTGTTGAGCCAAATGACCTCAGCTGGGAACACTCAGAATGAGGTCTGAGTCATCACAACATAAGATCATTTCACTGCTTTCGAGGGTTCTTTAGAAGTATTCCAGATTCTTGCAACCAGCAGGCTCACAGGTGTTCCGGGTTCATATCTCCGTTAAATCCTTCGTGGTTTCTTCTACACAGCTGAAGTTTTGCAAGGTTTCTCAGTTTGCATTGCTGCACACTTGTGCTTGCAGAGCTTTGCAGCGGTTGCAAATATTCAGACTTGGCACTCAGTTGTGCTTGTCCCCGTAGGACGCTGCCTGCTGACTGGGGAATATCTGCTTCTCCTTCCTTCCACCTGAGTCTTGCTGATTAGAGCTTTTAAGTTACACTCTCTTCAACTTGAGGAGTAAGTTGAACCTCTACTTATGACACTGTGTTGCAGATTTGAGAACCAGAATTCCGTTGTTTTGGACGCAACCTATGTACATCCATTGCTATGGAAGGCACCGGAAATATCAGCATCTAAATACTCCATGGTTGTGTGGAGACGAAAGACCTCTACTGGGAACACACAGAATGAGGCTCCGAGTCACCGCATCATAAGAGCATTTCACTGCTTTCAAGGCTTCTTAGGAAGAGTTCCAGACTCTTGCAGCCTGTAGGCCTACAGGTGTTACGGGTTAATATCTCCTTCTAAATCCTATGTGGTTTCTTCTACAAGTTTTGCAAGGTTACTCAGTTTGCATTGCTGCACGATTGCGCCTGCAGAGCTCTGCAGTGGTTGCAAGCATTCAGACGTTGTGTTCAGTTGGGCCTGTCCCCATAGGACACTGCCAGCTGACTGAGAATATCTGCTTCTCCTTCCTCCCACCTGAGTCCTGCTGATTACAGCTTTTACCGCTACACTCTCCTCCACCTGAGCAGTAAGTTGAACCTCTACTTAGAGCACTGTGTTGAAGACTTGAGAAACAGACTTCCGTTGTTTGGATGCGACCTATGTTCTTCCATTGCTATGGACGGCACTGGAAAGATCAACTTCTAAATACTCCACGGTTGTGTTGAACCGAATTGCCTCTGCCGTGAACACTCAGAATGAGGTTCATAGTCATGGCAACATAAGAGCATAAGAGCATTTCACTGCTTTTTAGGAAGAATTCCAGACTCTTGCAGCCAGCAGGCCCTCAGGTGTTTTGGGTTCATATGTCCGTCTAAACCCTATATGGATTTTTCTATACACCTTGTTTTGGATGCGAGCTATGTCCATCCATTACTATGGACGACACAGGAATATCAGCCTCTAAATACTCCAGGGTGGTGTTGAGCCGAATGAGCTCTGCCGGGATCACTCAGAATGAGGTTCTGAATCATTGCAGCAGAAGAGTATTTCACTGCTTTCAAGGCTTCTTAGGAAGAATTCCAGATTCTTGCAGCTGGCAGGACCACAGGTGTTCCAGGTTCATATGTCCGTCTAAACCCTATATGGATTTTTCTATACACCTGAAGTTTTGCCAGGTTACTCAGTTTGCATTGCTGCACAAGTGCACCTGCAGAGCTCTGCAGCAGTTGCAAGCATTCAGAGGTGGTGTTCAATTGTGCTTGTCCTGTAAGACGCTGCCAGCTTATTGAGAATATCCCCTACTCCTTCCTCCCACCCGAGTCCAGCTTATTAGAGCTTTTACCACTACACTCTCCTCAACCTGAGGAGTAGGTTGATCCTTTACTTAGGGCACTGTGTTCAAGATTTGAGAACTAGACTTCCATTCTTTTGGACGCGACCTCTGCTATCCATTGCTATGGACGGCACCGGAAATATCAATCTCTAAATACTCCATGGTTGTGTTGAGCCGAATGACCTCTGCTGGGAACACACAGAATGAGGTTCCTAGTCACCACAACATAAGAGCATTTCACTGCTTTCAAAGCTTCTTAGGAAGAATTCCAGAATCTTGCAGCCTGTAGGCCCACAGGTGTTACGGGTTAATATCTCCTTCTAAATTCTACGTGGTTTCTTCTATACAGCTGAAGTTTTGCAAGGTTACTCAGTTTGTATTGCTGCACAATTGCGCCTGCAGAGCTCTGCAGCGGTTGCAAGCATTCAGACATTGTGTTCAGTTGGGCTTGTCCCCATAGGGGCCTGCCAGCTGACTGGGAATATCTGCTTCTCCTTCCTCCCACCTGAGTCCTGCTGATTAGAGCTTTTACCACTACACTCTCCTCAACCTGAGGAGTAAGTTGAATATCTACTTAGAGCACTATGTTGAAGATTTGAGAACCAGACATCCGTTGTTTTGGATGCGACCTATTTCCATGCATTTCTATGGAAGGCAACAGACATATCAGCCTCTAAATACTCCATGGTTGTGTTGAGCCGAATGACCTCTGCCAGGAACACTCAGAATCACGTTCTGAGTCATCGCAACATAAGAACATTTCACTGCTTTCAAGTCTTCCCACAGAGCATAGTGTCTACACTCAGCAGAGTCCCATTTTCTTAGTCCCAAGATCCCAGTGTCCACAATTCATAAGGTCCAGTGTCCACTCCCCAGATACCAGTGTCCACACTCTCCAGATCCCAGTGTCCATGATTCACAGAGTCCAGTGTCTACACTCAAAACATCCTAGGATCCACATTGCCCAGATCCAAGTGTCCACACTCCTAAGATCCCAGTGTCTACACTCTCCAGATCCCAGTGTCCACAGTCCACAGATTACAGTGTCCACACTCCCCAGATCCCAGTGTGCACACTCCCTTATCCAAGTGTCCACACTCCCAAGATCCCAGTATCCACACTGCCAGATGCCGAGTCCACACTCTCCAGATGTCTGTCTCCACACTCCACAGATCCCAGTGTCCACACTTCCCAGATATTATTGTTCACACTTCCCAGAGTCCAGTGTGCAAATTCCCTAGATCCCAGTGTCCACACTCCCCAGATTCCAGTGTCCATACTCCCCAGAACCCAGTGTCCACACTCCCCCAATCCCAGTGTACACATTCCCCCGATCCCAGTGTCCACACTCCCCATATCCCAGTGTCCACAATACACAGAATCCCCAGAAAACAGTGTCCACAATACACAGAAGCCAGTGTCCACACTCCCAGACCTCAGTGACCACACTCTCCTGATCACAGTGTCCAATGTCCCAGATCCCATTGTCCACCCACCCAGATCCCAGTGTCCATAGTGCCCAGAGTTCAGTGTGCACACTCCTGTAATCCCAGGTTCCATACTCACCATATCCCAGTGTCAACACTCCAAAGAGTAGTACAGTGTCCAAACTTCCCACAACCCAGTATCCAGAATCCATAGATTCCAGGGTCCACACTGCCCAGATCCCTGTGTCAATATTCCCCACACCCCAGAATCCATAGGTTCCGGTGTCCACACTCCCCACTTCTCAATGTCCATGTTCCCCCATCCCGGTGTCCAAACTGCCCTGACCCCAGTGTCCACACTCCCAGAATCCCGAGTCCACAATTCCAGATCCCACACTCGCCAGATATCAGTGTCCACATTCTCAATATCCCAGTGTCCCCACTTACAAGATCCCAGTGTCCACACTCCCTTGATCCCAGTGTCCACAATCCCAAGATCCTAGTGTTCACATTCCCAAGATCCCAGTGTCCACAATCCCCAGATCCCAGTGTCCACACTCCCAGATCTCCAGTGTGCACATTCCCCTTATTCTAGTTTCTAAACACCAAAGATTCCAGTGCCCAAAGTGCCAGGTTCCTGTGTACTCCCTCTCCATATCCCAGTGCACACCCTCCCACATCCCAGTGTTCACATGACCCAGAATCCAGTGTGCACCCTCCTCTAATCCTAGGATCCACACTCCCCATATCCCAGTGTCAACATTCCAAAGAATACAGTGTTCAAACTCCCCACATCCCAGTGTACAGACTTCATAGATTCCAGTGTCCACACTGCCTAAATCCCAGTGTCCATCCTCCCAAGATCCCAGTGTACACACTCCCCACTCTTCAATGTCTATAGTGCATGGACTCAAGTGTCCACATTCCCCAGATCTTAGTGTTCTCAATAATCACAGTGTCCACACTCCACAGATACCAGTTTCCACACTTCCCAGAGTGCAATGTGCAGACTCCCCAGATGCCAGTGGCCACACCCCACAGAGAACAGTGTCCACACTCCAAAGATACAATGTGCACAATACCCAGATCCCAGTGGCCACATTGCTCAGATATCAGTGTACACACTACCCACAGTCCAGAGTGCACACTCCTCTGATCTTAGGATCCACACCCCCCAGATCCCTGGGTGCACTTTCCTCAGACCCACTGTCCACACAATACAATTCCCAGTGTCCACCCCCCCCACAGAGCAGTGTCCACACTCTTCAGAGTCCAGTGTCCTCACTACTAAGATCCCAGTGTCCATAATCCACAGAGTACATTGTCCACATTCCCCAGATATCAGTGTCCACTCTCCCTAGGTCCCAGTGTGCACATTCCCCAGACTCCAGTGTTCATAGTCCCCAGATCCAAGCTTCCAGACTTCCCTGATCCCAGTGTCCAAACTGCCAGATCCCAGTGTCAACATTCCTCAGATCCCAGTGTCCATACTCCCAACATCCCAGTGTCCACACTCCCAACTTCCCAGTGTCCACACTCCCAACATCCCAGTGTTCACAGAACCCCGATCCAAGTGGGCACACTCCCCCTATACCAGTGTCTACACTCCCCAGATCCTAGTGTGCACAATACACAGAGTCCAGTGTTCACATTCCCCAAATCCCAGGATCCACATTGCCCAGATCCCAGTGTCCACACTCCCAAAAACCGAGTGACCACAATCCTAATATTCCAGTGTGCACACTCCCTAGAACCCAGTGTCCACACTCCCAAGATCCCAGTGTCCACACTTCCCAGATCCTAGGGTTCACATTTTCCTGATCCCAGTGGCAACACTCTCAGTGTCCACACTCGCCAGGTCCCAGTGTCCACACTCACAGATCCCTGTGTACACTCTCCTCTGATCCCAGTGTTCCCACTCCCCAGATCCCATTGACCACACTCCCTAGATCCCAATGTTCATACTCCCCAGATCCCAGTGTTCACACTCTCCCTATACCAGTGTACAAACTCCCCAGATCCCAGTGTCCACACACCCCAAATCCAGTGTTCACCCTCCAAGATCCCAGTGTACACATTACACAGAGTCCAGTGTGCACACTCCTATGATCCCAGATTCCACACTCCACAGATTCCTGGGTGCACATTCCTCAGACCCAGTTTCCACACATCCAAATTCCTAGTGTCTGCACCCCATAGATCACAGTGTCCACACTCAGCAGAGTCCAATGTTCTTATTCCAAAGGTACCAGTGTACACAATCCACAAGGCCCAGTGTCCCCACTATGCAGGTACCATTTCCAAACTCGACAGATCCCAGTGTCCACGATTCACAGAGTCTGGTGTCCACACTCCCAACAGCCTAGGATCCACATTGCCCAGATCAAAGTGTCTACACTCCCAAGATCCCAGTGTCCACACTCTCCAGATCCCAGTCTCCAAACTCCACAGATCCTAATGTCCATACTCCCCATATCCGAGTGTTAACACTCCAAAGAGTAGTACAGTGTCCAAACTTCCAACATCCCAGCCTCCAGAATCCAGAGATTCCATTGTCCACACTGCCAAGATCCCATTGTCCATACTCCCCAACCCCAGAGACCATAGATTCCAGTGTCCACACTTCCCAGATCTCAATGTCCACACTCACAAGTTCCCAGTGTTCATACTCCCCCGATCCAGAATTAAAACTCCCCCTATCCCAGTGTCCACATTATGCAGATACCGGTGGGCCCACTCCCCTAAACCAGTGTCCATATGGCCCTAATCCCAGCATCCACATTTTCAGATCACCAGTATACACTTTCCAGATCCCAGTATCCACACTCCCCAGATATCAGTGTCCACATTCCCAAGATCCCAGTGTCCCCACTCCCAAGATACTGGGATCATTTGACGGTGGATACTGGGATTTGGGCAGTGTGGACACTGGAATCTATAGAGTGTGGATACTGGGATATGGGGAGTTTGGACACTGCATTCTTTGGAATGTTGACACTGGGATATGGGACGTGTGGATCCTGGGATCAGAGGAGGGTCCACACTCCCCACTCGTCAGTGTCCACAGTCCATGGACTCAAGTGTCCATATTCCCCAGATCTTAGTGTGCTCACTAATCACAGTGTCTTCACTCCCCTGATACCCTTATCCACACTACCGAGTTCAGTGTGCAGACTCCCCAGATGCTGGTGTTCACACCTTACCCATTACAGTGTCCATACTCCACAGATCCAATGTTCAAACTAACCGTATCCCTGTGTCCACACTGCTCAGATTCAGTGTGCACACTACCCAGAGTCCAGTGTGCTCACTCTTCTGAACCCAGTGTCCACATTACCAAGATCCCTGGGTTCACACAACCCAATTCCCAGTGTGCACACTACCCAGAGTCCATTGTACACATTCCTCTGATCCCAGGTTCCACACTCCCCATATCCCAATGTTAACATCCAAAAGAGTACAGTGTCCAAACTCCCCACATCCCAATATCCCGACTCCATAGATTCAACACTGCCCAGATCACAGTGCAGTGTCCACACTCCCCAGATGCCAATGTCCCCACACCACAGATCCCAGTGTTCACATTCCCCCAATCACAGGGTAGACACTCCCCAGTTCCCATTGTTCACACTGCCCCTATGCCAGTGTCCACACTCCCAGATTCCTGTGTCCACACTCTCCCAATCCCAGTTTCCACACTTCTCAGATGCCAGTGTCTGCCAACCCAGATCCCAGTGTGCACATTACCAACAGTCCAATGTGCCCACTTCTCAGATCCCAGGTTCCACACTCCACATATCCCAGTGTCAACAATACAAAGAGTACAGTGTCCCAAGTCCCCATATCCCAGTAACCAGACTCCTTAGATTGTAGTGTATACACTGCCCAGATCCAGGGTCCACACTCCCCAGATCTCAGTGTCTACTCTCCCTAGGTCCCAGTCTCCACATTCCCAAAGCTTCAATGTCCACAGTGCATGGACTCAAGTGTCCACATTCCCCATATCTTAGCGTCCTCACTAATCACAGTGTCCACACTCCCCAGATACCAATGTTCACACTCCCCAGAGTGCATGTGCAGACGCCCCAGATGACAGTGGCCACAACCCACAGAGCAAAGTGTCCACACTCTCCAGATCCAATGTGCACAATACCCAGATCCGAGTGGCCAAACTGCTCAGATACCAGTGTAAACACTACCCTGAGTCCACTGTGCACACTCCTCTGATCTTAGGGTCCACACTCCCAGGATCCCAGGGTGCACTTTCCTCAGACCCACTGTCCACACAACACAATTCCTAGTGTCCACACCTCACAGAGCAGTGTCCACACTCCCCAGAGTTCATTGTCCACATTTCCCAGATACCAGTGTCCACACTCCCTACATCCCAGTGTGCACAGTCCCCAGACTCCAGTGTCCAATCTCCACAGAATACACCCTCCACACTTCTCCCATCCTGGTGTCCACACTCCCCAGGTCCCAATGTTCACACTCCCCCGATCCCAGTTTTCACAATCCCCAGATTCCAGTGTCCATGCTCCCCAGATCCAGGTGTCCAGATTTCCCTTATCCCAGTGTCCACACTGCCAGATCCCAGTGTCCACACTCCCACCATCCCAGTGTCCACACTCCCAAGATCCCAGTATTTGCAGAACCCTGATCCAAGTGGGCACACTCCCCCTATCCCAGTGTCCACACTCCCCAGATCACAGTGTTCACAATACCCAGTGACCAGTGTGCACACTCCTCAAATCCCATGCTCCCCATTCCAAAGAGTAGAGCATCAAAACTCCTCATATCCCAGTATCCAGATTCCATAGTTTCAGCGTCCCAGTGTCCACAATCCTTGATCCCAATGTGCACACTTCACAGAGTCCAGGGTGCACACTCCTCAGAGCCCAATATCCTCACTCCCGAGATCCCAGTGTCTTCACTCCCCAGATCCTAGTGTCCAAACAAGCAGATCTCAAGGTGCACACTACTCAGAGTCCAATGTGCACACTCCTCAGATCCCAGGGCCCATACTCCCCATATCTCAGTGACAACACTCCAAAGGTTACAGTGCCCAAACTCCCCACTTCCCTGTATCCATAGACTCCAGTGTGCACACTCCCCAGATCCCAGTGTCCACACTCCCCCATTCCCATTGACCACACTCCCAAGATCCCAGTGTCCACAGTCCCTATTTCCCAGTGTCCAAATTTGCAAGATCCCAGTGTCCACACTGCCCAGATCCCAATGTCCACACTCCCCTGATACTAGTGTACACACTCCCACTACACCAGTGTATGAATCCGCAGATCCTAATGTCCAAACTCCCAGAACCCCATGTCCCCACTCTCCATATCCCAGTGTCCACACTCCTCAGATCCCGGTGTGCACACTACCAACAGTCGAGTGTGCACACTTCTCTAATCCCAGATTCCACACTCCCCGTATCCCAGCGTCAACACTTCAGTGAGTAGTGTCCAAACTCCCCACATCCCAGTATCCAGACTCCATAGATTCCACTGTCCAAACTGCCCAGATCCAGAATCAACACTCCCCAGAGTGCAGTGTGAAGACTCCCCAGATGCCAGTGTCCATACCCCACAGACCACAGTGTCCATACCCCAGAGAGCACAGTGTCCACACTCAGCAGAGTCCAATGTTCTTACTCCCAATATCCCAGTGTTCACAATGTACAAGTTCCAGTGCCCACACTCCCCAGATACCAATGTCCAAACTCTCCAGATCCCAGTGTCCACAATTCATAGAGTCCGGTGTCTACACTGCCAACATTCTAGGATTCACACTACCCAAATCCAAGTGTCCTCATTCTCAAGATCCCAGTGTCCACATTCTCCAGATCCCAGTGTCCACAGTCCACTGTTCCCAGTGTCCACACTCCACTCCCAGGATCCCAGTGTGCATACTCCCTTATACCAGTGTCCATACTCCCAAGATCCCAGTATCCACACCTCCAGATCCCTGAGTCCACACTCTCCAGATATCAGTATCCACACTCCCCAGATCCCAGTGTCCACACTTCCCAGATATCATTGTTCACACTCCACAGGGACCAGTGTCCACACTCCCCAGATTTCTGTGTCCACACTCTCCAGAGCCCAGTGTCCATACTCCCCAGAAAACAGTGTCCACACTACCCAGATGCCACTGTCCACACTCCCAGACCCCCGGGTCTACACTTTCCAGATCACAGTGTCAAAACTCCCCAGATCCCATTGCCCACTCACCCAGATCCCAGTGTCCATACTACCCAGAGTTCAGTGTGCACAATCCTGTAATACCAGGTTCCACACTCCCCGTATCCCAGTGTCAAAACTCCAAAGACAATACAGTGTATAAAATCCCCTCATCCCAGTATCCAGAATCCATAGATTCCAGTGTCTACACTGCCCAGATCCCAGTGTCCATACTCCCCACACCCCAGATTCCATAGATTACAGTGTCCACACTCCCCAGATCTCAATGTGCACATTCCCAAGATCCCAGTATTCATAGTCCCCATATCCAGAGTTAATACTCCCCCTCCTCCAGTGTCCATACTCCCCAGATCCCACTGTGCACTCTCCACCTATCCCAGTGTCTACAATGGCCTGATCCCAGAATCCCCACTCCCAGATACCCGAGTCCACACATTCCAGATCCCAGTATCCACACTCCCCAGATATCAGTTTCCACATTCCCAAGATCCCAGTGTCCCCACTCACAAGATCCCAGTATCCACATTCCCTAGATACCATGTCCACAATCCCAAGATCCTAGTGTTCACACTCCCAAGATCCCAGTGTTCACACTATTCAATTGCAAGTGTCCACACTCCCCAGATCCCAGTGTTCACACTCTCAGATCTCCATGTTCTCACTCTCCAGATCCCAATGTCCACATTCCCCAGACCCCAGTGTGCATAATCCCCCTATTCCAGTTTCTAAACTCCATAGATCCCATTGTCCACACTCCTAGATTCCTGTGTCCACACTCTCCACATCCCAGCGTGCACCAACCCAGATCCCATTGTGCATTCTACCCAGAGTCCAGTGTGCACACCCCTCTGATCCCAGGTTCCACACTCCCCATATCCCAATGTTAACACCCAAAAGAGTACAGTGTCCAAACTGCCCACATTGCAATATCCTGACTCCATAGATTCCAGTGTCCACACATGGCCAGATCACATGTCCACACTCCCCAGATGCCAATATCCTCACACCACAAATCCCAGTGTTCCCATTTCCCCGCTCCCAGGGTACGTACTCCCCAATCTGATTGTTCACACACCCACTATCCCAGTGTCCACAATCCCAGATTCCTGTGTGCACACACTCCCAATCCCAGTGTCCACACTCCTCAGATCTCAGTGTCCACCAAGCTAAATCCCAGTGAGCACACTACCCAGAGTCCAGTGTGCACACTCCTCTGATCCCAGGTTCCACGCTCCCCATATCCAAATGTTAACACCCCAAAGAGTACAATGTCCAAACTCCCTACATCCCAATATCCAGACTCCACAGATTCCAGTGTCCACACTGCCCAGATCAGTGTTCACACTCCCCAGATCCCAGTGTGCACAATCTCCCTATTCCAGTTTCCAACTCCATAGATCCCAGTGTCCAATTCCCAGATCCCTGTGTCTACACTCTCCAAATGCCATGGATCCCCTGGCGTACCCTCACAGATCCCTGAATCCACACAATGCAGAGTCCAGTGAGCACAGTCCCATAATTCCAGGTTCCACACTTCCCATATCCAAGTGTCAACACTCCAAAGAAAACAGTGTGCAAACTCCTCACATCCCAGTATCCAGACTCCAAATATTCCAGTGCCCACCCTGCCCAGTGTACAGTGCCCAGATCCCAGTGTACAATCCCCAGATCCCATTGTCCACATTCCCCAGAGCCAAGTGTTCATACTCCCCTCAACCCAGAGTTCACACACCCCTTATATCAGTGTCCAAACTTTACAGGTACCAGTGTCCACTCTCCCCAGATCCCAGTGTCCACAGTCCTCAGATTTCAGGATTCGCACTCCCTAGATCTCAGTGAGCACATTCCCCCCATCCCAGTGTACACACTCCCCAGATCCCTGTGTCCACCCTCTCAGATTCCAGTGTGCACACTACATACATTCCATTGTGCCCACTTCTCTGATCCCAGTTCCCACACTCCCCATATCCCAGTGTCAACACTGCAAAGAGAACAGTGTCCCAACTCCCCACATCCCAGTATCCAGACTCCATAAATTGCAGTGTATACAATGTCCTGATCTAGGGTCCACTCCCCTGATCCCAGTGTCCACCCTCCCTAGATCCCATTGTCCATACTCTCCAAGCTTCAGTGTCCACAGTCCGTGGACTCAAGTGTCCACATTCCCCCGATATTATTGACCTCACTAATCACAGTGTCTTTACTCCCCTGATACCTTTATCCACACTACCCAGAGTTCAGTGTGCAGAATCCCCAGATATCGGTGTCCACACCCCACCGAGAACAATGTCCATAATCCCCAGATCCAATGTTCACATTCCCCATATCCCAGTGTCCACACTGCTCAGATCCCATTGTGCACAATTCCCAGAGTCCACTGTGCACACTCTTCTGAACCCAGGGTACACACTTCCAAGATCCCAGGGTGCACACTCCCCAGATCCCAGTGTTCACACAACCCAATTCCCAGTGTGCATACTACCCAGAGTCCAGTGTGCACACTCCTGTGATCCCAGGTTCCAAACTCCCCATATCCAAATCTTAACACCCAAAAGAGTACAGTGTCCAAACTACCCACAGCCCACTATCCAGACTCCATAGATTCCAGTGTCCACACTGACCAGATCACAGTGTCCATACTCCCCAGATGACAATGTCCCCACACCACAGATCCCAATGTTCACATTCCCCTGATCCCTCAGTACACACTCCCCAGTTCCCATTGTTCACACTCCCTCTATCCCAGTGTCCACACTCCCAGACCCCCGTGTCCACACTCTGCATGTACCTGTTTCCACACTCCTCAGATCCCAGTGTCCACCAACACAGATCCCATTGTGCACACTACCCAGAGTCCAGTGTGTACACTCCTCTGTTACCAGGTTCCACACTCCCCATATCCCTTTGTCAACATTCTAAAGCGTACAGTGTCCAAACATCCATATCCCTGTGTCCAGACTCCATAGATTCCAGTGTCCACACTGCCCAAACACCAGTGTCTACACTCCCCAGATCCCAGTGTGCACAATCCCACTAATCCAGTTTCCATATCCATAGATCCTAGTGTCCACACTCCCATATTCCCATGTTCACACTCTAATTCACAGTGTCCAAACTCCCTGGATCCCATTGTGTACTCTCCCATATCCCTGTATCCACACTATCTAGAGTCCAGTGTGCACACTCCTATAATCCCAGGTTCCACACTCCCCATATCCAAGTGTCAACACTGCAAGGAAAACAGAGTGCAAACTCCCCACATCCCAGTATCCAGACTCCAAAGATTCCAATGCCCACACTGCCCAGATCCCAGTGTCCAATTCCCCAGATCCCAATATCCACATTCCCCAGATCCTTCTGTTCATACTCCCCCTAACCCAGAGTTCATACATCCCCTATACCAGTGTGCAAACTCCCCAGGTACCAGTGTCCACACTCCGTAGATTTCAAGATTCACATTCCCTCGATTCCAGGGAGCACATTCCCCCTAACCCAGTGTACACACTGCCCAGATGCCAGTTTCCTCACTCCCCAGATCACAGTGTCCACTCTCTCAGATCCCAGTGTGCACACTACCCACAGTACAGTGTGCCCACTTCTCTGATCCCAGGTTCAACACTCCCCATATCCCAGTGCAAAACTGCAAACAGTACAGTGTCCCAACTCCCCACATCCCAGTATCCAGACTTCATAGATTGCAGTGTCTACACTGCCCAGATCCAGGGTCCACAATGCCCCGATCCCAGTGTCCACCCTCCCTAGATCCTAGTGTCCCTACTCCCCACGCTTTAGTGTTCACAGTGCATGGACTCAAGTGTCCACATTCCCCAGATCTTAGTGTTTGCACTAATCGCAGTGTCCACACTCTTCAGATACCAGAGTCCACACTCCTGAGAGTACAGTATGCAGACTCCCCAGATGCCAGTGGCCACACCCCACAGAACACAGTATCCACAAAACCCAGATCCAATGTGCATAATAACCAGATCCCAGTGGCCACACTGCTCAGATACCAGTGTACACACTACCCAGAGTCCTGTGTGCACACTCCTCTGATCCTAGTGTCCAAAATCCCCAGATTTCTGGGTGCACTTTCCTCAGATGCACAGTCTACACAACCCAATTCCCAGTGTCCATAACCCACCGAGCAGTGTCCACACTCCCCAGAGTCAAGTGTCCTCACTACCAAGATACCTGTGTCCATAATCCAGAGTCCATCGTGCACACTCCCTAGATCCCAGTGTGCACAGTCCACAGACTCCAGTGTCCACACTCCACAGAGTACACCCTCCACACTCCAACATCCAGGTGTCCACACTTGTCATATCCCAATGTTCACACTCCCCCGATCCCAGTGTTCACAATCCCCAGATCCCAATGTCCATACTCCCGAGATCCAAGTATCCAGACTTCTCTGATCTAAGTGTCCAAACTGCCAGATCCCAGTGTCCACACTCCCCAGATCCTAGTGTCGACACTTCCAACATTCCATTGTCCAAACTCCCAAGATCCCAGTGTCCACACTCCCAAGATCCCAGTGTCCACACTCCCAAGATACCAGTGTTCACTGAACCCCAATATAAGTAGGCACATTCCTCTTATCCCAGTGCCCATACTCCCCAGGTCCCAGTGTCCACACCCTCCAGATCCCAGTGTCCACACTCCCAGGTCACAGTGTGCACATTACCCAGTGACCAGTGTGCACACTCCTCAATTCCCATGGTCCACACTCCCCATACCACAGTGTCCACACTCGAAAGAGTAGCTTGTCCAAACTCCTCAGATCCCAGTATCCAGACTCCATAGATTCAGAGATTCCAGTGTCCACATTCCTAGATCCCAGTGTCCACACTCCTCAGAGTCCATGGTGCACACTCCTCAGAGACCAATGTCCTCACTCCCGAGATCCCAGTGTCCTCACTCCCCAGATTCTAGTGTCCAAATTCCCAGATCCCAGGATGCACACTAATCAGAGTCCAATGTGCACACTCCTTAGATCCCAGGGTCCGTATTCACCATATCTCAGTGTCAACACTCCAAAGCTTACAGTGTCCAAACTCCCCACTTCCCAGTATCGACACTCCATAGACTCCAGTGTGCACACTACCCAGATCCCAGTGTCCACACTTCCCCATTCCCATTGACCAAACTCCCAAGATCCCAGTGTCCACAGTCCCCATTTCCCAGTGTCCAAATTTGCAAGATCCCAGTGTCCACACTCCCCAGATCCCAATATCCACACTATCCAGGTTGCAGTGTGCAGACTTCCCAGATGCCTGTAGCCACACCCCACAGAGCACAGTGTCCACACTCCAAAGATCCAATGTGCATAATACCCAGATCCCAGTGGCCACACTGCTCAGATACCAGTGGACACACTACCCAGATTCCAGTGTGCACACTCCTTTGATCCTAGGATCCACACTCCCCAGATCCCTGGTTGCACTTTCCTCAGACCTACTGTCCATTCAACCCAATTCCCAGTGTACACACCCCACAGAGCAGTGTCCACACTCCCCAGAGTCCAGAGTCCTCACTACCAAGATCCCAGTATCTATGATCCACAGAGTCCATTGTCCACATTCCCCAGATATCAATGTCCACACTCCCTATATCCCAGTGTGCACAGTCCCCAGACTCCAGTGTCCACACTCCAAAGAGTACACTGTCCACACTCCTCACATGCTGGTGTCCACACTCCCCGGATCCCAATATTCACACTACCCCGATCCCAGTGTTCACAATTCCCAGATTCCAGTGTCCATACTCCCTAGATCCAAGGGTCCAGACTTCCCTGATACCGGTGTCCACACTGACAAATCCCAGTGTCCACACTTCCCCGATCCCAGTCTCGACACTCCCAACATCCCAGTGTCCACAATCCTAAGATCCCAGTGTCCACACTCCCAAGATACCAGTGTTCAAATAACCCCCTTCCAAGTGGGCACACTCCCCTTATCCCAGAGTCCACACTCCCCAGATCCTAGTGTCCACACTCTCCAGATCCCAGTGTCCACACTCCCAGGTCACAGTGTGCACATTACCCAGAGACAAGTATGCACACTCCTCAAATCCCATGCTCCACACTCCCCATATCACAGTGTCCACAGTCGAAAGAGTAGCGTGTCCAAACTCCTCATATCCCAGTATCCAGAATCCATTGATTCAGAGATCCCAGTGTCCATACTACTAGATCCCAATGTGCACACTCCTCAGAGTCCATGCTGCACACTCCTCAGGGTCCAATGCCCTCACTCCCGAGATCCCAATGTCCACACTCCCCAGATCCTAGTGTCCAAACAAGCAGATCCCAGGGTGCACACTACTCAGAGTCCAATGTGCACACCCCTCAGATCCCAGGGTCCATACTCCTCATATCTCAGTGTCAACACACCAAAGGTTACAGTGTCCAAACTCCCCACTTTCCAGTATCCAGACACCATAGACTCCAGTGTGCACACCCCCAAGTTCCAAATGTTCAATCTCCCCTGTTCGCAGTGTACACACTCCCCTGACCCCACTGTCCACAATCCCCATATCCCAGTGTACACACTCCCAAGTTCCTGTGTCAACACTCTCCAGATCCTAGTGACAACACTCCCAAAATCTAGTGTCTACACTTCCCAGATCCCAATGTCCATACTCCCAAGATCCCAGTGGTCACAGTCTCCCTATACCAGTGTACAAACCCCCTAGATCCCAGTGTCCACACACCCTAAACCCAGTGTCTACCCTCCAAGGTCCAAGTTTAGACAATACCAAGAGTTCAGTGTGTACACTCCTCTATCCCATGATCAACACTTCTCATATCCCAGTGTCCATATCCTAGTATCCAGACTCCATAGATTCTAGTGTCCACACCCCCCAGATCCAGGTTCCACACTCCCCCGATTTCAGTGTCCAGCCTCCCAAGATCCCAGTGTCCAAATTCCCCATGTCTCAGTGTCCACAGTCCATGAACTCAAGTGTTCATATTACTAGATCTTAGTGTCCTCAGTAATCACAGTCCGATGTCCACACTCCCCGATATGAGTGTCCACACTCCCAGATACCAGTGTACACACACTTCCCAGAATTCAGTGTGTAGACTCCTCAGATGCTGGTGGCCATATCTCACAGACCACAATGTCCATACTCCCCAGATCCAATATTCACACTCCACAGATCCCAGTTTGCACACTACCCAGAGTCCAGTGTGCATACTCCTCTATTCCAGAGTCCACACTCGCCAGATTCCTGGGGAGAAAGTCCACATTCCCCAGATGCCTCAGATCCAGTTTGCACACAACACAATTCCCAGTGTTCACAATCCACAGAGCACAGTGTCCACACTCAGCAGAGTCCAGTGTTCTTACTCCCAAGATCCCAGTGTCCACAATCCACAAAGTCCAGTGTACACACTCCCCAGATACCAGTGTCCAAACTCTCAAGATCCCAGTGTCCACGATTCACAGAGTCTGGTATCTACACTCCCAACATCCTAGGATCCACATTGTCCAGCTCCAAGTGTCCACACTCCCAAGATCCCAGTGTCCACACTCTCCAGATCCAGTGTTCACAGTCCACAGATCTCAGTGTCCACACTCCTCAGATCCCAGTGTACACACTCCCCTATCCCAGTGTCCACACTCCCAAGATCCCAGTGTCCACACTGCTAGATCCCCAAGTCCATACTCTCCAGATGTCCATATCCACACTCCCCAGATCCCAGTGTCCACACACACTTCCAAGATATCATTGTTCACACTCCCGAGTCTAGTGTCCACATTGACTAGATCCCAGTGCCCACATTCCCCAGATTCCAGTGTCTATACTCCACAGAACCCAGTGTCCACACTCCCCAGATCCCGGTGTCTAAACTCCCAGATCCCAGGGGGCACACTACTCAGAGTTCAATCTGCACAGTCCTCAGATCCCAGGGTCCATATTTCCCATATCTCAGTGGCAACACTCCAAAGGTTATAGTGTCCAAACTCCCCACTTACCAGTATCTAGACTCCATAGAGTCCAGTGTGCACACTCCCCAGATCCCAGTGTCCACACTCCCAGATCCCCATGTCCACGCTCTCCAGATGCCAGTGTCCAATATCCCCAGATCCCATTGTCCACCCACCCAGATCTCAGTGTCCAAACTACCCAGAGTTCAGTGTGCACACTCCTGTAATCCCAGGTTCCACACTCACCAAATCCCAGTGTCAATACTCCAAAAAGTAGTAGTGTCCAAACTCCCCACATCCCATTATCCAGAATCCATAGATTCCAGTGTTCACACTGCCCATATCCCAGTGTCCATACTCCCCACACCCCAGATCCCATAGATTCCAGTGTCCACACTCCCCAGTTTTCAATGTGCACACTCCCAAGATCCCAGTGTTCATATTCCTTCCATTCAAAGTTAATATTCCCCTATCCCAGTGTCTACACTCCTCAGATCCCAGTGTGCACACTCCCCCATCCCAGTGTCCACACTGCCCTGATCCCAGTATCCACACTCTCAGATCCCCGAGTCCACACTTTCCAGATCCCAGTATCCACACTCCCCAGATATCAGTGTCCACATGCCCAAGATCCCAGTGTCCCTACTCCCTAGATCTCAGTGTCCACACTCCCTAGATCCCAGTGTCCACAATACCAAGATCCTAGTCTTCACACTCCCAAGATCCCAGTGTCCACATTACCCCATTCCAAGTGTCCACACTCCCACTATCCCAGTATCCATACTGTCCTAATCTTAGTATCCACACTCCCAGTTCCCTGAGAACATACTTTCCAGATCCCAGTATCCACACTCCCAGATATCAGTGTCCACCTTCCTAAGATCTCAGTGTCCCCATTCCTGAGATCCCAGTGTCCACACTCCCTAGATCCCAGTATGCACAATCCCAAGATCCTAGTTTTCACACTCCTAAGATCCCATTGTCCACATTACCCAATTCCAAGTGTCCACAGTTCCCAGATCCCAGTGTCCACAATCCCCAGATGTGAGTGTACACACTCCCAGTTCCCCGTGTCCACCCTCTTCAGATCCCAGTGCCCACCCTCCTACATCCAAGTGTTCACACGACTCAGAGTCCAGTGTGCACCCTCCTCTGATCCCAGGATCCACTCCTCCTATCCCAGTGTCAACATTCCAAAGAATACAGTGTCCAAACTCCCCACATCCCAGTAACCACACTCTATAGATTCCAGTGTTGACACTGGCCAAATCCCAGTGTCCACCCTTCCAAGATCCCAGTGTCCACACTCTCCACGCCTCAGTGTCCACAGTCCATGGACTCAAATGACCACATTACCCAGATCTTAGTGACCTCACTAATCAGTGTCTTCACTCCCCTGATACCATTATCCACACTACCCAGAGTTCAGTGTGCAGAATCCCCAGATTCCAGTGTTCACACCCCACCGAGCACAGTCTCCATAATCCCCAGATCCAGTGTTCACACTCCCCACATCCCAGTGTCCACACTGCTCAGATCCCACTGTGCACACTACACAGAGTCCAGTGTGCACACTCTTCTGAACCCAGGGTCTACACTACCAAGATGCCTGAGTGCACACTCCCCAGATCCCAGTTTACACATAACCCAATTCCCAGTGTGCATACTACCCAGAGTTCAGTGTGCACACTCCTCTGATCAAGGTTCCAAACTCTCCATATCCCAATGTTAACACCCAAAAGAGTACAGTGTCCAACCTCCTCCCCACAGCCCAGTATCCAGACTCCATAGATTCTAGTGTCCACACTGCCCAAATCCCAGTGTCCATGCACCCAAGATCCCAGTGTCCACAATCCCCATGCTTCAGTCTCCACAGTCCATGGACTCAAGTGTTAAATTCCCCAGAGCTTAGTGTCCTCAGTAATCACAGTGTCTTCATTCCCTTGAAGCCATTATCCATACTACCTAGAGTTCAATTGCAGACTCCCCAGATGCTGGTGTCCACACCCCACTGAGCTCAGTGTCCATAATCCACAGATCCAGTGTTCACACTCCTCATCTCCCAGTGTCCATACTCCTCAGATACCAGTGTGCACACTACCCAGAGTCCAGTATGCATTCTTTTCTGAACCCAGGGTCCACACTATCCAGATGCCTGGGTGCACACTCCCCTGATCCCAGTGTCCACACAACACAATTCTCAGTGTGCATACTACTCAGAATCCAGTGTGCACACTCCTCTGATCCCAGGTTCCACACTCCCCATATCCTAGTGTCAACACTCCAAAAAGTACAGTGTCCAAACTCCCCATATCTGAGTATCCAGACTCCATAAATTCCAATGTCCACACGGCCCAGATCCCAGTGTCCACACTCCCCAGATCCCAGTGTGCACAATCCCAATATTCCAGTTTCCAACTCCATAGATCCCAGTGTCCACACTCCCAGATCCCCATGTTCACACTCTCCAAATCACAGTGTCCAAATCCCCGGATCCCATGGTGTACACTCCCAGATCCCTGTATCCACCCTATCCAGAGTCCAGTGTGCACACTCCTATAATCCCAGGTTCCACACTCCCCATATCCAAGTGTCAACACTCCCAAGAAAACAGTGTGCAAACTCCCTACATCCCAGTATCCAGACTTCAAAAATTCCAGTTCCCACACTGCCCATCTCATAGTGTCCAATTCCCCAGATCCCAATCTCCACATTTCCTAGATCCCAGTGTTCATACTCCCCTAAACCCAGAGTTCATACATCCCCTATACCAGTGTCCAAACTCCCCAGGTACCGGTGTCCACACTCCCCAGATACTAGTGTCCACACTCCTCAGATTTCAGGATTCACACTCCCTCCATCCAAGTGAGCACATTCCCCCTATCCCAGTGTCCAAATTTCCCAGATGCCAGTGTCTATACTCCCCAGATCCCAGCGTCCACCCTCTCAGATCCCAGTGTCTACACTACCCACAGTCGAGTGCGCACACTTCTCTCATCCCAGGTTCCACACTCTCCATATCCTAGTGTCAGCACTGCAAAGAGTGCAGTGTCCCAACTCCCCATATCCCAGTATCCAGACTCCATAGATTGCAATATCTACCTTGCCCAGATCCAGGGTCTATACTCCCCTGTTCCCAGTTTCCACACTACCTAGATCCCAGTGTCCACACTCCCCAGATCCCAGTGTCCACACTCCCCATGCTTCAGTGTCCACAGTGCATGGACTCAAGTGTCCATATTCCCCAGATCTTAGTGTCCTCACTAATCACAGTGTCCACACTCCCCAGATACCAGTGTCCACACTCCACAGAATGCAGTGCGCAGACTCCCCAGATGCCTGTGGCCACACCCCACTGAGCATACTGTCCATATTCCCAGGAACCAATGTGCACAATACCCATATCCCAATGGCCACACTGCTCTGATAACAGTGTACACACTACGCAGAGTCTAGTGTTCATACTCCCAACAGCTCAGTGTCCACACTCCCAAGATCCAAGTGTCCACACTCCCAAGATCCCAGTGTCCACACTCCCAAGATCTCAGTGTTCACAGAACCCCGATCCAAGTGGCTACACAACCCCTTTCCCAGTGTCCACACTCCCCAGATCCCAGTGTCCACACTCCCACATCACAGTGTGCAATTACCCAGAGACCAGTGTGCACACTCCTCAAATCCCATTTTCCACAGTCCCATATAATGTCCACACTCGAAAGAGTAGACTGTCCAAACTCCTCATATCCCAGTATCCAGACTCCATAGATTCAGAGATCCCAGTGTCCATACTCCTAGATGCCACTGTGCACACTCCTCATCATCCAGGGTGCACACTCCTCAGAGTCCAATGTCCTCACTCCTGATATGCCAGTGTCCACACTCCCAAGATTCTCGTGTCCAAAATCCCAGATCCTAGGGTGCACACAACTCAGAGTACAATGTGCACATTCCTCAGATCCCAGGGTCCATACTCCCCATAACTCAGTGTCAACACTCCAAAGGTTACAGTGTCCAACCTCTCCACTTCCCAGTATCCATACTCCACATGAAACCAATGTTCATATTCCCCGATCCCAGTGTACATACTCCCCAGATCCAAGTGTCCACAATACACAGAATCCAGTGTCCACATTCCCAACATCCTAGGATCCACATTGCCCAGATCCCAGTGTCCACAATCCCAACAACCCAGTGTCCACATTCCTAATATTCGTGTCCACACTCCCTAGAACCCAGTGTCCACACTCCCCAGATCCCAGTATACAAACTCTCAGATCCCAGTGTTCACATTCCCCTGATCCCAGTGTCCACACTGCCAGTGTCCACACTCCCCAGGTACCAGTGTCCACACTCCCAGATCCCTGTGTACACTCTCCTCTGTTCCCAGTGTCTCCACTTCCCAGATCCCATAGACCACACTCCCAATATCCCAGTGTCCACACTCCCCAGATACTAGTGACCACACCCCAAGTTCTAGTGTCCACAATCCCCCGATCCCAATGTTCATAAGACCAGATACCAGTATTCACACTCTCCCTATACCAGTGTACAAAATCCCCAGACCTCAGTGTTGATATGCCTCAAATCCAGTGTCCACCCTCAAAGATACCAGTGTGCACATTACCCAGAGATCAGTGTGTACACTCCTATATCCCAGGATCCATACTTCTCATATTCCAGTGTCCACATCCCAGTATCCAGACTCCATAGATTCCGGTGTCCACACTGCCCAGATCCAGGGTCCACACTCCCCCGATCTCAGTGTCCACCCACCCACGATCCCATTGTCCACACATCCCATGTCTCAGTGTCCAAAGTAAATGGTCTCAAGTGTCCATATTATCAGATCTTAGTGTCCTCAGTAACCACAGTCTGGTGTCCACACTTCCAGATACCAGGGTCCACACTCCCAGATAGCAATGTACACACTTCCCAGAGTACTGTGTGCAGATTCCCAAGATGCCAGTGACCATATCTCACAGAGCACAATGTCCACACTCCCCAGATCGAATGTTCACACTCCTCAGATCCCAGTGTGCACACTACCCAGAGTCCAATGTGCAGATTCCTGGATGCACATTCCTCAGACCCAGTTTCCACACAATCCAATTCCCAGTGTCCACACCCAACAGAGCACAGTGTCCACACTCAGCAGAGTCCAATGTTCTTACTCCTAAGATCCCAGTGTCAACAATCCACAAGGTCCAGTGTACATACTCCCCAGATACCACTGTCCAAACTCTCCAGATCCCAGTGTCCATGATTCAGGGTCCGGTGTCTACCCTCCCAACATCCTTGTATCCACATTGCCCAGATCCAAGTGTCCACAGTCTACAGATCCTAGTGTCCATACTCCTCAGATACCAGTGTGCATACTCACCAGAGTCCAGTATCACTAGATCCTAGTGTCCGCACGCCCCAGAATCCAGTGTCTATACTCCCCAAACCCAGTGTCCACACTCCCAGAACCCCATGTCCAAACTCTCCAGATCACAGTGTCCAATCTCCCCAGATCCCATTGTCCACCCACCCAGATCCCAGTGTCCATACTACCCAGAGTTCAGTGTGCACACTTCTGTAATTCCAGGTTCCAAACTCCCCATATCCCAGTGTCAACACTCCAAAAATAGTACAGTGTCCAAACTCCCCACCTCCCAGTATCCAGAATCCATAGATTCCAATGTCCGCACTACCCAGAACTCAATGTCTACACTCGAAGATCCCAGTGTCCACACTACCCAGATCCCAATGTGCACACTCCCCCTATCCCAGTGTCCACACTTCCCTGATCCCAGTATCCACACTCCCAGATCCACGAGTCCACACTTTCCAGATCCCAGTATCCACACTCCCCAGATATCAGTGTCCACATTCCCCAAATCCCAGTGTCCCCACTCCCCAGATCACAGTGTCTACTCTCCCTAGATCCCAGTGTCCACAATCCCAATATCCTAGTGTTCACACTCCCAGATCTCCGTCTTCTCACTCTCCAGATTCCAGTGTCCACATTCCCCAGATCCCAGAGTGCACAATTCCATTATTCCTGTTTCCAAACTCCATAGATCCCAGTGTTCACACTCCCAGTTCCCCGAGTCCAACCTCTCCAGATCACAGTGACCACACTCCCATATTCCAGTGTTCCCACAACTCAGAGTCCAGTGTGCACCTTCCTCTGATCCCAGGATCCAAACTCCCCATATCCCAATGTTAACACCCCAAACCAGTGCCCACACTGCCCAGATCCCAGTGTCCAATTCCCCAGATCCCTATGTCCACATTCCCAGGATCCCAGTGTTCATACTTCCCCAAACCCAGAGTTCATACATCCCCTATACCAGTGTCCAAACTCCCCATGTCCCTGGGTCCACTCTCCCCAGATACCAGTGTCCACACTCCTCAGATTTCAGGATTCACACTCCCTCCATCCCAGTGAGCACATTCCCCCTATCCCAGCACACACTCCTCAGATGCCAGTGTCCACAGTCCCCAGATCCCAGTGTCCACCGTCTCAGATTCCAGTGTGCACACTACCCACAGTTGAGTGTGAATACTTCTCTGATCCCAGGTTCCACACCCCCCATATCCCAGTGTCATCACTGAAAACAGTACAGTGTCCCAAATCCCCATATCCTAGTATCCAGAATCCATTCATTACAGTGTCCACACTGCTCAGATCCCAGTGTCCATACTCCTGACACCCCAGAATCCATAGATTCCAGTGTCCACACTCCCCAGATCCCAGTGTGCATGCTCCCACTATCCCAGTGTCCACACTGCCCTGATCCCAGTATCCACACTCACAGATCCCCTAGTCCACACTTTCCAGATCACGGTATCCACACTCCCCAGATATCAGTGTCCACATTCCCAAGATCCCAGTGTCCATACTCCCGAGATGCCAGTGTCCACACTCCCTAGATCCCAGTGTCCACAATCCCAAGATCCTAGTGTCCACACTCCCAGATACAAGTGTACACACTGCCCAGAGTACAGTGTGCAGACTCCCCACATGCCAGTGGCCATATACCACAGAGCACAATGACCACATTCCACAGATCCAATGATCACACTCCCCAGATCCCACTGTGCACACCACCCCGAGTCCAGTGTGCACACTCCTCTGATCCCAGAGTCCACACTCCCCAGATTCCTGGGTGCACATTCCTCAGACCCAGTTTCCACACAACCCAATTCTAAGTGTGCACACCCCACAGAACACAGTGTCCACACTCAGCAGAGTCCAATGTTCTTACTCGCAAGATCCCAGTGTCCACAATCCACAAGATCCAGTATCCACACTACAACCAGATACCAGTGTCCAAACTCTCCAGATCCCAGTGTCCACAATTCACAGAGTCCAGTGTGCACCCTCCTCTGATCCCAGGATCCACACTCCCCATATCCCAGTGTCAACATTCCAAAGAATACAGTGTGCAAACTCCCCACATCTCAGTATCCACACTCTATAGATTCCAGTGTCCATACTGCCCAAATCCCAGTGTCCACCCTTCCAAGATCCCAGTGTCCACACTCTCCACACTTCAGTGTCCACAGTCCATGCACTCAAGTGTCCACATTCCCTAGATCTTAGTGACCTCACTAATCACAGTGTCTTCACTCCCCGATGCCATTATCCACACTACCCAGAGTTCAGTATGCAGAATCCCCAGATGCCTGTGTCCACACCCCGCCGAGCACAGAGTACATACTCCCCAGATCCAATGTTCACACTCCCCTTATCCCAGTGTCCACGCTGCTCAGATCCCAATCTGCACACTTCCCAGAGTCCAGTGTGCACACTCTTCTGAACCCAGGGTCCACACTACCAATATCCCAGGGTGCACACTCCCCAGATCGCAGTTTACACACAACCCAATTTCCGGTGTGCATACTACCCAGAGTCCAGTGCGCACACTCCTGTAATCCCAGGTTCCACACTCTCCATATCCCAATGTTAACAACCAAAAGAGTAGAGTGTCCAGACTACCCACAGCCCAATATACAGACTCCATAGATTCCAGTGTCTACACTGCCAAGACCACAGTATCCACACTCTCCAGATGACAATGACCCCACACCACAGATGCCAGTGTTCACATTTCCCTGATCCCAGGGTACACACTACCCAGTTCCCATTGTTCATACTCCCGCTATACCATTGTCCACACTCCCAGACCCCCGTGTCCACACTCTCCAGATCCCAGTGTCCACACTCCTCAGATCCCAGTGTCAACCAACCCAGATCCCAGTGTGCACACTACCCAGAGTCCAGTGTGAACCATCCTATGATCCCAGGATCCAAACTCCCCAAAATCCCAGTGTCACCATTCCAAAGAATACAGTGTCCCAACTCCCCACATCCCAGTATGCATACTCCATAGATTCCAGTGTCCACACTGCCCAAATCCCAGTGTCCACTCACCCAAGATCCCAGTGTCCACACTCCCCACACTTCAGTGTCCACAGTCCATGGACTTAAGTGTCCACATTCCCCAGATCTTAGTGTCCTTAATAATCAGTGTCTTCACTCCCCTGATACCATTATCCAGTTCAGTGTGTAGACTACCCAGATGCCGGTGTCCACACCCCACTGAGCACAGTGCCCATACTCCCCAGATCCAATGTTCACACTCTCCATCTCCTAGTGTTCACAATCCCCAGATCCCAGTGTGCACACTCACCCTATCCCAATGTCCACATTGTCCTGATCCCAGTATCCACACTCCCAGATACCCGAGTCCACACTCCCCAAATCCCAGTGTGCACATTGCTCAGATACCAGTGTGCACATTACTCAGAGTCCAGTATGCACACTCTTCGAATCTAGGGTCCACACTACCCAGATCCATGGGTGCACACTCACCAGATTCCAGCGTCCACACAACCCAATTCCCAGTGTGCATACTACCCAGAGTCCAGTGCGTACACTCCTCTGATCCCAGGTCCAAACTCTCCATATCCCAAGGTTAACACCCAAATAGAACAGTGTCCAAACTCCCCACATCCCAATATCCAGACTCCATAGATTCCAGTGTCCACACTGACCAGATTGAAGTGTCCACACACCCCAGATGCCAATGTTCCCACAGCACAGATCCCAATGTTCACATTACCCCATCCCAGGTTACACACTCCCCAGTTCCCATTGTTTACACTCCCCCAATCCCAGTAACACACTCCCAGATTCCTGTGGCCACACACTCCAGATCCCAGTGTCCACACTTCTCAAGTGCTAGTGTCCACCAACCCAGATCCCAGTGTGCACACTACCCATAGTACAGTGTGCACACTCCTCTGATTCCAGGTTCCACACACCCCATATCCCCGTGTCAATACCACAAAGAGTACAGTGTCAAAACTCCCCATATTCAGGTATTCAGACTCCATAGATTACAGTGTCCACACTGCCCAGGTCCCAGTGTCCACACTCCCCACATCCCATTGTGCACAATCCCCCTATTCCAGTTTCCAACTCCATAGATCCGAGTGCTCACACTCCCAGATCCCCATGTCCACACTCTCCAAATCAGTGTCCATACTCCCCGGATCCCATTGTGTACCCTCCCAGTTTCCTGTTTACACACTATCCAGAGTCCAGTGTGCACACTCCTATAATCCCAGGTTCCACACTCCCCATATTCAAGTGTCAACACTCCAAAGGAAATAGGGTGCAAACTCTCCACATCCCAGTATCCAGACTTCAAAAATTCCAGTGCCCACACTGCCCAGATCCCAGTGTCCAATTATCCCCCAATGTCCACATTCCCCAGATCCCACTGTTCATAAACCCCCCAACCCAGAGTTCATACATCAAGTATACCAGTGTACACACTCTCCAGGTAGCAGTGTCCACTCTCCCCAGATCCCATTGTCCACGCTCTCAGATACCTGTATGCACACTACCCACATTCTAGTGTGCCCACTTCTCTGATCCTAGGTTCTACACTCCCCATATCCCAGTGTCACTCTGCAAAGATTAGTGTCCCAACTCCCCATATCCAAGTATCCAGACTCCACAGATTGCAGTGTATACACTTCCCAGATCCAGGGTCCACACTCCCTCGATCCCAGTGTCAACAGTCCAAAGAGTACAGTGTCCAAACTCTCCACATCCCAGTATCCAGAATCCATAGATTCCACTGCACATTCCCCAGAGTGCAGTGTGAAGACTCCCCAGATTCCAGTGTCCAAACCCGACAGAGCACAGTGTCCACACCCCACAGAGCAGTGTCCACACTCCCTAGATCACAATGTCCGTATTCTCCTGATCCCAATGTTCACACTCCCCTATCCCAGTGTACACATCTCCCGATCCCAGTGTCTACACTCCTCATATCCAAGAGTACACACTCCTAAGATAACAATGTACACACTCCACAGATCCCAATGTCCACATTCCCCACATTCCAGTGTTCAAACTCCTCGTATATCAGTGTAAAACTTCCCAGATCCCATGTCCACACTCCCAGATCCATGTGTTCACACTCGCCAGATCCCAGTGTCCACAATACACAGAGTCCAGTGTCCACATTCCCAACATCCCAGGATCCACATTGCCCACATCCAAGTGTCCACACTCCCAACAACACACTGTCCACATTGCTAATATTTCAGTGTCCACCCTCCCTATAACCAAGTCCACACTCCCAAGATCCCAGTGTCCACACTTCCCAGATCAGAGTATCCACACCCTCTAGATCCCAGTGTTCACATTCCCCTGATCCCAGTTTCCACACTCCCAGTGTCCACACACCCCAGATCCCAGTATCCACACTCTCCAGATACCAGTGTTCACATTCCCCTGATCCCAGTGCCCATACTCCCAGTGTCCACACTCCCCAGGTCCCAGTGTCCACAGT
This sequence comes from Dipodomys spectabilis, assembly GCF_019054845.1. Classification (NCBI taxonomy): domain Eukaryota; kingdom Metazoa; phylum Chordata; class Mammalia; order Rodentia; family Heteromyidae; genus Dipodomys; species Dipodomys spectabilis. Next base: position 240,494 of record NW_024871265.1, on the reverse strand, counting down.
CCCAGATCCCTGTGTACACTCTCCTCTGATCCCGGTGTCCATACTCCCCAGATCCTAGTGACCACACTCCCAAGATCTAGTGTCCACAGTCCCCAGATCCCAATGTCCATACTCCCCAGATCCCAGTATTCACACTCTCCCTATACCAGTGTACAAAATCCCCAGATCCCAGGGTCCACAAACCCCAATACAGTGTCCACCCTCCAAGATCCCAGTGTGCACATTACCCAGAGTTCAGTGTGTACACTCCTTTATCCCAGGATCCACACTTCTCATATCCCAGTGTCCACATCCCAGTATCCAGACTCCATAGATTCCAGTGTCCACATTGCCCAGATCCAGGGTCCACACTCCCCCAATCTCAGTGTCCGCCCTCCCAAGATCCCAGTGTCCACACTCCCCATCTCAGCATCCACAGCCCATGGACTCAAATGTCCACATTACCAGATCTTAGTGTCCTCAGTAATCACAGCCCGGTGTTCACACTCCCAGATACCAGTGTAGACACTCCCCAGAGTGCAGTGTGCAGACTCCCCAGATGGCAGTGGCCATATCCCACAGAGCAGAATGTCCACACTCCCCAGATCCAATGTTCACACTCCCCAGATCCCAAGGTTAACACCCAAAAGAGTACAGTGTCCAAACTCCTCATATTCCAATATCCAGATTCCATAGATTCTAGTTTCCAAACTGCCCAGATCACATTGTCCACAATCAACAGATGCCAATGTCCCCACACCACACATCCCAGTGTTCACATTCCCCTGATCCCAGGGCACACACTCCCTTCTTCAGATTATTCACACTTCTCCTATCCCAGTGTCCACACTCCCAGATTCCTGTGTCCACACTCTCCAAATCCCAGTGTCCACACTCCTCACATCCCAGTGTCCACCAACCTAGATCCCAGTTTGCACACTACCCACAGTTCAGTGTGCCCACTTCTCTGTTCCCAGGTTCCACACTCCCCATATCCCAGTGTCAACACTGCAAACAGTACAGTGTCCCATCTCCCCATATCCTAGTATCCAGACTCCATAGATTGCAGTGTATACACTGCCCAAATCCCGAGTCCAAATTCCCCAGATCCCAGTGTCCACCCTCCCTAGATCCCAGTGTCCATACTCCCCATGCTTCAGTGTCCACAGTGCATAGACACAAGTGTTCACATTCCCCAGATCTTAGTGTCCTCACTAATCAAAGTGCCCACACTCCCCAGATACCAGGGTACACACTCCCTAGAGTGCAGTGTGCTGACTTCCCAGATGCCAGTGGACACATCCCACAGGGCACAGTGTCCACACTCCCCAGATCTGATGTGCACAATACCCAGATCCCTGGGGCCACATTGCTCAGATATCAGTGTAGACACTACCCAGAATCCAGTGTGCACACTCCTCTGATCCTAGTGTCCACACTCCCCAGATCACTGGGTGTACTTTCCTCAGACCCACTGTCCACACAACCAAATTCCCAGTGTCCACACCCCACAGAACAATGTCCACACTTCCTAGATTCCAGTGTGCACAGTCCCCAGACTCCAGTGTCCACACTCCACAGAGTACACCCTCCACACTCCCCACATCCCAGTGTCCACACTCCCTGGATCCCAATGTTCACACTCCTCTGATCCCAGTGTTCACAATCCCCAGATCCCAGTGTCCATACTCCCCAGATCCAAGTGTCCAGACTTCCATGATCCAAGTGTCCAAACTGCCAAATCACAGTGTCTATCCTCCCCCGATCCCAGTGTCCACACCTCCAAAATCCCAGTGTCCAAACTCCCAACATCCCAGTGTCCACACTCCCAAGATCCCAGTGTTCACTGAACCCCAATCCAAGTAGGCATACTCCCCCTATCCCAGTGTCCACACTCCCCAGATTCCAGTGTCCACACTCCAGATCACAGTGTGCACATTACCCAGTGACCAGTGTGCACACTCCTCAAATCCCATGGTCCACACTCTCCATATCACAGTGTCCATACTCGAAATAGTAGCTTGTTCAAACTCTTCATATCCCAGTATCCAGACTCCATAGATTCAGAGATCCCAGTGTCCACACTCCTAGATTCCAATGTGCACACTCCTCAAAGTCCTGGGTGCACACCCCTCAGAGTCCAATGTCCTCACTCCCGAGATCCCAGTGTCCACACTTCCCAGATCTTAGTGTCCAAACAAGCAGATACCAGGGTGCACACTACTCAGAGTCCAATGTGCACACTCCTCAGATCCCAGTGTCCATACTCCCTATATCTCAGTGTCAACACACCAAAGGTTACAGTGTCTAAACTCCCCACTTCCCAGTACCTACACTCCATAGACTCCAGTGTGCACACTCCCTATATCCCAGTGTCCACACTCCCCCATTCCCATTGACCACACTTCCAAGATCCCAGTGTCCACAGACCCCATTTCCCAGTGTCCAAATTTCCAAGATCCCAGTGTCCACACTTCCCAGATCCCAATGTTCACACCCTCCTGATTCTAGTGTACACACTCCCCCATAACAGTGTTCAAATCCCCAGATTCAAATGTCCATACTCGCAGACTCCATGTCCACCCTCTCCAGATCAACAGTGTCCACACTCCTCAGATCCCAGTGTGAACACTATCGACAGTCCAATGTGCACACTTCTCTGAACCCAGGTTCCACACTCCTTTTATTCCAGTGTCAACACTCCAAAGAATACAGTGTCCAAACTTCCCACATCCCAGTATCCAGACTCCATAGATTCCACTGTCCACACTGCCTAGTTCCGGAGTCAACACTCCCCAGAGTGCTTTGTGAAGACTACCCAGATGAATGTCCACACCCCACAGATCCTAGTATCCACAATACACAGAGTTCAGTGTCCACCTTCCCAACATCCGAGGCTACATTGCCCAGATCCCAGTCTCCACACTCCCAACAAGCCAGTGTCCACATTCCTAATATTCCAGTGTCCACACTCCCTAGAGCACAGTGCCAACACCCCCAAGGTCACAGTGTCCACACTCCCCAGATCCCAGTATCCACACCCTCCAGATCCCAGTGTTCACATACCCCTGATCCCAGTGTCCACATTTCCATTGTCCACACTTCCCAGGTCCCAGTTTCCACATTCCCAGATCCCTGTGTGCACTCTCCTCTGATCCCAGTGTCCCCCTTGCCCAGATCTCATTGACCACACTCCCAAGATCCTAGTGTCCACACTCCCCAGATCCTAGTGACCACATTCCAAAGATCTAGTATCCATACTCCCCAGATCCCAAGGTCCATACTCCCCAAATCCCAGTGTTCACACATTCCCTATACCAGTGTACAAACTCCCCAGATCCCAGTGCCCACACACCCCAAATCCAGTGTCCACCCTCCAAAGTCCCAGTGCGCACATTACCCAGAGTTGAGTATGTACACTCTTCTATCCCAGGATCCACACTTGTCATATCCCAGTGTCCTCATCCCAGTATCCAGACTCCATAGATCCCACTGTCCACACTGCCCAGATCCAGGGTCCACACTCCCCCAATCTCAGTGTCCACCCTGCCAAGATCCCAGTGTCCACACTCCCCATCTCTCAGCGTCCACAGCCCATGGACTCAAGTGTCCACATTACCAGATCTTAAGTGTCCTCAGTAATCACAGCCTGGTGTTCACACTCCCAGATACCAGTGTCCACACTCCCAGATACCAGTGTAGACACTCCCCAGAGTGCAGTGTGCCAACTCCCCAGATGCTAGTGGCCATATCCCACAGAGCACAATGTCCACTCTCCCCAGATCCAATGTTCACATTCCCCAGATCCCAGTGTACACACTACCCAGAATCCAGTGTGCACATTCCGCTGATCCCAGAGCCCACACTCCCCAGATTCCTGGGTGCATATTCCTTAGACCCACTTTCCACACAACCCAATTCCCAGTGTCCACATGCCACAGAGCACAGTGTCTTCACTCAGCAGAATCCAATGTTCTTACTCCCAAGATCCAAGTGTCCACAATAAACAAGGTCCAGTGTCCACACACTCCTGATACCTGTGTCCAAACTCTCCAGATCCAGTGCAGAGGATTCACAGAGTCCAGTGTCTACACTCCCAACACACTAGGATCCACATTGCCCAGAACCAAGTGTCCACATTCTCTAGATCCCAGTGTCCACACTCTCTCAGATCCCAGTCTCCACAGTCCACAGATCCGTGTCCACTCCACCCAGATCCCAGTGTGCACACTCCTCTATCCCAGTGTCCACACTCCCAATATCCCAGTATCCACACTGACAGATCCCCCAGTCCACACTTTCCAGATGTCAGTATCCAAACTCCTCAGATCCCAGTGTCCACACCTCCCAGATATCATTGTTCACACTCCCCAGAGTGCAGTGTCCATGCTCCCGAGATCTCTGTGTCCAGGTCCATACTCACCAGAAAACAGTGTCCACACTACCCAGATGCCACTGTCCACACTCCCAGACCCCCGTGTCTACACTTTCCAGATCACAGTTTCAAAACTCCCCAGATCCCATTGCCCACTCACCCAGATCCCAGTGTCCATACTACCCAGAGTTCAGTGTGCACAATCCTGTAATCCCAGGTTCCACACTCCCCATATCCCAGTGTCAAAATGCCAAAGAGTAGTACAGTGTATAAAATCCCCACATCCCAATATCCAGAATCCATAGATTCCAGTGTCCACACTGCCCAGATCCCAGTGTCCATAAACTTCACACTCTAGATTCCATAGATTCCAATGTCCACACTCCCCAGATCTCAATGTGCACACTCTCAAGATGCCAGTGTTCATACTCCCCCATCCAGAATTAATACTCCCCCTATCCCAGTGTTCAAACTCCCCAGATCCCATTGTGCACTCTCCCCCTATCCCAGGGTCCACTCTGGCCTGATCCCAGTATCCACACTCACAGATCTCCGAGTCCACACATTCCAGATCCCAGTATCCACACTCCCCAGATATCAATGTCCACATTCCCAAGATCCCAGTGTCCCCACTCCTGAGATCCCACACTCCCTAGATCCCAGTGTCCACAATCCCATGATCCTAGTGTTCACACTCCCAAGATCTCAGTGTCCATATTAGTCAATTGCAAGTGTCCACACTCCCCAGTTCCCAGTGTCCACAATCCCCAGATCCCAGTGTCCACACTCCCAGATCTCTGTCTTCTCACTCTCTAGATCCTAATGTCCACAGTCCTCAGATCCCAGTGTGCACAATCCCCCTATTCCAGTTTCCAAACTCTATAGAACTCATTGTCCACACTACTAGATTCCTGTGTCCACACTCTCCAGATCTCAGTGTCAACACTCCTCAGATCCCAGTGTGCACACTCTTCTGAGCCCAAACCCTCACGCTAACCCTCACCCTAACCCTAACCCTCACCCACACACTAACCCTCATCCTCACCCTCACCCTCACCCTCACCTCACCTTCACCCTAAGCCTAAGCCTAACCCTAACAATAAACCTCACCCTAAGCATCACCCTAACAATAACCCTCACCCTCACCCTTACACTAATGCTCACCCTAACACTCACCCTCACCCTCACCCTCACCCTAACCCTAACCCTAACCCTAACCCTAACCTTAACCCTCAAAATAAACCTAACCCTCAACCTAACCTTACCCCTCAGTCTAACAGTCACACTAACCCTAACCCTAATCCTCACCCTGTCCCTAACCCTAACACTAACCCTCAGCCTCACCCTGGCCCTCACCCTAACCCTAAACCTAACCCTCACCCTCACCCTAACCCTCACCCTAAACCTAACCCTCATCCTCACCCTAACCCTCACCCTCACCCTAACGCTCACCCTAACCCTAACCCAAACCCTCACCCTAAACCTAACCCTAACCCTAAACCTCACACTAAGCTTAACCCTCACGCTAACCCTAACACTCACCCTAAAACTAACCCTAACGCTCACCCGCACCCTAACCTTCACCGTCACCCTAAACCTCACCCTAAACCTAACCCTAAGCCTAACCCTAAACCTAAGTCTAACCCGAACCCTCACACTCACCCTAACCCTCACCCTCAACCTTAACAACACCCTAAACCTTACCCTCAAACTAACCCTAAGCCTAACCCTCACCCTAACCCTCACCCTCTCCCTCAACCCCAACCTCACCCTCACCCTCAACCTAACCCTAACCCTGACCCACACCCTAACCCTAACCCTCACCCTAACCTAAGCCTAACCCTCACCCTAACCCTAACCCTAAACCTAAACCTAAATCTCACCCTAACCCTAACCCTAATGCTAACCCTAACCCTAACCCTCACCCTAACGCTCACCCTAACCCTAACCCTAACCATAATCCTCACCCTATCCCTAAACCTAACCCTAACCCTCAGCCTCAAGCTCACCCTCAACCTAACCCTAACTCTAAACCTAATCCTAACCCTAACCCTCACTCTCACCCTCACCCTAACTCTAACCCTAACCCTAATCCTCACCCTATCCCTAAACCTAACCCTAACCCTCACCCTCAAGCTCACCCTCAACCTAACACTAAATCTAAACCTAATCCTAACCCTAACCCTCACTCTCACCCTCACCCTAACTCTAACCCTAACGCTAACCTTAACCCTAACCCTCACCCTAACCATAACCCTCACCTTATCTCTCACCCTCACCCTAAACCTCACCCTAAACCTGACCATCACCCTAACCCTAACCCTATCCCTAACCCTCACCCTAACCCTAAGCCACACCCTAACTCTCACCCAAACCTTAAAGCTCACCCTAACCCTAACCCTCATCCTAACCCTCATCCTAACCCTAACCCTGACCCTCACCCTAAATCTAACCCTAACCCGCACCCAAACCCTAACCTTCACCATCACCCTAACCCTCACCCTAAAACTAACCCTCACCCTAACCCTAACCCTCAGTCTCACCCTCACCCTCACCCTCACCCTAACCCTCACCCTCACCCTAAACATCACCCTAACACTTACCCTCACCCTAACCCTAAACCTAACCCTCACCCTAAACCACATCCTAACCCTCACCCTAACCCTAACCCTAAACCTCATGCTAACCCTTACGCTAACCCTCACCCTAATCCTCACCCTAACCCTAATCCTCACCCTAATCCTCACCCAATCCCTAAACCTAACCCTAACCCTCACCCTGACCTTTGTCCTCACCCTAACCCTCCTACTAACCCTCACACTAACCCTAACCATAACCCTAACCCTCACGCTAACCCTCACCCTAACCCTAAACAAACCCCTCAGCTTAATCTTCATCCTAACCCTCACCCTCACCCTAACCCTCAACCTAACGCTAACATTAACCCTAACCCTCACCCTAACCCTAACCTTCACTCTAACTCTCACCCTCACCCTAAAACTCCCCCTAACCCTGACCCTCAGCCTATCCCTAGCCCTAACCCTAACTCTCACTCTAACCCTCACCCTAACGCTAATCCTAACCCTAAACCTAACCCTAATTCTAACCCTAACCCTAAACCTCACCCTCACCTTAACCCTCAACATCACCCTAAACCTCACCCAAACCCTAACCCTCACCCACACACTAACCCTCAGCCTCACCCGTACCCTCACCCTCACCCTAACACTCACCCTCACCCTCACGCTAAACCTAACCCTAACCCTTATCCTAACCCTAACCCTCACCCTAAACATCACCCTAACCCTAACCCTCACCCTAACCCTTATCCTAACCCTCAGTCTAACCCTCACCCTTACCCTCACTGTCACCCTAATCCTAACCTTAACCCTAACCTTAATCCTAAACCTAACCCTCTCCCTCACCCTCACCCTAACTCTAACCCTAATCCTAACCCTCACCCTAACCCTCACTCTAACCCTAAACCTCACCTTAAATCTCACCCTCACCCTAAACCTGAACCTAACCCTGACCCTCACCCTCACCCTAACCCTTAGCGTAACCCTAACCCTCACACTAACTGTAACCCTCACCCTAACCCTAACCCTACCCCTCATCCTAAACCTCATCCTAACCCTAACCCTGACCCTTACCCTCACTCTAAACCTAATCCTCACCCCCACCCTAACCTTCACCATCACCCTAATCCTCACGCTAAACCTAAACCTCACCCTAACCCTAACCCTCAGTCTCACCCGAATACGAACCCTCACCCTAACACTCACCCTCACCCTAAACATCACCCTAACACTTACCCTCACCCTAACCCTAAACCTAACCCTCAGCCTAACACTCACCCTCACCCTCACCCTAAGCCTAAACCTAACACTAACCCTAATCCTAAACCTAACCCTCTCCCTCACCCTCACCCTAACGCTATCCCTAACCCTTACCCTAACACTCACCCTAAACCTAACCCTAACCCTAAACCTAATCCTAAACCTAACCCTCACCCTTACCCTCACCCTAAACCTAACCCTAACACTAACCCTCACCCTAACACTAATCCTCACACTCACCCAAACCCTAAAACTCACCCTCACCCTAAGTCTCACACTAACCCTAATCCTCACCCTATCCCTAAACCTAACCCTAATGCTAACCCTAACCCTAACCTTCACCCTCACCCTCACCCTAAACCTCACCCAAACCCTCACCCTAACCCTTACCCTCACACTAATCCTAACAATAACCCTAACCCTCACCTTAACCCTAACCCTAAGCCTCACCCTCACAGTAACCCCACCCTAACCCTGACCCTGACCCTATCCCTCACAACAACCCTCACCCTAACCCTAACCCTAACACTAACCCTCACCCTCATGCTAACCCTAACCATAACTCTCACCCTAACCCTCACCCTAACCCTAACCTTAACCATAACTCTCACCCTAAATCTCACCCTAACCCTAACCCTAACCCTCACACTAATCCTCACCCTGACTCTAACATTAACCCTAAACCTCACCTTCACCCTAACCCTCACCCTAACCCTAACCCTCACACTCACCCTCACCCTCAGCCAAATCATAACCCTAACACCAATCGTACCCCTAAACTTCACCCTCACCCTCACCCTAACCCTAACCTTAAAACTCACCCTTACCCTCACCCTCAACCAACCCTCACCCTCACCCTTAACCTAACCCTAACCCACACCCTAACCTTAAACCTCACCCTAACCCTAAACCTAACCCTCACCCTCACCCTCAACCTAACCCTAAACCTAATCCTAACCCTCACATTAACCCTAACCCTAAACCTAAACATAACCATCACCCTAACCCTTACCCTCAACCTAACCCTAACCCTAACCCTAACCTTAACCCTGTCTCTAATCCTAACCCTAACCCTCACCCTCACCCTAACCTTAATGCAAACCCTAAACCTCACCCTAACCCTAACCCTAATTCTAACCCTAACCCTCACCCACACCCTAACCCTCACCCTAACCCTAACCCAACCACTTAGCCTAAACTTCATCATAATCCTAAACCTAACCCAAACACTCACCCTAACCCTCACCCTCACCCTAACCCTAACACTCACCAACACACTAACCCTCACCCTCAGCCAGACCCTCACCCTCACCCTTACCCTCACCCTCACCTTACCTTCACCCTAAGCCTAAGCCTAACCCTAACCCTCACCCTAAACATCACCCTAACATTATCCTGCACCGTAACCCTTACCCTAACGCTCACCCTATCACTCACCCTCACCCTAAGCTTAACCCTAACACTAAACCTAATCCTAAACCTAACCCTCTCCCTCACCCTCACCCTAACTCTATCCCTAACCCTTACCCTAACACTCACGCTCAACCTCATCCTAAACCTAACCCTAACCCTCACCCTAACACTAAACCTCATGCTCACCCAAACCCTAACCCTCACGCTCAACCTAACTCTAAACCTAACCCTCACCCTAAACCTAACCCTAACCCTCACCCTCACTGTAACCTTCACCGACACCCTAACACTCACCCTATCCCTAATCCTCAACTCCACCCTAAACCTCAACCTCATCCTCACCCTTACCCTAACCCTCACCCTCACCCTAAACATCACCGTAACTCTAACCCTCACCCTAACCTTAACCCTAACCCTCACCCTAACCCTAACCCTCACCCTAACCCTCACCCTCACCCTAATCCTCACCCTAACCCTAATCCTTACCTAACTGAAACCCTCACCCTCACCCTCACCCTAACCCTCACCCTCATCCTAACCCTCACCCTCACCCTAACCCTAACCCTCACCCTCACCCTCACCCTCAATCTCAGCCTAACCCTACCCCAACCCTAATCCTAACCCTAACACTCACCCTCACTCTAATACTTACCCTCACCCTAACCCTAACCCTAACCCTAACCCTCACCCTCAACCTAACCCTATCATTAACCCTCATTCTCACCCTAACCTCACACTAAACCTAACCCTAACCCTAAACCTCACACTAAGCCTAACCCTCACGCTAACCCTAACACTCACCCCAAAACTAACCCTAAAGCTCACCCGCACCCCAACCTTCACCGTCACCCTAAACCTCACCCTAAACCTAACCCTAACCCTAACCCTCAGTCCCAACCGAACCCTCACACTCACCCTAACCCTCACCCTCACCCTTAACACAACCCTAACACTTACCTTCAACCTAACCCTAAGCCTAACCCTCACCCTAACCCTAACCCTCACCCTCAACCCCACCCTCACCCTCACCCTCAACCTAACCCTAACCCTAACCCACACCCTAACCCTAACCCTCACCCTAACCTAAGCCCAACCCTCACCCTAACCCTAAACCTAACGCTAAATCTCACCCTAAACCTAACCCTACCCCTCATGCTAACCCTAACCCTAACCCTCACCCTAACCCTCACCCTAACACTAAACCTAACCCTAATCCTCACCCTATCTCTAAACCTAACCCTAACCCTTACCCTCAAGCTCACCCTCAACCTAACCCTAACGGTAACCCTAATTCTAACCCTAACCCTCAATCTCACCCTCACCCTAACTCTAAAACTAACCCTAACCCTCACCCTAACCCTACCCCTCATCCAAACCCTCATCCTAACCCTAACCCTGACCTTCACCCTAACTCTAACCCAACCCTCACCCGCACCCTAACCTTCACCGTCACCCTAAACCTCACCCTAAACCTAACCTTCACCCTAACCCTAACCCTCAGTCTCACCCTCACCCTCACCCTCACCCTAACACTCACACTCACCCTAAACATCACCCTAACACTTACCCTCACCCTACCCCAAAACCCCTCACCCTAACACTCACCCTCACCCTAAGCCTAAACCTAACACTAACCCTAATCCTAAACCTAACCTTCTCCCTCACCCTCACCCTAAAACTATCCCTAACCCTTACCCTAACACTCACCCTCAACCTCACCCTAAACTTAACCCTAACCCTAACCATCACGCTAACACTAACCGTCACGCTCACCCAAACCCTAACACTCACCCTAACCCTCACCCTAACCCTTATCCTCACCCTAACCCCAACCCTAACCCTAACCCTCACCCTCACCCTAACTCTAAACCTAATCTTCACCCTAAACCTAACCCTAACCCTCACCCTCACCGATACCCTCACCGACAGCCTAACACTCACCCTATCCCTAACCCTCAAACACACCCTAAATCTCACCCTCACCCTCACCCTTACCCTAACCCTCACCCTCACTCTAAACATCACCCACACTCTAACCCTCACGCTACCCTTAACCCTAACCCTCACCCTAACCCTCACCCTAACCCTAATCCTCACCCTAAACCTAATCCTTAACTAACTGAAAACCTCACCCTCACCCTCACCCTAACCCTCACCCTCACACTAACCCTCACCTTCACAAAAAATCCTAACCCTCACCCTCACCTTCAACCTCACTCTCAGCCTAAACCTACCCCAACCCTAATCCTAACCCTAACACTCACCCTCACCCTAACCCTCACCCTAATCCTTACTCTCACCCTAACCTTAACCATAACCCTAACCCTCACTGTAATCCTCACCCTCAACCTAACCCTAAACCTAATCCTCAGCCTCACCCTAACCCTCACCCTAACCATACCCCTAACCCTAAACCTCACACTAACAATAACCCTCACCCTAACCCTAACCCTCACCCTAAACCTAATCCTAACCCTCACCCGCACCCTAACCTTCATCATCACCCTAAACCTCACCCTAAACCTAACCCTAACCCTAACACTAACCCTCACCCTCACCCTCAACCTAACCCTAACCCTAACCCTAACCCTAACCCTCACCCTCACTCTCACCCTAACTCTAACCCTAACCCTAACCTTAACCCTAACCCTCACCCTCACCCTAAACCTAACCCTATCCCTAACCCTCAAGCTAACCGTAACTCTCACCCTAACCCTAACACAAACCCTCACCCTCACCCTAACCCTAAAGTTCACCCTAACTCTCACCCTAACCCTAACACACACCCTAACTCTCACCCACACCCTAAACCTCAACCTCACCCTAACCCTCACCCTAACCCTAACCCTCAACCTTACTCTCACCCTCACCCTCAACCTAACCCTAACCCTAAAACTAATCCTAACCCTAACCCTCACCCTCACTCTCACCCTAACTCTAACCCTAACCCTAACCCTAACCTTAACCCTCACACTAACCCTAAAACTAACCCTAACCCTAACCCTCACACTAATCCTCACCCTAACCCTAACCCTCATCCTAATTCTAACCCTAACCCTAACCCTCACTCTCACCTTAACCCTCACCGTCAACCTAACCCTCACCCTTACCCTAAGCCTTACCGACACACTAACCCTCACCCTCACCCGAACACTATGCCTAACCCTAACCCTAACCCTAACCCTTACCCTAAACATCACCCTAAAGCTAACCCTCACCGTAACCCTTACCCTAACCCTCACCCTAACCATCACCCTCACCCTCACCCTAAGCCTAATCCTAACCCTAACCCTAATCCTAAACCTAACCCTCTCCCTCACCCTAACCCTATCCCTAACCCTAACACTAACGCTCACACTCAACCTCACCCTAAACCTAACCCTAACCCTAACACTAATCCTCACACTCACCCAAAACCTAACACTCACCCTCACCCTAACCCTCACCCTAAACCTAATCCTCACCCTATCCCTAAACCTAACCCTAACCCAACCCCTCAGCTTAACCCTCATCCTAAACCTAAACCTAACCCTCATCCTCACCCTCAACCTAACCCTAAGCCTAACCCTCACCCTAACCGTCACCCTCACCCTCAGCCTAACCCTAACCCTAACCCTAACCATAAACCTCACCCGAACCCTAACCCTAATGCTAACCCTAACCCTAACCCTCACCCTCACCCTAAACCTCACCCTAACCCTCACCCTAACCCTCACCCTCACACTAATCCTAACAATAACCCTAACCCTCACCCTAACCCTAACTTAACCCTCACCTCACACTAACCCTTACCCTAACCCTGACACTAACCCTCACACCAACCCTCACCCTCACCCTAACCCTAACCCACACCCTCATGCTAACCCTAACCATAACTCTCACACTAACCCTCACCCTAACCCTAACCCTAACCATAATTCTCACCCTAACAATCACCCTAACCCTAACCCTAATCCTAACCCTCACACTAACCCTCACCCTGAATCTAACATTAACCCTAAACCTCACCCTCACCCTAACCCTCACCCTAACCCTAACCCTAACCCTCACCCTCACCCTCACCCTCAGCCAAATCATAACCCTAACACCAATCGTACCCCTAACCTTCACCCTCACCCTAACCCTAACCCTCACCCTCACCCTCACCCTCAGCCAAATCATAACCCTAACACCAATCGTACCCCTAACCTTCACCCTCACCCTCACCCTAACCCTCACCCTAAACCTCACCCTCACCATCACCATTACCCTAAACCTAAGCCTAACCCTCACACTAACCCTAAACCTAACCCTAATGCTAACACTAACCCTCACCCTCAACCTAACCCTCACCCTAACCCTTACCCTCACCCTAACTCTAACCCTAACCCTAAACCTAACCTTAAACCTCACAATAAACCTAACCCTCAACCTAAACCTAATCCTACCCCTCAGTCGAATGGTCACACTAACCCTAACCCTAACCCTAATCCTCACCCTGTCCCTAACCTTAACACTAAACCACACCCTCACCCTAGCCCTCACCCTAACCCTAACCCTAACCCTCACCCTCACCCTAACCCTAATGCTAACCCAAACCCTCACCCTCACCCTAACCCTAACTCTAACCCTAACCCTCACCCTCACCCTAACCCTCACCCTAACCCTAACCCAACCCCTCAGCCTAAACTTCATCCTAACCCTAAACCTAACCCAAAAGCTCACCCTAACCCTCACCCTAACCCTAACCCTCACCCTAACCCTAACCCTCACCCACACACTAACCCTCACCCTCAGCCCAACCCTCACCCTCACCCTAAACCTCACCCTCACTTCACCTTCACCCTAAGCCTAAACCTAACCCTCAACCTAACCCTCACACTAAACATCACCCTAATATTAACCCTCACCCTAACCCTTACCCTAACGCTCACCCCAACACTCACCCTCACCCTCACCCTAAGCCTAACCCTAACACTAAACCTAATCCTAAACCTAACTCTCTCCCTCACCCTCACCCTAACCGTATCCCTAACCCTTACCCTAACACTCAACCTCAACCTCACCCTAAACCTAACCCTAACCCTAACCCTCAACTTAACACTAAACCTCATTCTCACCCAAACCCTAACACTCACCCTCACCCTAACCCTCAATCTAACCCTGACCCTCACCCTAACCCTAACCCTAAGCATAACCCTAACCCTGACCCTCACCCTAACCCTCACCCTAACCCTAACCCTACCCCTCATCCTAACCCTCATCCTAACCCTAACCCTGACCCTCACCCTAACTCTAACCCTAACCCTCACCCGCACCCTAAACTTCATTGTCACCCTAACCCTCACCCTAAACCTAACCATCAACCTAAACCTAACCCTCAGTCTCACCCTCACCCTCACCGTCACCTTAAACCTCACCCTCAACCTAACCATCACCCTAACACTTACCCTCACCCTAACCCTAAACCTAACCCTCACCCTTACCCTAATCCTCACACTCACCCCCCTTACCCTCACCCTAAACCTAACCCTAACCCTAAACCACATCCTAACTCCAACATTCACCCTAACCATAACCGTAACCCTCACCCTCATCCTCACCCTAACCCTAAACCTAACCCTAAATCTCACCCTAACCCTAACCGTAACCCTCATGCTAACCCTAACCCTAACCTCACCCTAACACTCACACTAACCCTAACCCTAACCCTAATCCTCACCCTATCCCTAAACCTAACCCTAACCCTCACCCTGACCCTAGTCCTCACCCTAACCCTCAACCTAACCCTCACCCTAAGCCTAACCATTACCCTAACCCTCACCCTAACCCTCACCCTAACCCTAACCCAACCCCTCAGCCTAACCCTCATCCTAAACCTAAACCTAACCCTCACCCTCACCGTAACCCTAAACCTAACCCTCAACCTCACCGTCAACCTCACCCTCAGCCTAACCCTAAGCCTAACCTTAACCCTAACCCTATACCTCAACATCACCCTAACCCTAATGCTAAACCTAACCCTAACCCTCACCCTCACCATCACCCTAAAGCTCACCCTAACCCTCACCCTCACCCTCACCATCAACCTAACCCTAACAATAACCCTAACACTCACCCTAATCCTAACCCTCACCCTCATACTAACCCTAACAATAACCATAACCCCCACACTATACCTAACCCTAACCGTAACCCTAACCCTAACCCTCATCCTCATGCTAACCCTAACCATAACTCTCACCCTAACCCTCACCCTAACCCTAACCGTAACCATAATTCTCACCCTAATACTCACCCTAACCCTAACCCTCACCCTCACCCTCACCCTCGCCAAATCATAACCCTAACACCAACCATAACCCTAACCTTCACCCTCACCCTCACCCTAACCCTAACCCTAACCCCAACGCTCACCCTTACCCTCACCCTCAACCTAACCCTCAATATAATGCTTAACCTAACCCTAACCCACACCCTAAACCTAACCCTCACCCTAACCCTAAACCTAACCCTCACCCTCACACTCAACCTAACCCTAAACCTAACCCTAACCCTCACCCTAACCCTCAACCTATCCCTTACCCTCACCATAACACTAACCATAAACCTAACCTTAACCCTCACACTAAACCTAACCCTCAACCTAACCCTAACACTACCACTCAGCCTAACGATCACTCTAACCCTAACCCTAACTCTAATCCTCACACTATCCCTAACCCTAACACTAACACTCACCCTCATCCTAGCCCTCACCCTAACCCTAACCCAACCCTCACCCTCACCCTAACCCTAATGCTAACCCAAACCCTAACCCACACCCTAAACTTAAGCCTAAGCCTAACCCTCATCTTCACCCTAACCCTCACCCTAACCCTAACCTTTGCCCTCACCCTCACCCTCAACCTAACCCTAACCCTAACCCTAATCCTAACCCTAACCCTCACCCTCACTCTCACCCTAACCCTAAACCTATCCCTAATCCTCACCCTAACTGTAACCCTCACCCTAACCCTAACCCTCACCATAACCCTAAACCTATCCCTAATCCTCATCCGAACTGTAACCCTCACCCTAATCCTAACACAAACCCTCACCCTCACCCTAACCCTAACCCTATCCCTAACCCTAACACTAACGCTCACACTCACATTCACCCTAAACCTAACCCTAACCCTAACCCTCACCATAACACTAATACTCACACTCACCCAAACCCTAACACTCACCCTCACCCTAACCCTCACCCTAAACCTTATCCTCACCCTAAACCTAAACCTAACCCTAAACCTCCCCCTCACCCTAACTCTAAAAATAACCCTCACCCTAAACCTAACCCTAACCCTCACCCTCACCGTAACCTTCACCGACACCCTAACACTCACCCTATCCCTAAACCTCAACCACACCTTAACCCTCACCCTCACCCTCACGCTCAGCCTAAACCTCACCCTCACCCTAATCATCACCCTAACCCTAACCCTCACCCTAACTTTAACCCTAACCCTCACCCTAACCCTAACCCTCACCGTAACCCTCACCCTCACCCTAACCCTCACCCTCATCCTAACCCTCACCCTAACCCTAATATTAACCCTCACTCTCGCCCTCACCGTCACCCTCACCCTCAGCCTAACCCTAACCCTAACCCTCACTCTCAGCCTAACCCTACCCCAACGCTAATCCTAACCCTAACCCTCACCCTCACCCTAACCCTCACCCTAACCATTACCCTCACCCGAAACCTAACCCTAACCCTAAACCTCACCCTCACCGTCACCCTCACCCTCAGCCTAACCCTAACCTTAACCCTCACCCTCAGCCTAACCCTAAACCTAACCCTAATCCTAACCCTAACCCTCACCCTCACCCTCACCCTAAACCTCACCTTAACCCTCACCTTAACACTCACGATAACCCTAACCCTCACTCTCAACCTAACCCTCACCGTAACCCTAACCCTAAGCCTCACCCTCACCTTAACCCTAACCCTAACCCTCACCCTAAACCTAACCCTAACCCTAACCCTCAACCTAACCCTCACCCTAAACCTAACCC
Source organism: Dipodomys spectabilis (assembly GCF_019054845.1). Classification (NCBI taxonomy): domain Eukaryota; kingdom Metazoa; phylum Chordata; class Mammalia; order Rodentia; family Heteromyidae; genus Dipodomys; species Dipodomys spectabilis. Next base: position 222,848 of record NW_024871265.1, on the reverse strand, counting down.
TAACCCTCACCCTCACCCTCACCCTCATCCTCAGCCAAATCACAAACCTAACACAAATCGTAACCCTAACCTTCACCCTCACCCTCAACCTAACACTAACCCCAACCCTAATCCTCACTCTTACCCTCACCCGCACCCTAACCCTCACCCTCACCCTCAACCTAACCCTAACCCTAACCCTAACCCTAACACTCACCCTAACCCTAAATCTAATCCTCACCCTCACCCTCACCCTAACCCTAAACCTAAACTTAACCCTCACCCTCAGCCTAACTCTAAACCTAACCCTCACCCTAAACCTAACCCTAACCCTCACCCTCACCATAACCCTCACCAACACCCTAACACTCACCCTATCCCTAACCCTCAACCACACCCTAACCGTCACCCTCACCCTAACCTAACCCTAACCCTAACCCTCATCCTAACGCTAACCCTAACCCTAATCCTCACCCTATCTCTAAACTTAACCCTAACCCTCATCCTCATGCTCACCCTCAACCTAACCCTAATGCTAACCCTAATTCTAACCCTAACCCTCACTCTCAGCCTCACCTTAACTCTAACCCTAATCCTAACCCTAACCCTCCCCCTCCCCCTCACCCTCACCCTAACCCTAACCCAAACCCTCACCCTCACCCTAAGGCTAACCCTAACCCTAACCCTCAACCTAACCCTCACCCTAACCCTAACCCTCACCTTAACACTCACCCACACCCTAAACCTCACCCTATCCCTGACCCTCACCCTAACCCTAACCCTAAGCGTAATCCTAAAACTCACACTAACCCTACCCCTCATCCTAACCCTAATCCTAACCCTCATCCTAACCCTAACAATGACCCTCACCCTAACTCTAACCCTAACCCTCACCCACACCCTAAACTTCACCATCACCCTAACCCTCAACCTCAACATAACCCTCACTCTAACCCTAACACTCAGTCTCACCCGAACCCTCACGCTCACCCTAACCCTCACCCTCACCCTAAACATCACCCTAACACTTACCCTCACCCTAACCCTAAACCTAACCCTCACCCTAAACCTAACCCTCACCCTAACCCCCCCACACTTACCCTAAACCTAACCCTAACCCTAAACCACACCCTAACCCTAACACTCACACTAACCCTCACCCTAACCCTAACCCTAACCCTAATCCTCACCCTATCCCTACACCTAACCCTAACCCTCACCCTGACCCTAGTCTTCCCCTAACCCACATCCTAAACTTCACCCGAACCCTAACCCTAACCCTCAGCCTAACCCTCATCCTAAACCTAAACCTAACCCTCACCCTCACCCTCAACCTAACCCTAAACCTAACCCTAACCCTCACCCTCACTGTCACCCTCACCCTCAGCCTAACCCTAAGCCTAACCCTAACCCTAACCCTAAACCTAAACCTCAACCTCACCCTAACCCTAATGCTAAACCTAACCCTAACCCTCACCCTCACCATCACCCTAAACCTCACCCTAACCCTCACCCTAATAGTCACCCTCACCCTCACTCTCACCCTAACCCTAACAATAACCCTAAACCTCACCCTCACCCTAACCCTAACCCTCACCCTCACACTAACCCTAACCCTAACCCTAACCCCCACGCTCAAACTCACCCTAACCCTAACCCTCACCCTCATGCTAACCCTAACCATAACTCTCACCCTAACTCTCACCCTATCCCTAACTGTAACCATAACTCTCACTGTAACACTCACCCAACCCTAACCCTAAACCTCACCCTCACCCTATCCCTCACCCTAACCCTAACCCTAACCCTCACCCTCAGCCAAATCATAACCCTAACACCAATCATAAACCTAACCTTCACCCTCACCCTCACCCTAACCCTACCCCTAGCCATAACCCTCACCCTTACACTCACCCTAAACCCAACCCTCACCCTCATGCTTAACCTAACCCTAACCCTCACCCTGACCTTAGTCTTCCCCTAACCCACATCTTAACCCTCACCCTAACCCTGACCCTAACCCTAACCCTCAGCCTAACCCTCATTCTAAACCTAAACCTCACCCTCCCCCTCCCCCTCCCCCTCCCCCTAACCCTAACCCTAACCCTCACCCTCACTGTCACCGTCACCCTCAGCGTAACCCTAAGCCTAACCCTAACTCTAAACCTAAACCTCAACCTCACCTTAACCATAATGCTAAACCTAACCCTAACTCTCACCCTCACTATCACTCTAAACCTCACCCTAACCCTCACCCTAATGCTCACCCTCACCCTCACCATCACCCGAACCCTAACAATAACCCCAATCATCACCCTCACCCTAACCCTAACCCTCACCCTCACACTAATCCTAACCATAACCCCCACACTCAACCTCACCCTAACCCTAACCCTACCCCTAACCCTCACCCTCATGCTAACCCTAACCATAACTCTCACCCTAACCCTCACCCTAACCCTAACCGTAACCATAACTCTCACCCTAACACTCACCCAACCCTAACCCTAAACCTCACCCTAACCCTATCCCTCACCCTAACCCTAACCCTAACCCTCACCCTCAGCCAAATCATAACCCTAACACCAATCATAAACTTAACCTTCAACCTCACCCTCACCCTAACCCTAACCCTAACCCTAACCCTCACCCTTACCTTCACCCTCAACCTAACCCTCACCCTCATGCTTAACCAAACCCTAACCCACACCCTAAACCTAACACTCACCCTAACCCTAAAGCTAACCCTCACCCTCACCCTCAAATTAACCCTAAACCTAACCCTAACCCTCATCCTAACCCTAACCTTAAACCTAATGCTAACCCTAACCCTCACCCTCACCCTCACCCTCACCCTCACCCTTACCCTCACCCTAACACTAACCCTAAACCTAACATTAACCCTCACACTAAACCTAACCCTCAACCTGACCCTAACACTACCACTCAGCCTAACGGTCACTCTAACCCTAACCCTAACTCTAATCCTCACCCTATCCCTAACCCTAACACTAACACTCACCCTCACCCTAGCCTTCACCCTAACCCTAACCTAACCCTCACCCTCACCCTAACCCTAATGCTAAACCTAACCCTAACCCTCACCCTAAACCTAACCCTAATCCTAACCCTCATCTTCACCCTAACCCACACCCTAACCCTAACCCTAACCCTCACCCTCACTCTCACCCTAACTCTAAACCTAACCCTAACCCTAAACTTTACCCTCACCCGCACCCTAACTCTAACCCTATCCCTAACCCTCACCCTAACCGTAACCCTCACCCTAAACCTAACACAAATCCTTACCCTCACCCTAACCCTAACCCTCTCCCTAAACCTCACCTAACCCACACCCTAACTCTCACCCACACCCTAAACCTCACCCACACCCTAACCCTCACCTTAAACCTAACCCTCACCCTAACTCTCAGCCTCACCCTCAACCTAATCCTAACGCTAACCCTAATTCTAACCCTAACCCTCACTCTCAGCCTCACCTTAACTCTAACCCTAACCCTAACGCTAACCCTCACCCTCACCCTCACCCTAACCCTAACCCAAACCCTCACCCTCACCTTAATGCTAACCTTAACCCTAACCCTCACCCTAACCCTCACCCTAACCCTAACCCTCACCTTAACTCTCACCCTCACCCTAAACCTCACCCTAACCCTGACCCTCACCCTAACTCTAACCCTAAGCGTAACCCTAACCCTCACACTAACCCTACGCCTCATCCTAACCCTCATCCAACCCTAACCCTGACACTGACCCTAACACTAACCCTAACCCTCACCCGCACCCTAAACTTCTCCGTCACCCTAACCCTCACCCTAAACCTAACCCTCACCCTAACCCTAACACTCAGTCTCACCCGAACCCTCACGCTCACCCTAACCCTCACCCTCACCCTAAACATCACCCTAACACTTACTCTCACCCTCACCCTAACCTAACCCTCACCCTCACCCTAACCCTAATGCTAAACCTAACCCTAACCCTCACCCTAAACCTAACCCTAAGCCTAACCCGCATCTTGACCCTAACCCACATGCTAACCCTAACCTTTACCCTCACCCTCAACCTCAACCTAACCCTAACCCTAACCCTAAACCTAACCATAACCCTCACCCTCACTCTCACCCTAACTCTAAACCTAACCCTAACCCTAAAGTTCACCCTCACCCTCACCCTAACCCTCACCCTAACCCTCCCCACTCACCCTAACCCTAACCCTAACCCTAAACCACACCCTAACCCTAACACTCACACTAACCCTCACCCTAACAAAACGCTAACCCTAATCCTCACCCTATCCCTACACCTAACCCTAACCCTCATCCTGACCCTAGTCTTCGCCTAACCCATATCCTAACCCTCACCCTAACCCTAACCCTCAGCCTTACCCTCAGCCTAACCCTCATCCTAAACCTAAACCTAACCCTCACCCTCACCCTCATCCTAACCCTAAACCTAACCCTAACCCTCACCCTCACTGTCACCCTCACCCTCAGCCTAACCCTAAGCCTAACCCTAACCCTAAACCTAAACCTCAACCTCACCCTAACCCTAATGCTAAACCTCACCCTAATCCTCACCCTCACCCTCACCATCACCCTAACCCTAACAATAACCCTAACCCTCACCCTAACCCTAACCCTAACCCTCACCCTCACACCAACCCTAACCCTAACCTTAACCCTAACCCCCACACTCAACCTCACCCTAACCCTAACCCTACCCCTAACCCTCACCCCCATGCTAACCCTAACCATAACTCTCACCCTAACCCTCACCCTCAGCCAAATCATAACAGTAACACGAATCATAAACCTAACCTTCACCTTCACCCTCACCCTAACCCTAACCCTAACCCTAACCCTCACCCTTACCCTCACCCTCAACCTAACCCTCACCCTCATGCTTAACCAAACCCTAACCCAGACCCTAAACCTAACACTCACCCTAACCCTAAAGCTAACCCTCACCCTCACCCTCAACCTAACCCTAATCCTAACCCTAACCCTCACCCTAACCCTAACCCTAAACCGAATGCTAACCCTAACCCTCACCCTCACCCTCACCCTCACCCTAACCCTTACCCTCACCCTAACACTAACCCTAAACCTAACATTAACCCTCACACTAAACCTAACCCTCAACCGGACCCTAACACTACCACTCAGCCTAACGGTCACTCTAACCCTCACCCTAACTCTAATCCTCACACTATCCCTAACCCTAACACTAACACTCACCCTCACGCCAGCCCTCACCTTAACCCAAACCTAACCCTCACCCTCACCCTAACCCTAATGCTAAACCTAACCCTAACCCTCACCCTAAACCTAACCCTAAGCCCAACCCTTATCTTCACCCTAACCCACACCCTAACCCTAACCTTTACCCTCACCGTCACCCTCAACTAACCTTAACCCTAATCCTAACCCTAACCCTCACCCTCACTCTCACCCTACCTCTAAAACTAACCCTAACCCTAAACTTCACCCTCACCCTCACCCTCACCCTCACCCTAACCCTATCCCTAACCCTCACCTAAATGTAACCCTCACCCTAAACCTAACACAAACCCTCACCCTCACCCTAAACCTCACCTAACCCTAACCCACACCATAACTCTCACCCACATCCTAAACCTCACCCTCACCCTAACCCTCACCTTAACCATAACCCTCACCCTAACTCTCACCCTCACCCTCAACCTAACCCTAACCCTAACCCTAAACCTAACCCTAAAACTAACCCTAACCCTCACCCACACACTAACCCTCACCCTCACCCGAACCCTGAGCCTAACCCTAACCCTAACCCTAACATCACTCTAAACCTAACCCTAACCCTAACCCTCATTCTAACACTAATCCTCACACTCACCCAAAACCTAACACTCACCCTCACCCTAACACTCACCCTAACCCTTATCCTCACCGTAACCCTAAATCTAACCCTAACCCTCACCCTCACCCTAACTCTAAACCTAACCCTCACCCTAAATCTAACCCTAACCCTCACTCTCACCATAACCCTCACCGACAACCTAACACTCACCCTAACCCTAACCCACAACCACACCCTAACCCTCACCCTCACCCTCATCCTCACCCTAACCCTCACCCTCACATTAATCATCACCCTAACCCTAAGCTTCACCCTAACCTTAACCCTAAACCTCACCCTAACCCTCACCCTCACCGTAATCCTCACCCTCACCCTCACCCTCACTCTCAGCTTAACCCTACCCAAACCCTAATCCTAAACCTAACCCTCACCCTCACCCTCACCCTAACCATTACCCTCACTCTAACCCTAACCCTAACCCTAACCCTCACCCTAACCTTCACCCTCACCCTCAGCCTAACCCTAACCCTAACCCTCACCCTCACCCTAACCCTCACCCTAATCCTTTCCCTCACCCTCACCCTAACCCTAACCCTCACCCTCAGCCTAACCCTAACCCTAATCCTAACCCTAACCCTAACCCTCACCCTAACCCTCACCGTAACACTCAAGATAACCCTAACCCTCACTCTCACTGTAACCCTCACCCAAACCCTAACCCTAACCCTCACCTTAACCCTAACCTTAACCCTAACCCTCACCCTAAGCCTAACCCTAACCCTAACCCTCAACCTAACCCTCACCCTTACCTTAACCCTAGCCGTAATCATAACTCTCACCCTAACCCTCACCCTCACCCTAACCCTAACCCTCACCCTAACCCTCACTCTAACTCTAACATTAACCCGAAACCTCACCCTCATCCTAACCCTCACCCTAAACCTAACCCTAACTCTCACCCTCACCCTCACCCTCAGCCAAATCATAAACCTAACACAAATCGTAACCCCAACCTTCACCCTCACCCTCAACTTAACACTAACTCCAACCCTAATCCTCACCCTCACCCTAACTCTCACCCTCACCCTCAATCTAACCATAACCCCCACCCTAACCCTAACCCTCACCCTATCCCTAAACCTAATCCTCACCCTCACCCTCACCCTAACCCTACAACTAAACTTAACCTTCACCCTCACCCTAAATATCACCCTCTCCCTAAACCTCACCCTAACCCTTACCCTCACCCTAACCCTAACCCTAAATCTAAACCTAATCCTCACACTAACCCTAACCCTAACCCTAACCCTCACACTAACCTTCACCCTAACCCTAACCATAACCCTAAACCTCAACCTAACGTTAACACTAAACCTAACCCTCACCGTCACCTTAACCCTCGCAGTCACATTAAACCTCACCCTAACCCTCACCCACACAACACTCAACTGAACCCTCACCCTCACCCTAACCCTCACCCTCACCCTCACCTTCACCCTAAGCCTAACCCTGACCCTAACCCTAACCCTCAACTTAAACATCACCCTAACCCTAACCCTCACCCTAACCCTTACCCTAACCCTCACCCTAACCCTCACCCTCACCCTCAAACTCACCCTAAGCCTAAGCCTAACCCTAATCCCAACCCTAACCCTAATCCTAAACCTAACCCTCACCCTCACCCTCACCCTAAACCTAAACCTAACCCTAACTCTCACCCTAACACTAATCCTCACTGTCACCCAAACCCTAACACTCAACCTTACCCTAACCCCCACCCTAACCCTAATTCTAAACCTAACCCTCACCCTAAACCTAACCCTAACACTCACCCTCACCGTAACCCTCACCGACACCTTAACAGTCACCCTAACCCTAACCCACAGCCACAACCTAACCCTCACCCTCACCTCACCCTCACCCTCAGCCTATCCCTCACCCTCATCCTAAACATCACCCTAATCCTAACCCTCACCCTAACCTTAACCCTCACCCTAAACCTAACCCTCACCCTAACCCTCACCCTCAACCTAATCCACACCCTAACCCTAATCCTTACCTAGCCCAAACCTTCACCCTCACCCTCACCCACACCCTAACCCTAACACTCACCCTAACCCTAACTCTAACCCTCACCCTCACCCTCACCCTTACCCTCAGCTAACCCTACCCCAAACCTAACCCTAATCCTAACCCTGACTCTCACGCTAACCCTCACCTTAAACATTACCCTCATCCTAAACCTAACCCTAACCCTCAACCTCACCCTCACCCTCACCCTAACCCTAATCCGTACCCTCACCCTAACCCAAACCCTAACCCTCACCCTCAGATTAACCCTAAACCTAACCCTAATCCTAACCCTAACCTTAACCCTCACCCTCACACTGAACCATACCCTAACCCTCATCCTAACCCTCATCCTCACCTTAACCCTAACAATAACCCTAACCCTAACCGTAACCCTAACCCTAACCTTAACTCTAACTCTCACCCTAACCTTAACCCTAACCCTAACCCTCACCCTAAACTTCACCCTAACCCTAACCCTAACCCTCACCCTAAACCTAAACCTAACCCTAATCCTAACCCTCACCCTAACACTCACGATAACCCTAACCCTCACTCTCACCCTAACCCTCACCCTAAACCTTACACTCAACCTAACCCTAACACTCACACTATCCCTAACCCTCACCCTAACCCTAAGCCTCACACTAACCCTAACCTAACTCTCACCCTCAACCTAAATCTAACCCTAACCCTAACCTTAACCCTCACACTAACCCTAAGGCTAACCCTAACCTTCAATCTCATCCTAAGCCTCACCCTAACCCTTATCCTCAACCTAACCCTAAACCTAAACGTAACACTCACACTAATCTTAACCCTCACCCTCACTCTAACCTAATCCCTCAACCTAACCCTCACCCTATCTTAACCCTAACCCTCACCCTAATCTTAACCCTAACCCTAACCCTCACCCTCACCCTATCCCTCACCCTCAACCTAACCCTAACCCACACCCTAAGCCCAAACATCACCCTAACCCTAAACCTAACCCTCACCCTCACACTCACCCTAACCCTAAACCTAACCTTAACCTGGAACCTAACACTAACCCTAACCATAATGATAACCCTAATCCTCACCCTCACCCTAATCCTCACCCTAACCCTTACACTAACCCTAAGCCTAACTCTAACCCTAAGCTTAACCCTCACACTAATCCTAACCCTGAAACCTAACCCTAAACCTACCCCTCAGCCTAACCGTCACACTAACCCTAACCCTAACCCTAATCCTCACCCTATCCCTAAACCAAACCCTAACTCTCACCGTCACCCTAGCCCTCACCCTAACCCTAACAGTAACCGTAAACCTCACCCTCACCCTAACCCTAATGCTAACCCTAACCCTCACCCTCACCCTCACCCTAACCCTAACCCAACCCCTCAGCCTAACACTCATCCTAACCCTAAACCTAACCCAAACCCTCAACCTAACCATCAACCTAACCCTAACCCTCACCCTAACCCTAACCATCACCCTCATCCTCAACCTAACCCTAAACCTAACCCTAATCCTAACTCTAATCCTCCGCCTCACTCTCACCCTAATTCTAACCCTAACCCTAACCATCATCCTCACCCTCAACCTAAACCTAACCCTACCCCAACCCTCACCCTAACCATAATCTTCACCCTATCCCTAACCCAAACCTTCACCCTCACCCTCAACCTAAACCTACCCTAACCCTCACCCTAACCCCAACCCTCACCCTAACCCTAAACCTAACACTCACCCTCACCTTCACCCTATCCCTCACCCTAACCCTCGCCCTAAATCGAAACCTCACCCTAACCTAAAACCTAACCCTAACCCTCACACTAAACTTAACCCTCACCCTAACCCTAACCCTACCCCTCACTCTAACCCTAACGCTAACCCTAACCCTAAACCTTTCCCTAACCCTAAACCTAACCCTCACCCTCACCCTAGCCCTCACCCTAACCCATTCCTAAAACTATCCCTCACCCTAACCCTAACACTCACCCTAACCCTCACCCTCACCCTAACCCTCAGGCTAACCCTAACCCTAACACTCACCCTAAACATAACCCTCACCCTAAACCTCACACTAACCCTAACCCTAACCCTCACCCTAACACTCACCCTAACCCTAACATTAATCCTAAACCGCACCCTCACCCTAACCCTCACCCTAACCCTAGCCGTAACCCTCACCCTCACCCTCTGCGAAACCTAACCCTAACACTAATCCTAACCCTAATCCTCACCCTCACCCTAACCCTAACCCTAACCCTAACCCTCACCCTCACCCTTACCCTCACCCTAACACTAAACCTAACCCCCTCCCTCACCCTCACCCTAAACCAAAACCTTAACAATAACCCTCACCCTAACCCTAACCCTAATGCTAACCTTAACCCTCACCCTAACCCTCACCCTCACCCAAACCCTCACCCTAACCCTTACCCTCACTGTAACCCTAACCCTAACCCTCACACTAAACCTCACCCCTAACCTAACCCTAAACCTGCCCCTCAACCTAACGCTCACACTAACCTTAACCCTTACCCTAAACCTCACCCTATCCCTAAACCTAACCGTAACCCTCAACCTCACCCTAGCCCTCACCCTAACCCTAACACTAACCCTCACCCTCACCCTAGCCCTAACACTAACCCTCACCCTCACCCTAGCCCTCACCCTAACCCTAACCCTAACCCTAACCCTCACCCTAATCCTTACCTTAACCCTCAAACTCACCCTAACCCTAAGCCTAAACTTAACACTTACCCTCACCCTAACCCTCACCCTAACACTCACGATAACCCTAACCCTCACTCTCACCCTAATCCTCACCCGAACCTTTACCCTCACCCTCACCCTAAACCTAACCCTAAACCTAATACTCACAGAAACTCTAACCCTCACCCTAACCCTAACCCTCACCCTCAGCCTAAATCTAACCCTAACCATAATTCTAACCCTTACCCTCACCCTCAGCCTCACACTCAGCCTAACCCTCACCCTCACCCTAAACCTTACCCTCACCCTAACCCTAACCCTAACATTCACCCTCACCCTAAACGTAACCCTAACCCTAACTCTTACCCTTACCCTAAGCCTAATCCTAACCTTAAACCTAACCCTCACCTTAATCCTAAACCTCACCATAACCCTAAACCTAACCCTAACCCTAACCCTAAGTCTCACTCTAAACCTCATCGTAACCCTAACCCTAACCCTCACCCCCACTCTAACCCTCACCCTAATCCTTACCCTCACCCTAAACATCACCTTCACCCTAACCCTAACCCCCAACCTAATCCTAACCCTAAACCTCACCCTCACCCTCACCCTAAACCTCACACTAACCCTAACCCTCACTCTCACCCTCAACCTCACCCTCACCCTAACCATAACAATAATCCTAAACTTAACCCTAACCCTAACCCTCACCCTAACCCTAACCCTAAACCTAACCCTCACCCTCACCCTAACCCTAACCCTCACCCTCAACCTAACCCTAACCCTAACCCTCACCCTAACCCTCACCCTAACACTCACGATAACCCTAACCCTCATTCTCACCCTAACCCTCACCCTGACCTTTACCCTCACCCTCACCCTAACTCTAACCCTAAACCTAACCTTCACAGTAACCCTAACCCTCAGCCTAAACATAACCTTCACCCTAACCCTAAGCCTAACCCTCACCCTCACCCTAACCCTAACCCTAACCCTCACCCTAACCCTCCCATTAACCCTAAGGCTCACCCTAACCCTCACATTCACCCTAACCCTCACCTTAACCCTTACCCTCAACCTAACCCTAACCCTAACCCTAACACTCACAGTAAACCTAACCCTCACCCTAACCCTAACCCTATCCGTCACGTTAACCCTCACCCTAAACCTAACCCTAACCCTCACCCTAACCTTAACCCTAACCCTCACCCTCAATCTAGCCCTCACCCTACCCCTAAACCTAACCCTCACCCTCACGCTAGCCCTCACCCTAACAAAATCCTAACCCTAACTCTCACCCTAACCCTAATCCTCACCCTCACCGTCAAACTAACCCTCACCCTCAACCTAAACCTCACCCTCACTTTAACCCACACCTGAACCATAACCCTCACCCTAATCCTCACCCTAAACCTAACCCCAAGCCTACCCCTAACCCTAACCCTAACATTAACCCTAAATCTCACCCTCACCCTAACCCTCACCCGAACCCTAAACCTAAACTTCACCCTCACCTTCACCCTCACCCTCAGCCAAATTCTAACCCTAACACTAATCCTAACCCTCACCCTCACCCTATCCCTCACCCTAACCCAAACCCTCACCCTAACCCAAACCTTAACCCTAACCCTCACACTAAACTTAACCCTCACCCTAACCCTTAACCCACACCTCACCCTAACCCTAACGTTAACCCTAACCCTAAACCTTTCCCTAACCCTATACCTAACCCTCACCCTCACCCTAGCCCTCACCCTAACCCATTACTAAAACTATCCCTCACCCTAACCCTAACACTCACCCTAACCCTCACCCTCACCCTAACCCTCAGGCTAACCCTAACCCTAAAACTCACCCTAAACATAACCCTCACACTAAACCTCACACTAACCCTAACCCTAACCCTCACCCTAACCCTCACCCTAACCCTAACCCTAACATTAATCCTAAACCGCATCCTCCCCCTAACCCTCATCCTAACCCTAGCCGTAACTCTCACCCTCACCCTCACCCTCTGCAAAACCTAACCCTAACTCTAATCCTAACCCTAACCCTCACCCTCACCCTAAACCTAACCCTAACCCTCACCCTCACCCTTACCCTCACCCTAACACTAAACCTAACCCCCTCCCTCACGCTCACCCTAAACCAAAACCTAACAATAACCCTCACCCTAACCCTAACCCTAATGCTAACCCTAACCCTCACCCTCACCCAAACCCTCACCCTAACCCTTACCCTCACCGTAATCCTAACCTTAACCCTCACACTAAACCTCACCCCTAACCTAACCCTAAACCTACCCCTCAACCTAACGCTCACACTAACCGTAACCCTAACCCTCAACCTCACCCTAGCCCTCACCCTAACTCTAACACTCACCTTAATCCTAACGCTAATCCTAACCCTCACAATAATCCTTACCTTAACCCTCAAACTCACCCTAACCCTAAGCCTAAACCTAACACTTACCCTCACCCTAATCCTCACCCTAACACTCACGATAACCCTAACCCTTACTCTCACCCTAATCCTCACCTGAACCTTTACCCTCACCCTCACCCTAAACCTAACCTAAACCTAATACTCACAGTAACTCTAACCCTCACCCTCAGCCTAAACCTAACCCTAACCATAATCCTAACCCTCACCTTCACCCTCAGCCTCACACTCAGCCTAACCCTCACCCTCACCCTAAACCTTACCTTCACCCTAACCCTAACCCTAACATTCACCCTCAGCCTAACCCTAACCCTAACCCTAACCCTTACCATTACCCTAAGCCTAACCTAACCTTAAACCTAACCCTCAAACTAATCCTAACCCTCACTATAACCCCAAACCTAACCCTAACCCTAACCCTCACTCTAAACCTCATCCTAACCCTAACCCTAACCCTCACCCCCACTCTAACCCTCACCCTAATCCTTACCCTCACCCTAACCCTCACCTTCACCCTAACCCTAACCCCCAACCTAATCCTTACCCTAAACCTCACCCTCACCCTCACCATAAACCTAACCCTAACCCTCACCCTAACCTTAACCCTAAACCTCACCTTCAATCTAGCCCTCACCCTATCCCTAAACCTAACCCTCACCCTCATGCTAGCCCTCACCCTAACACAATCCTAACCCTAACTCTCAACCTAACCCTAATCCTCACCCTCACCGTCAAATTAACCTTCACCCTCAACCTAAACCTCACCCTCACTCTAACCCACACCTGAACCAAAATCCCCCCCCCAACCCTCACCCTAAACCTAACCCTAAGCCTACCCCTCACCCTAACCCTAACATTAACCCTAAACCTCACCCTCACCCTAACCCTAAACCTAACCTTTACCCTCACCCTCACCCTCACCCTCAGCCAAATTCTAACCCTAACACTAATCCTAACCCTCACCCTCACCCTATCCCTCACCCTAACCCTCACCCTAACCCGAACCCTCACCCTAACCTAAACCTTAACCCTAACCCTCACACTAAACTTAACCCTCACCCTAATCCTAAACCTAACCCTCATCCTAACCCTAGCCCTCACCCTAACCCATTCCTAAAACTGTCCCTCACCCTAACCCTAACAATCACCCTAACCCTCACCCTAACCCTCACCCTCAGGCTAACCCTAACCCTAACACTCACCCTAAACATTACCCTCACCCTAACCCTCACACTAACCCTAACCCTAACCCTAACCCTCACCCTAACCCTCACCCTAACCCTAACATTAATCCTAAACCGCACCCTCACCCTAACCCTCACCCTAACCCTAGCCGTAACCCTCACCCTCACCCTCACCCTCACCCTCTGCGAAACCTAACCCTAACCCAAATCCTAACCCTAACCCTCACCCTCACCCTAACCCTAACCCTAACCCTAACCCTAACCCTCACCCTCACCCTTACCTTCACCCTAACACTAAACCTAACCCCCTCCCTCACGCTCACCCTAAACCAAAACCTAACAATAACCCTCACCCTAACCCTAACCCTAATGCTAACCCTAACCCTCACTCTCACCCAAACCCTCACCCTAACCCTTACCCTCACCGTAACCCTAACCTTAACCCTAACCTTAACCCTCACACTAAACCTCACCCCTAACCTAACCCTAAACCTACCCCTCAACCTAATGCTCACACTAACCCTAACCCTAACCCTGAACCTCACCCTATCCCTAAACCTAACCGTAACCCTCAATCTCACCCTAGCCCTCAACCTAACCCTAACACTAACCCTCACCCTCACCCTAGCCCTCACCCTAACCCTAACCCTAACCCTAACCCTCACCCTAATCCTTACCTTAACCCTCAAACTCACCCTAACCCTAAGCCTAAACCTAACACTTACCCTCACCCTAACCCTCACCCTAACACTCACGATAACCCTAACCCTCACTCTCACCCTAATCCTCACCCGAACCTTTACCCTCACCCTCACCCTAAACCTAACCCTAAACTTAATACTCACAGTAACTCTAACCCTCACCCTAACCCTAACCCTCACCCTCAGCCTAAACCTAACCCTAACCACAATCCTAACCCTCACCCTCACCCTCAGCCTCACACTCAGCCTAACCCTCACCCTCACCCTAAT
This sequence comes from Dipodomys spectabilis, assembly GCF_019054845.1. NCBI lineage: Eukaryota > Metazoa > Chordata > Mammalia > Rodentia > Heteromyidae > Dipodomys > Dipodomys spectabilis. The sequence continues at coordinate 207,631 of NW_024871265.1, read as the reverse complement.
CCTTACCCTCACCCTAACCCTAACCTTAACATTCACCCTCAGCCTAACCCTAACCCTAACCCTAATCCTTACCATTACCCTAAACCTAACCCTAACCTTAAACCTAACCCTCACCCTAATCCTAACCCTCACCATGACCCAAAACCTAACCCTAACCCCAAACCTAACCCTCACTCTAAACCTCATCCTAACCCTAACCCTAACCCTCACCCCCACTCTAACCCTCACCCTAATCCTTACCCTCACCCTAACCCTCACCTTCACCCTAACCCTAACCCCAAACCTAATCCTAAACTTAATCCTCACCCTCACCCTAAACCTCACACTAACCCTAACCCTCACTCTCACCCTAAACAGCACCCTCACCCTAACCATAACAATAACCCTAAACTTAACCCTAACCCTAACCCTCACCCTCACCCTAACCCTAACCCTAAATCTAACCCTCACCCTAACCCTAACCCTAACCCTCACCCTCAACCTAACCCTAACCCTAACCCTCACCCTAACACTCACGATAACCCTAACCCTCATTCTCACCCTAACCCTCACCCTGACCTTTACCCTCACCCTCACCCTAACTCTAACCCTAAACCTAACCTTCACAGTAACCCTAACCCTCAGCCTAAACATAACCTTCACCCTAACCCTAACCCTCACCCTCACCGTAACACTAACCCTAACCCTCACCCTAACCCTCCCACTAACCCTAAGGCTAACCCTAACCCTCACTTTCACCCTAAACCTCACCTGAACCCTTACCCTCAACCTAACCCTAACCCTAACACTCACACTGAACCTAAACCTCACCCTAACCCTAACCCTATCCCTCACCCTAAACCTCACCCTAAACCTAACCCTAACCCTCACCCTAACCTTAACCCTAATCCTCACCCTCAATCTAGCCTTCAGCCTAGCCCTAAACCTAACCCTCACCCTCACACTAGCCCTCACCCTAACACAATCCTAACCCTAACTCTCACCCTAACCCTAATCCTCACCCTCACCGTCAAACTAACCCTCACCCTCAACCTAAACCTCACCCTCACTCTAACCCACACTTGAACCATAACCCTCACCCTAACCCTCACCCTAAACCTAACCCTAAGCCTATCCCTCACCCTAACACTAACATTAACCCTAAACCTCACCCTCACCCTAACCCTCACCCTAACCCTAAACCTAACCTTCACCCTCACCCTCAACCTCAGCCAAATTCTAACCCTAACACTAATCCTAACCCTCACCCTCACCCTCACCCTCACCCTCACCCTCACCCTAACCCTAACCCTAACGCACATCCTTACCCTCACCTTCAACCTAACCCTCACCCTCACCCTCAACCTAACCCTAACCTAACCCACACCCTAACCCTAACCCTCACCTCAACCCTAACCCTTACCCTTACCCTCACCCGACCCCTAAACCTAAACCTACCCTAACCCTTACCCTAATCATAAACCTAACCCTAATGCTAACCCTAGCCCTCACACTCACCCTTACCCTCACCCGACCCCTAACCCTAACCCTAACCCTCACACTAAACCTAACCCTCAACGTAACCCTAACCCTACCCCTCAGCCTAAGCCGCATCCTAACCCTAAACCTAACCCTAACCCTCACCCGAAACCTCACCCTAACCCTAACCCTAACCCTAATCCTCACTTTATTCCTCACCCTAACCCTAACCCTCACCTTCACCATCACCCTAGCCCTCACCCTAAACCTAACCCTCACCCTCACTCTAACTCTAATGCTATCTCTAACCCTTATCCTCACCGTAACACTATCCCTAACCCTAACCCTCACCACAACCCTCACCCTCACCCTAACCCTAACCCTAACCTTCACCCTAAGCCTCACCCTAATCCTAACACTAACCCTAACCTTCACCCTCACCCTAATCCTCACCCTAACCCTAACCCTAACTCTCACCCTAACCCTACCCCTCCTCCTAACCCTCATCCTAACCCTAAACCTAACCCAAACCCTCATCCTCACCCTCACCCTAACCCTCCCCCTCCCCTTAGACCTCACCCTAACCCTCACCCTATCCCTCAGCCTAACCCTAACCCTAACCCTAATCCTAACCCCCCTCCCCCTCAGCTTCACCCTCAGCATAACCCTCACCCTCACCCTCACCCTCACTCTAACCCTCACCCTCACCCTCAACCTAACCCTAACCCTAACACACACCCTAACCCCAACCCTCACCCTAACCCTAAACCTAACACTCACCCTCACCCTCACCCTATCCCTCACCCTAACCCTCACCCTAACCTGAACCCTCACCCTAACCTAAACCTTTACCCTAAACCTCACACTAAACTTAACCCTCACCTTAACCCTAAACCTACCCCTCACCCTAACCCTAACGCTAACCCTAATCCTAAACCTTTCCCTAACCCTAAACCTAACCCTCACCCTCACCCTAGCCCTCACCCTAACCCATTCCTAAAACTATCCCTCACCCTAACCCTAACACTCACCCTAAACATAACCCTCACCCTAACCCTCACACTAACCCTAACCCTAACCCTAAGCCTCACCCTAACCCTCACCCTAACCTTCACCCTAACCCTAACATTAATCCTAAACCACACCCTCACCCTAACCCTCACCCTAACCCTCACCCTCACCCTAACACTAAACCTAACCCCCTCCCTCACGCTCACCCTAAACCAAAACCTAACAATAACCCTCACCCTAACCCTAACCCTAATGCTAACCCTAACCCTCACCCTCACCCAAACCCTCACCCTAACCCTTACCCTCACCTTAACCCTAACCTTAACCCTCACACTAAACCTTACCCCTAACCTAACCCTAAACCTACCCCTCAACCTAACGCTCACACTAACCCTAACCCTAACCCTAAACCTCACCCTATCCCTAAACCTAAACCCACCCTAACCCTTACCCTAATCATAAACCTAACCCTAATGCTAACCCTAGCCCTCACACTCACACTTACCCTCACCCTACCCCTACCCCTAACCCTAACCCTCACACTAAACCTAACCCTCAACTTAACTCTAACCCTACACCTCAGCCTAAGCCTCACCCTAACCCTAAACCTAACCTTAACCCTCACCCGAAACCTCACCCTAACCCTAACCCTAACCCTAATCCTCACCCTATTCCTCACCCTAACGGTAACTCTCACCCTCACCATCACCCAAGCCCTCACCCTAAACCTAACCCTCAACCTCACTCTAACCCTAATGCTATCTCTAACCCTCATCCTCACCGTAACACTATCCCTAACCCTAACCCTCACCATAGCCCTCACCCTAACCCTAAACCTAACCCTAACCTTCACCCTAAGCCTCACCCTAATCCTAACACTAACCTTAACCTTCACCCTCACCCTAATCCTCACCCTAACCCTAAACCTAACCCTCACCCTAATCGTAACCCTACCCCTCCTCCTAACCCTCATTCTAACCCTAAACCTAACCCAAACTCTCATCCTCAACCTCACCCTCACCCTAACCCTCCCCCTCCCACTAGACCTCACCCTAACCCTCACCCTCACCCTATCCCTCAGCCAAACCCTAACCCTAACCCTAATCCTAACCCCCCTCCCCCTCAGCTTCACCCTCAGCATAACCCTCACCCTCACCCTCACCCTCACCCTAACCCTTACCCTCACCCTAACCCTAACCCTAATCCTCACCCTAACCCTAACCCTAACCCTATCCCTCACCCTAAACCTCACCCTAACCCTCACACTCACCCTAAACCTAACCCTAAACTTCACCCTAACCCTAACCCTAACCCTCACCTTCATCCTAATCCTAACCCTAAACCTAAACCTATCCCTCAGCCTAACCCTCACACTAACACTCACGATAACCCTAAACCCTCACTCTCACCCTAACGCTCACCCTAACACTTACCCTCAGTTTAACCCTAACGCTAACCCTAACCCTAACCATCACACTATCCCTAACAATCACCCTAACCCTAACCCTCACACTAACCCTAACCCTCACCATCAATCTAAACCTAACCCTAACCCTAACCCTAACCCTCACACTAACACTAAGGCTAACCTTAAACCTCACTCTCACCCTAACCCTCACCTAATCCTTACACTCAACGTAATCCTAAACCTAACCCTAACCCTCACACTTAATCTAACCCTCATCCTAAACCTAACCCTATCCCTCACCCTAACCCTCAACCTAGCCCTAACCCTAACCCTCACCCTAACCTTAAAAATAACCCTAACCCTCATCGTCACCCTAGCCCTCACCCTATCCCTAACCCTAAACCTCACCCTCACACTCACCCTCACCCTCACGCTTAGCCTAACCCTAAACCTAACCCTAATCCTAACCATAACCCTCATCCTCATCCTATCCCTCACCCTAACCATTCCTCTCACCCTAACCCTAACCCTAACCCTAATGCTCACCCTCACCGTCACCCTCATCCTCAGCCTATCCCTAACCCTAACCCTAACCCTCACCTTCACCCTAACCCTGAACCTGATCCTTACCCTCACCCTAACCATAACCCTAACCCTCACTCTTAGCCTAACCATAAACCTAACCCTAATCCTAACACTAACCTTCACGCTCACTTTCACCCTAAACCTCACCCTAACCCTCACCCTATCCCTCACCCTCATGCTCAATCTCATCCTAACCCTAACAATAACCCTAACCCTAACCCTAACTCTAACCCTCACCCTCACCCTAACCCTAACCCTAACCTTCACCATAACCCTAACCCTAACCCTAACCCTCACCCTAACCCTCACCCTCACCCTAACCCTAACCCTAATCCTAACCCTAACACTCACCCTCACCCCTACCCTAAACCTAACCCTAATCCTAACCCTCTCCCTCACCCTCACCCTCACCATAACCCTAACAATAACCCTAACTCTAACCCTAACCTTAACTCTATCCCTCACCCTAACCCTATCCCTAAACCTAACCCTCACCCTAATGCTAACCCAAACCCTAAACCTCAACCTCACCCTAACCCTAACCCTAACCCTCACCCTAACCCTCACACTAAACCTTATCGTCAACCTAACCCTAAACCTACCACTCAGCCTAATGCTCACATTAACTCTAACCCTAACCCTAATACTAACCCTATCCCTAAACCTAAGCCTAACCCTCACCCTCAACCTAGCCTTCACCCTAACACTAACCCTAACTCTAACCCTCACCCTAAACCTAACCCTAAACTTAACCCTAACTCTCACCCTAAACCTCACCCTAACTGTAACCCTAACACTCACTCTACCCCTAACCATAACCCTCATCCTTAGCCTACCCCTAAGCCTAACCCTAATCCTAACCCTAACCCTCACCCTAAACCTCACTCTTACCCTAACCCTAACCCTAACCCTCACCCTAAACCTAACCCTAAACTTAACCCTAACCCTAACACTAAACCTCACCCTAACAATAACCCTAACCCTCACCCTCACCCTAACCCTCACCCTAACCCTTACCATCACCCTTACCCTAACCCTAAACCTAAATCAAACCCTCACCCTAACCCTAACCCTCACCCTAACTCTCAACCTAATCCTAACCCTAACCCTAACGCTCAACCTAAACCTCACCCTAACCCTAATCCTAAATCTCACCCTCACTCTAACCCTCACCCTAATCTTTACCCTCACCCTCAACCTAACCGTAACCCTTACCCTCAGCCTACCCCTAAGCCTAACCCTAATCCTAACCCTAACCTTCACCCTCAACCTCACCCTCACACTAACCCTAACAATAACCCTAACCCTCACCCAACCCTAACTTTAACACTCACGATAACCCTAACCCTAACTCTCACCCTAACCCTTACACTCACCCTAAACCTAACCCTAAACCTAACCCTCACACTAGTCCTAAACCTCACACTAACCCTAACGCTCACCCTAACCCTAACCCTAACCCTCACCCTCACCGTAAACCTAACCCTAACCCTAACCCTCACCCTAACCTTAACCCTAACCCTAACCCTCACCCTCACGCTAGCCCTCAATCTAAACCTAACCCTAACCCTCACACTAACCCTATCCCTCACTCTAACCCTAACCATACCCCTCATCCTAACCCTCAACCTAAACTTAACCCTAACCATAACCCTCACCCTAACCCTAAACCAAACCCTCACTGGCACCATAACCTTCACCGTCACCCTAAGTCTCAACCTAAACCTAACCCTCATCCACACACTAACCCTCAGTCTCACCCTCACCCTCACCCTCACCCTAACCCTCACCCTCATGCTAACCCTCACCCTCACCCTAACCCTAACCCTAACCCTACTCCTCATCCTAACCCTCATCCTAACCCTAAACCTAACCCTCACCCTAATCCTTACCCTCACCCTAACCGCAACCTTAACCCTCATTGTCAGCCTAACTCTAACCCTAACCCTAATCCTAACCCTAACCCTCACCCTCACCCTTACCCTAAACCTCAACCTAACCCTAACCCTCACCCTCACCATCAACCTCACCCTCACCCTAACTTTAACAATAACCCTAATCCCACCCCTAACTCTAACCCTCTCCCTAACCTTAAACCTAACCCTAACACTCACCATAACCGTAACCCTAAGCCTCACAATAACCCTCACCATAACCCTAATCCTAACCATAACCCGCACCATAACCCTCAACCTAACACTCACGATAACCCTAACCCTCGCTCTCACCTTCACAATGACAATATCCCTTACCCTTACCCTAAACCTAACCCTAACCCTAACCCTCACAATAACCCTAACCCTCACCCTAACCCTAAACCTAACCCTCACTCTCACCATAAACCTAACCCTAACCTTAACCCTAACCCTCACCCTAACCCTCAATCTAATCCTAAGGCTTAACCTAACCCTCAATTTCAACCTAACCCTCTCCCTAACCCTTACCATGAACGTAAACCTAACCCTAAGCCTAAGCCTCATACTAAACCTAACCCTCACACTAACCCTAATCCTATTCCTCACCCTAACCCTCACCCTAACCCTAACCCTCACCCTAACCTTAACCCTAACCCTAACCCTCACACTAAACTTAACCCTCAACCTAACCCTCACACTAACTCTAACCCTAACCCTCACCCTAACCCTAACATTAACCCTAAACCGCACCCTCAACCTAACCCTCACCCTAAACCTAGCCGTAACCCTCACCCTCACCATCACCTTCACCCTCTGCCAAACCTAATCCTAACACTAATCCTAACCCTAACCCTAACCCTCACCCTCACCCTAACCCTAAACCTAACCCTAACCCTCACCCTCACCCTTACCCTTACCCTAACACTAAACCTACCCCCCTCCCTCACGCTCACCCTAAACCAAAACCTAACAATAACCCTCACCCTCACCATAACCCTAACCCTAATGCTAACCCTCACCCTCACCCTCACCCAAACCCTCACCCTAACCCTTACCCTCACGCTAACCCTAACCCTAACCCTAACCTTAACCCTAACCCTCAGTCTAAACCTAACACTCAACCTAACCCTAACTCTACCCCTAAACCTAATCCTCAACCTATCCCTAACCCTCACCCTCACCCTCACCCTCACTCTAGCCCTCACTCTAACCCTAATCCTCACCCTCACCCTAACCTTAATGCTAACTCTAACCCTCACCTTCACCGTAACCCTAACCCTAACCCTCACCCTAACCCTCACCCTAATCCTAACCCTAAGCCTAACCCTAACTCTATCCCTCAGCCTAACCTTCATCCTAACCCTAAACCTAATCCAAACCCTAACCCTCATACTAACCCTTACCCTCACCCTATGCTTAACCCCAACCCTCACACTAACCCTAACCCTCACCCTAACCCTAACTCTAACCCTTAGCCTAACCTTCATTCTAACCCTAAACCTAACCCAAACCCTCACCCTAACCCAAACCCTAAACCTCACCCTAACCCTAACCATAACCCTCACCCTAATGCTAACTCTAACCCTCACCTTCACCGTAACCCTAACCCTAACCCTCACCCTAACCCTCACCCTAACCCTAACCCTAAGCCTAACCCTAACTCTATCCCTCAGCCTAACCTTCATCCTAACCCTAAACCTAATCCAAACCCTAACCCTCACACTAACCCTTACCCTCACCCTACGCTTAACCCCAACCCTCACACTAACCCTAACCCTCACCCTAACCCTAACTCTAACCCTCAGCTTAACCTTCATTCTAACCCTAAACCTAACCCAAACCCTCACCCTGACCCTCACCCTAAACCTCACCCTAACCCTAACCATAACCCTCACCCTCACCCTGACCCTCACCCTAAACCTCACCCTAATCCTAAACTTAACCCTCACCCTTACCCTAAGCTTAACCATTACCCTAAAACCCATGATAACCCTGACCCTCACTCTCACCAAAATCCTCACCCTAAACCTAACCCTAACCCTAACCCTCACCCTAAACCTCACCCTAACCCTAACCATAACCCTCACCCTCTTTCTAAGCCACACCCTAATCCTTACCCTCACCCTAACCCCAACCCTAACCCTCACCCTCAGCTTAAAACTAAACCTAACCCTAATCCTAAACCTAACCCTCACCCTAAACCTCACCGAAATCCTAACCCTCACCCTCAAACTCACCCTCACCCTAACCCTAACAAGAATCCTAACCCTAACCCTAACTCTATCCCTCACACTAACCCTAACCCTAAGCCTCACCCTAACCCTAACCCTAAACCTAAACCTAACCCTCACCCTAAACCTCACCTTAACACTCACAATAACCCTAACCATCACTTTCATCCTAACTCTCACCCCAACCCTAAGCCTCACCCTAAACCTAACCCTAACCCAAACCCTAACCCTCACACTAACCCTAACCTTCACCCTAACCCTAACCCTCACCCTCACCCTCAACCTAACCCTCTCGCTCACCCTAAACCTAACGCTAACACTAAACCTAACCCTTACCCTAACCCTCACACTAACCCTAACACTAAATCTAACCCTCACTTTCAACCTTACCCTCACCCTAAACCTTACCCTCACCCTCACCCTAAGCCTAACCCTAACACTCACACTAAACCTAACCCTCACCCTAACCCTAACTCTATCCCTCACCCAAAGCCTCAAGCTAGCCCTAACTCTAACCTTCACGCTAACCCTAATACTAACCCTAACCCTCACTCTCACCCTAACCCTCACCCTAACCTTAACCTCACCCTAACCCTAACCTTAACCCTAACCTTCACAATAACCATAACCCTCACCCTAACCCAAAATCTACCCCTCAGCCTAACCATCATCCTAACCTTAAATCTAACCCAAACCATCACCCTCACCCTCACCCTAACACTCACCCTAACCCTTACCCTCACTCTAACCCTAACCCTAACCTTAAACCTAACCATCACTCTAACCCTAACCCTCACCCTAAACCTCAACCTAACCCTAACCCTGACCCTCACTCTAACCCTCATCCTAATACTTACCTTCACCCTCACCCAAACCCTAACCCTCACCCTCAGCCAAACCCTAACCCTAACCCTAATCCTAACCCTAATCCTCACCTTATCCCTCACCCTAACCCTAACCCTCATCCTCACCCTAACCCTAATCCTCACCCTCACTCTAACCCTAAGGCTAACTCAAACCCTCACCCTCACCCTAACCCTCACCCTCACCCTAACCCTAACCCTAAACCTAACCCTAACCCTCACCCTAAACCTCACCCTAACCCTAACCCTAACCCTAATGCTCACCCTCAAGGTATCCCTCACCCTAACCCTTACCCTCAACCTAACCCTAACCCTAACCCTAACTCTCACACTAACCCTAACTCTCACCCTAACCCTAACACTACCCCTCAGCCTAACCCTAATCCTAACCCTAAAACTAACTCAAACCCTCACCCTCATCCTCACCCTCACCCTAACCCTAACATTCACCCTAACCCTAACCCTCACCCTAACTCTCAGCCTAACACTAACCCTAACCCTAATCCTAACCTTAACCCAAACCCTCAACCTCACCCTAACCCTATCCCCAAACCTAACCCTAACCCTCACCCTAACCCTAATGCTAACCCTAACCCTCACCCTAACACTCACCCTAAACCTAACCTTCACCCACACCCTAACCCTCAGTCTCACCCGAACCCTCAACCTCACCCTAACCCTCACCCTTATCCTAAACATGACCCTAAACCTAACCCTCACCCTAACTCTAAGCCTAACCCTCACGCTAACCCAAACCAGAACTTTAAACCTAACCCTCACCCTAACCCAAACTCTCGCCCTAACCCTCAACCTAACCCTAACCCTAACCCGCACCGTAAACCTCACCCTAAACTTATCCCTAACCCTCACCCTCACTCTAACCCTCACCCTAATCCTTATCCTCTCCCTAACCCTAACCCTCACCCTCACCCTCACCCTAACCCTAACCCTAACCCTAATCCTAACCCTAACACTCACCCTCACCCTCACGCTAAACCTCACCCTAACCCTAACCCTCACCCTCACCCTCAATCTCACCCTCACCCTAACCTTAACAATAACCCTAACCCTAAACCTAACCCTACCTCTAACCCTCACCCTCACCCTAAACCTAACCCTAAACCTAACCCAAACCCTCACCCAAACCCGTACCTAACACTCATGGTAACCCTAACCCTCACGCTCACACTAAACCTCACCCTAACCCTTACCCTCACCCTAAAGCAAACCCTAACCCTAACCCTCACACTAACCCTAACCCTCACCCTAACCCTAACCCTAATGCTCACCTTAACCTTAACCATAACCCTAACCCTGACCCTAGCCCTCAACCTACCCGTAAACCTAACCTTCACCCTCAACCTAGCCCTCACCCTAAACCTATCCTAACCCTCACCCTCACACTAACACTCACCCTCACCGTCAACCTAAACCTAACCCTCACCCTCACCCTCATCCTAACCCTAACCTAACCCACACCATAACCATAACCCTCACCCTAACCCTAAACTCAACCCTCACCCTCACCCTCACCCTAAACCTAAACCTAAACCGAAACCTCACCCTAAGCCTAACCCTAAACCTCACACTAAACCTAACCCTCAACCTAACCCTAACTCTATCACTCAGCCTAAACCTCTAATTAACCCCAACTGGAACCCTCACCCTCACCCTCACCATAACCCTCACCCTAACCCTAATGCTAAATCTAACCCTCACCCTCACCGTAACCCTAACCCTAACCCTCAACCTAACCCTCACCCTAACCCTAACCCTAACCCTAACTCTCACACTAAACCTCTCCTTAACCCTAACCGTAACCCTAACCGTAACTCTAACCCTCACCCTCACCCTAACCCTCACCCTAAACGTCACCCTAAGCCTAAACGTAACCCTCACCCTAACCCTAACCCTAACCCTCACACTCAGGATAAACCTAACACTCACCCTCACCCTAAACCTCACCCTAACCCTCAACCTAACCCTAACACTAACCCTCATCCTAAACCTCACCCTGACCCTAAGCTTAAACCTCTCCCTCACTCTAACCCTCACCCTAATCCTTCCCTTCACCCTAACCCTAACCCTAACCCTTACCCTCAGCCAAACCCTAACCCTAACCCTAATCCTAACCCTCACCCTAACCCTCACCGTAACAATAACCCTCACCCTAAACTTCACCCTAACACTAAACATAACCCTCACCCTAAACCTCACCCTAAACCTAAGAATAACCTTAACCCTAACACTCACCCTAAACCTCACCCTAAACCTAATCCTAACCCTAACCCTCATCCTCACCCTAATCCTCACCTTAACCCTTAACCTCACCCTAACAATAACCCTAACCCGAACCTTCACACTAACCCTAACCCTCACCCTAATCCTAAGTCTACCCCTCAGCCTAACCCTCATCCTAACCCTAAACCTAACCCAAACCCTCACCCTCACACTAAACCTCACCCTAAACCTAACCCTCACCCTCATCCTAACAGTCACGCTAAACCTTACCCTCACCCTAACCCTAACCCTAACCCTCATCCTAAACCTCACCCTCACCCTAAACTTAACCCTCACCCTCACTCTAACCCTCACCCTAATCCTTAAAATCACCCTAACCCTAACCCTAAACCTCACCCTCAGCCTAACCCTAACCCTAACCCTAATCCTAACCCTTACCCTCACCCTCACCCTCACCCTAAACCTCACCCTAACCCTAACCCTCACCCTCATCCTCAACCTCATCCTCACCCTCACCCTAACCTTAACAATAACCCTAACCCTAAGTCTAACCCTCACCCTCACCTTAAACCTAAACCTAAACCTAACCCTAAGCCTCACCCTAACACTCACCCTAACCCTTACCCTCACCCTAACCCTAACCTTAACCCTCACAGTAACCCTAAACCTCACACTAACACTAAAGACACCCTAACCCTAACGCTCACCGTCACACTAACCCTAAACTTAACCTTCACCCTAACCCTCACACTAAACCTAAGGCTAACGCTAAGGCCCACTTTCACCCTAACCCTCACCCTAACCCTTACCCTCAACCTAACCCTAACCCTAACCCTAACCCTCACCCTAAATCTAACCCTCACCCTAGCTCTCACCCTACCCCTAAACCTATCCCTAACCCTCACTCTAGCCCTCACCCTAACACAATCCTAACCCTAACCCTCACCCTAACCCTAATCCTCACCCTCACCCTAACCCTCACCCTAACCCTCACATTAACCCTTACTCTAACGATAACCCTCACCCTAACCCTCACACTAACCCTAACCCTAACCCTAATCCTAACCTTTACCCTAACCCTCACCCTAACCCTAACATTAACTGTAAACGTCACCCTCACCCTAACCCTCACCTAACCCTAACCCTAAACCTCACCCTCACTCTCACCCTCACCCTCAGCCAAATCCTAACCCTAACACTAATCCTAACCCTAACCCTCACCCTCACCCTCAACCTAACCCTAAACTAAACCACACCCTAAAAATAACCCTCACACTAAACTAACCCTCAACCTAATCCTAACCCTACCACTCACCCTAATGCTCACACTAACCCTAACCCTAACCCTAATCCTCACCCTATCCCTCACCCTAACCCTAAACCTGCCCCTCACCCTAACCCTCATCCTAACCCTAATCCTCACCCTCACTCTAACCCTAAGGCTAACTGAAGCCCTTACCCTCACCGAAAACCTAACCCTAAACCTAAACCTAACCCTCACCCTAACCCTCACCCTAAGACTAATCCTAACCCTTACCCTCACCCCAACCCTAACACTACCCCTCAGCCTAACCCTAATCCTAACCCTAAACCTAACCCAAACCCTCACCCTCACCCTCACCCTCACCCTAACCCACACCCTCACCCTCACCCTCACCCTAACCCTAACCCTAACTCTCACCCTAACCTTAACCCTAAACCTAACCCTAACCCTCACCCTAAACCACACCCTAAAACTCACGATGACCCTAACGCTCACTCTCACCCTAAACCTCACCCTAACCCTTACACTCACGCTAACCCTAACCCTAACCCTAAACCTCACCCTCACACTAAACCAAATTCTAACCCTAAACCTCACCCACACCCTAACCATCACACTAACGCTAAGGCTAACCCTAAACCTCACTTTCAGACTAAAACTCACCCTAAACCTTACCCTCACCCTCACCCTAACCCTAACCCTCACTCTCACCCTAACCCTAACCCTCAGCCTAACCAAAACCCTCACCCTAATCTTCACCCTAACCCTAACCCTAACCCTCACCCTAACCCTCACTCTAACCGTAACATTAACCCTAAACCTCACCCTCACCCTAACCCTCACCCTAACCATAACCCCAACCCTCACCCTCACACTCACCCTCACCCTCAGCCAAAACCTAACCCTAACACTAATCCTAACCCTAACCCTCACCCTCAGCCTCACCCTAACCCTAACACTAACCCTCAAACTAAACCTCACACTAACCCTAATTCTAACCCTAACCTTACTCACCCTAACCGTCCCCCGAACCCTTAACCTCACCCTAACCCTAACCCTAACCCTAACCTTCACATTAAAAGTAACTCTCACCATATCCCTAAATCTACTCCTCAGCCTAAGCATCATCCTAACCCTAAACCTAACCCAAACCTTCACCCTCACCCTCATCCTAAACCTCACCCTCAACCTAACCCTAACCCTAAACCTCACCCTCATCCTAACCCTCACCCTAACCCTTACCATCATTCTAACCCTAACCCTAACCTTAAACCTAACCCTCACTCTAACCCTAAACCTCAACCTACCCCTAATCCTCACCCACACCCTCACCCTCACCCTAACCTAACCCAAACTCTCACACTTATACTCACCCTCACCCTAAAACTCAACCTCACCCTCAACCTAAACCTAAGCTAACCCACACCCTAACCCTAACCTTCAACCTAACTCTAAACCTAACCCTCCCCCTCCCCCTCCCCCTAAACCTAAATCTAACCCTAACCCTCATCCTAAACCTAACCCTAAACCTAATGCTAACCCTAATCCTCACCCTCACTCTAACCCTCACCCTAACCCTTACCCTCACCCTAACCCTAACCCTAACCCTACCCTAACCCTCACACTAAACCTAACCCTCAAATTAACCCTAACTCTACCCCTCAGCCTAACGCTCACACTAACCCTAACCCTAACCCTAATCCTCAACCTATCCCTAACCTTCACCCTCACCCTCACCCTAACCCTAATCCTCACCCTCACCCTAACCGTAATGCTAACTCTAACCCTCACCCTCACTGTGACCCTTACCCTAACCCTAAACCTAACCCTAACCCTAACCCTAACCCTAACCCTAACCCTCACCCTAACCCTCACCCTCACCATAACCCTAACCCTCACCCACACCCTAAACCTTTCCCTAACCCTAACCATAACCCTCACCCTCACCCTCACTCTAACCCTCACCCTAAATGTCACCCCAACCCTAAACATAACCCTCACCCTAACCCTAACCCTAACCCTCACCCTAACACTCACAATAAACCTAACCCTCACTCTCAACCTAACCCTCACCCTAAACCTCACCCTAACCCTAACTCTAACTCTCACCCTCACTCTAACCCTCACCCTAATCCTTCCCCTCACCCTAACACTAACCCTAACCCTCAGCCTAAGCCAAACCCTAACCGTAACCCTCACCCTCACACTGATCCTAACCCTCACCCTAAACGTCACCCCAACCCTAAACCTAACCCTCACCGTAACCCTAACCATCACCCTCACCCACACCCTAAACCTCACGCTAACCCTAACCCTCACCCTCACCCTCAACCTCACCCTCAGCCTTACCCTAAAAATAACCCTAACCATAACCCAAACTCTAACTCTAACCCTCACACTAAACCTAACCCTAACCCTCACCCTAACCCTAACCCACACCATCACCCTAACCCTAACCCTAAACCTAACCCTAACCTTCACCCTAACCCTCACCCTAACTCTCACGATAACCCTAACCCTCACTCTAACCCTAACCCTCACCCTAACCCATACCTCACCCTAACCCTAACCCTGACCCAGACCCTAACCCTAACACTAATCCTAACCCTAACCCTCACCCTCACCCTCACCCTAAACCTAACCCTAACCCTCACCCTAACCCTAATTCTAAACCTAACCCTCACCCTCACCATAACCCTCACCCTAATCCTTAACCTCACCCTCACCCTAACCCTAACCCTAACCTTCACACTAAACCTAACCCTCAACCTAACCCTAAATCTACCCCTCAGCCTAACCATCATCCTAACCCTAAACCTAACCCAAACCTTCACCCTCACCCTCATCCTAAACCTCACCCTCAGCCTAACCCTAACCCTAAACCTCACCCTCATCCTAACCCTCACCCTAACCCTTACCATCATTCTAACCCTTACCCTAACTTTAAGCCTAACGCTCACTCTAACCCTAAAACTCAACCTACCCCTAATCCTGACCCACACCCTCACCCTCACCCTAACCCTAACCCAAACTCTCACACTTACCCTCACCCTCACCCTAAAACTCAACCTCACCCTCAATCTAACCCTAACCTAAACCACACCCTAACCCTAACCCACACCCTAACCCTAAACCTAACCCTCTCCCTCACCCTCAACCTAAACCTAAACCTAAACCTAACCCTCATCCTAAACCTAATGCTAACCCTAATCCTGACCCTCACTCTAACCCTCACCCTAACCCTTACCCTCACCCTAACTATTACCCTAACCCTACCCTAACCCTCACATTAAACCTAAACCTCAACTTAACCCTAACTCTAAACCTCAGCCTAACGATCACACTAACCCTAACCCTAACCCTAATTCTCAACCTATCCCTAAGGTTCACCCTCACCCTCACCCTAACCCTAATCCTCACCCTCACACTAACCCTAATGCTAACTCTAACCCTCACCCTCACCGTAACCCTAACCCTAACTCTAACCCTAACGCTCACCCTAACCCTCACCCTAACACTAACCCTAATCTTCACCCTCACCCTAAACCTCTCCTTAACCCTAACCGTAACCTTCACCCTCACCCTCACTCTATCCCTCACCCTAAACGTCACCCCAACCCTAAACGTAACCCTCACCCAAACCCTAACCCTAACCCTCACCCTAACATTCACGATAAACCTAACCCTCACTCTCACACTAACCCTCGCCCTAACTCTTACCTTCACCCTAACCCAAACCCTAAACTTAAACTTAACCCTCACACTAACCCTCGCCCTAACTCTTACCTTCACCCTAACCCAAACCCTAAACTTAAACTTAACCCTCACCCTAACCCTAACTTTCACTCTAACCCTCAACCTAAACCTAAGTCTAACCCTAAACCTCACCCTAAACCTAACCCTAACTCTAACCCTCACTCTAACCCTCACCCTAATCCTTCCCCTCACCCTAACACTAACCCTAACCCTCAGCCTCAGCCAAACCCTAACCGTAACCCTCACCCTCACCCTGACCCTAACCCTCACCCTAAAAGTCACCCCAACCCTAAACGTAACCCTCACGGTTACCCTAACCATCACCCTCACCCTAA
This sequence comes from Dipodomys spectabilis, assembly GCF_019054845.1. Lineage (NCBI taxonomy): Eukaryota > Metazoa > Chordata > Mammalia > Rodentia > Heteromyidae > Dipodomys > Dipodomys spectabilis. Next base: position 190,563 of record NW_024871265.1, on the reverse strand, counting down.
CCCTAAACCTCACGCTAACCCTAACCCTCACCCTCAACCTCACCCTCACCCAAACCCTAAAAATAACCCTAACCCTCACTCCCACCCTAACCCTCACCCTAACGCTAACCTCAACCTAAACCTAACACTAACCTAGACCCTAACCCTCACACTAACCCTAACCCTCACCCTAACCCTAACACTCACCCTAACCCTAAACCTAACCCTCAACCTCACCCTAACCCTAACCCTAACCCTAACCCTAAAACTAAACCCTCACCATAACCCTCGCACTAACCATAAGGCTAATCCTAATCCTCACTTTCACCTTAACCCTCACCCTAAACCTTACCCTCACCCTAACCATAAACCTATACCTCACCCTAACCCTCACCCTAACCCTAACCTTAACCCTCACCCTAAACCTCACCCTAACCCTAAACTTAACCTTCACCCTCACTCTAACACTCACATTAATCCTTACCCTCACCCTAACCTTAACCCTAACCCTCAACCTCAGCCTTACCCTAACCCTAACCCTAATCCTAACCCTCATCCTCTCCCTCACCCTAACCCTAAACCTCACCCGCACCCTCAACCTCACCCTCCCCATAACTTTAACAAAAACCCTAACCCTAACCCTAACTCTAACCCTCACCCTCACCTTAACCCTAACCCTAAACCTAACTGTAACCCTCACGCTAACCCTCACCCTAACACTCACACTAACCCTAACCCTCACACTAAACCTAAGCCTCACCCTAACCCTAACCGTCACCGTCACCCTAACCCTAACCCTAAACCTCACCCTAACCCTCACACTAAACCTAAGGCTAACGCTAACCCGCACTTTCACCCTAACCCTCACCCTAACCCTTACCCTCAACCTAACCCTAACCCTAACCCTCACACTAAACCTAACCCTCACCCTAAATATAACCCTATCCCTCACACTAACCCTCACCCTAACCCTAACCCTAACTGTCACCCTAAACTTAACCCTAACCCTAACCCTCACCCTGACCCTAGCCCTCACCCAACCCCTAAACCTAACCCTCACCCTCACTCTATCCCTCAACCTAACCCAATCCTAACCCTAACCCTCACCCTAACCCTAATCCTCACCCTCAACCTCACCCTAACCCTCACCCTCACTCTAACCCTTACATTAACCCCCTAAACCTAACCCTCCCCCTAACCCTAACTTTATTCCTCACCCTAAATCTAACCCTCACCCTAACCATAACCCTCATCCTAACCCTCACACTTACCCTAACCCTAACCCTCACCCTAACCCTCACCCTAACCCTAACATTAACCCTAAACCTCACCCTCACACTAACCCTCACCCTAACCATAACCCTAACCCTCACCCTCACATTCACCCTCACCCTCTGCCAAATCCTAACCCTAACACTAATCCTAACCCTAACCCTCACCCTCACACTAACCCTAACCCTAACCCTCACCCTAACCCTAACCCTAACCCTAACCTTCACACTAAACCTAACCCTCACCCTAAACCTAAATCTACCCCTCAGCCTAACCATCATCCTAACCCTCACACTAACCCTAACCCTCACACTAAACCTAAGGCTAAGGCTAACCCGCACTTTCACCCTAACACTTACCCTCAACCTAACCCTAACCCTAATCCTAACCCTCACACTAAACCTAACCCTCACACTAAAACTAACCCTATCCCTCACCCTAGCCCTCATCCTAACCCGAAACCTATCCCTCACCCTCACTCTAGACCTCAACCTAAACCAATCCTAACTCTAACCCTTACCCTAACCCTATCACTCTCACTCTCACCCTAACCCTTACCCTCACCCTATCCCTCACATTAACCCTCACCCTAACCATAACCCTCACCCTAACCCTCACACTAACCCTAACCTTCACCCTAACCCTCACCCTAACCCTAACATTGACTCTAAACCTCACCCTCAACCTAACCCTCACCTAACCGTAACCCTAAACCTCACACTCACCCTCACCCTCACCCTCACCCACAGCCAAATCCTAACACTAACACTAATCCTAACCCTAACCCTCACCCTCACCCTCAACCTAATGCTAACCTAAACCACACCCTAAACCTAACCCTGACACTAAACCTAACCCTCAACCTCACCCTAATCCTACCACTCACCCTAATGCTCACACTAACCCTAACCCTAACCCTAATCCTCACCCTATCCCTCATCCTAACCCTAACCCTTACCCTCACCCTAACCCTCATCCTAACCCTAATCCTCACCCTCACACTAACCGTAACTCTCACCCTAACCCTAACTCCACCCCTCAGCCTAACCCTAATTCTAACCCTAAACCTAACCCAAACCCTCACCCTCACCCTCACCCTCACCCTAACCCTAACCTTAACCCTCACCCTAACCGTAACCCTCACCCTAACCGTAACCCTCACCCTAACCCTCAGCCTTACCCTAACCCTAACCCTAAACCTAACCTTAACCCACACCCTCAACCTCACGCTAACCCTATCCCTAACCCTAACCCGAACCCTCACCCTAACCCTAATGCTAAGCCTAACCCTCACCCTAACTCTCACCCTAACCCTTAACCTCAACCTAACCCTAACCCTTACCCTCACCCTCACTCTAAACTTCACCCTAACCCTAACCCTCACCCTAACCCTTACCCGCCCTCTAAACTTCACCGTCACCCTAACCCTCACCCTAAACCTAACCCTCACCCAAACCCAAACCCTCAGTCTCACCGGAACCTTCAACCTCACCCTAACCCTCACCCCTACCCTAAACATCACCCTAACCCTAACCCTCACCCTAACTCTAAGCCTAACCTTAACCCTGACCTGCACACTAAACCTCACCCTAAAACTAACCCTAACACTCACCCTCAATCTAACCCTCACCCTAATCCTTACCCTCACCCTAACCCTAACACTAAACCTCACCCTCAGCCAAACCCTAACCCTAACCCTAACCCTAACCCTAATCCTAACCCTAAACCTCACCCTAACCCTCACCCTCACCCTCACCCTCAATCATACCCTCACCCTAACCTTAACAATAACCCTAACCCTAAACCTAACCCTAACTCTAACCCTCACCCTCACCCTAACCCTAACCCTAAAATTAACCCTAGCCCTCACCCTAACCCGCACCTAACACTCAAGATAACCCTAACCCTCACGCTCACCCTAACCCTCACCCTAAACCTTACCCTCACCCTAACGCTAACCCTAACCCTAACCCTCACACTAACCCTAATCCTCACCCTAACCCTAAGCCTAACCCTCACCCTCACCCTAAACCTAACCCTAACCCTAACCCTAACCCTCACCCTAACCCTCACACTAAACCTTACGCTAACCCTCACTTTCACCCTAACCCTCACACTAATCCTAACCCTCACCCTAACCCTAACCCTAATCCTCACACTCACCCTCACCCTAACCCAAACCCTAACCCTCAGCCTAACCTTACCCCTAACCCTAACCCTCACCCTAGCCCTCAACCTACCCCTAAACCTAACCCTCATCCTCAACCTAGCCCTCACCCTAAACCTAGCCTAACACTCACCCTCACACTAACACTCACCCTCACCGTCAACCTAACCATAAACCTTACCCTCACCCTAACCCTAACCCAAATACTCACCCTTACCCTCACCCTCACCCTAACCCTCACCCTCACCCTCATCCTAACCCTAACCTAACCCACACCCTTACCATAACCCTCATCCTAAGCCCAAACCTAAATCTCTCCCTAACCCTCACCCTAAACCTAAACCTAAACCTAATCCTCACCCTAACCCTAACCCTAAACCTAATGCTAACCCTAACCCTCACCCTCACCCTAACCCGTAACCTAAACCTTACCCTCACCCTAACCCTAACCCTAACCCTAACACTCACCCTAACCGTCACCCTAACACTAACCCTTACCCTCACCCTCACCCTAAACCTCACCCTCACCTTCACCCTCACCCTCACCCTCACCCTAACCTTAACAATAACCCTAACCCTAACCCTAACCCTAACCCTAACTCAAACCCTCACCCTCACCCTAAACCTACCCCTAAACCTCACCCTAACATTCACGATAACGCTAACCCTCATTCTTACCCTAACCCTCACCCAAACCCTTACCCTCACCCTAACCCTAACCCTAACCCTCACAGTAACCCTAACCCTCACACTAACACTAAAGACACCCTAACCCTCACACTAAACCTAAGGCTAACGCTAACCCCCACTTTCACCTAACCCTCACCCTAACCCTTACATTCAACCTAACCCTAACCCTAACCCTAACGCTCACACTAAACCTAACCCTCACACTAAACCTAACCCTATCCCTCACCCTAGCCCTCACCCTACCCCTAAACCTATCCCTCAGCCTCACTCTAGCCATCACCCTAACACAATCCTAACGCTAACTCTCACCCCGACCCTGATCCTCACCCTAACCCTCACATTAACCCTAACCCTAACGATAACCCAACCCTAACCCTCACACTAACCCTAACCCTAACCCTAACCTTTACCCTAACCCTCACCCTAACCCTAAAATTAACTCTAAACCTAACCCTCACCCTAACCTTCACCTAACCCTAACCCTAAACCCTACCCTCACCCTCACCCTCACCCTCAGCCAAATCCTAACCCTAACACTAATCCTAACCCTAACCCTCACCCTCACCCTCAACCTAACCCTAAACTAAACCACACCCTAAAAATAACCCTCACACTAAACCTAACCTTCAAATAACCCTAGCCCTACCACTCACCCTAATGTTCACACTATCCCTAACCCTAACCCTAATCCTCACCCTATCCCTCACCCTAAACCTAACCCTCCCCCTCACCCTAACCCTCACCCTAACCCTAATCCTCAACCTCACTCTAACCCTAAGGCTAACTGAAACCCTCACCCTAACCGAAAACCTAACCCTAACCCTAACCCTAACCCTCACCCTAACCCTCACCCTAACACTAACCCTAACCCTAACCCTCACCCTTATCCTAACACTACCCCTCAGCATACCCTAATCCTAACCCTAAACCTAACCCAAAACCTCACCCTCACCCTCACCCTCACCCTAACCCTAACCCTAAACCTCACCCTAACCATAACCCTGACCCTAACCCTCAGCCTAACCCTAATCCTAACCTTAACCCACATCCTCAACCTCAACCTAACCCTATCCATAACCCTAACCCTAACCCTCACCCTAACCCTAATGCCAACCCTAACCCTCACCCTAACACTCACCCTAACACTTAACCTCACCCAAACCCTAACTCTCACCCTATCCCTCAACCTATCACTAACCCTAACCCTAACCCTCACCATAAACCTCACCCTAACCCTAACCCTAACCCTCACTCTCACTCTAACCCTCACCCTAATCCTTACCCTCACCCTAACCCTAACCCTATCCCTCACCCTCAGCCTAACCCTAACCCTAATCCTAAACTTAACCCTCACCCTCAACCTCACCCTAATCCTTACCCTCACGCTAACCCTAACCCTAACCCAAACCCTAACCCTCACATTAACCCTAAACTTCACCCTAACTGTAACCCTCACCCTAACACTAACCCTAACCCTAAACCTCACCCTCACACTAAACCTAACCCTAACCCTAAACCTAATCCTCACCCTAACCCTCACCCTCACCCGAGCCCTCACACTACCCGTAAATCTCACCCTAATCCTAACCATAACCCTCACTTTCACACTAACCCCTACCCTAAACCTTACCCTCACCCTCACACTCACCCTAACCCTAACCATCACACTAAACCTAACCCTATGCCTCACCCTAACCCTAACCCTCACCCTAACCATAACCCTCACCCTAATCTTCACCCTAACCCTAACCCTAACCCTCACCCTAACCCTCACCCTAACCCTAACATAAACCCTAAACCTCACCCTCACCCTAACCCTCACCCTAACCATAACCCTAACCCTCACACTCACACTCACCCTCACCGTCAGCCAAAACCTAACCCTAACACTAATCCTAACCCTAACCCTCATACTCACCCTCACCTTCACCCTAACCCTAACCCTCACCCTAAACCTCACCCTAACACTAATTCTAACCCTAACCTTCACACTAAACCTAACCCTCACCCTAAACCTAAATCTACCCCTCAGCCTAACCATCATCCTAACCCTAAACCTAACCCAAACCTTCACATTCACCCATATCCTAAACCTCACCCTCAACCTAACCCTAACCCTAAACCTCACCCTCATTCAAACCCTCACCCTAACCCTTACCCTCATTCTAACCCTAACCCTAACCCTACCCTAACCCTCACACTAAACCTAACCCTCATGTTAACCCTAACTCTACCCCTCAGCCTAACGCTCACACTAACCCTAAACCTCAACCTACTCCTAATCCTCACCCACACCCTCACCCTCACCCTAACCCTAACCCAAACTCTCACCCTTACCCTCACTCTCACCCTAAAATTCAAAATCACCCTCAACCTAACCCTAAGCTAACCCACATCCTAACCCTAACCCTCACCCTAACTCTAAACCTAACCCTCCCCCTCCCCCTCCCCCTAAACCTAAACCTAACCCTAACCCTCATCCTAAACCTAACCCTAAACCTAATGCTAACCCTAATCCTCACCCTCACTCTAACCCTCACCCTAACCCTTACCCTCACCATAACCCTAACCCTAACCCTACCCTAACCCTCACACTAAACCTAACCCTCAACTTAACCCTAACTCTACCCCTCAGCCTAACGCTCACACGAACCCTAACCCTAACCCTAATCCTCAACCAATCCCTAACCTTCACCCTCACACTCACCCTAACCCTACTCCTTACCCTCACCCTAACCCTAATGCTAACTCTAACAGTCACCCTCACCGTAACCCTAACCCTAACCCTAAACCTAACCCTAACCCTAACCCTAACCCTCACCCTAACCCTCACCCTCACCATAACCCTAACCCTCACCCACACCCTAAACCTCTCCCTAACCCTAATTGTAACCCTCACCCTCACCCTCACTCTAACCCTCATCCTAAACGTCACCCCAACCCTAAACGTAACGCTCACCCTAACCCTAACCCTCACCCTAACACTCACGATAAACCTAACCCTCACTCTCAACCTAACCCTCACCCTAAACCTCACCCTAAAACTAACCCTAACACTCACCCTCACTCTAACCCTCACCCTAATCCTTCCCCTCACCCTAACACTAACCCTAACCCTCAGCCTCAGTCAAACCCTAACCGTAACCCTCACCCTGACCCTAACCCTCACCCTAAACGTCACCCCAACCCTAAACGTAACCCTCACCATAACCCTAACCATCACCCTCTACTTCACCCTAAACCTCACGCTAACCCTAACCCTCACCCTCACCCTCAACCTCACCCTCACTCTTACCCTAAAAATAACCCTAACCATAACCCAAAACCTAACTCTAACGCTCACACTAACTCTAACCCTAACCCTAACCCTCACCCTAACTCTCATGATAACCCTAACCCTCACTCTCACCCTAACCCTCACCCTAACCCATAACTCACCCTAACCCTAACCCTATCCCAGACCCTAACCCTAACCCTAAACCTAACCCTAACCCTCACCCTAACCCTCACCCTAACTCTCACGATAACCCTAACCCACACTCTCACCCTAACCCTCACCCTAACCCATACTTCACCCTAACCCTAACCCTAACCCAGGCCCTCACCCTAAAACTATTCCTAACACTAACCCTCACCCTCACCCTCACCCTAACCCTAACCCTAACCCTCACCCTAACCCTAATTCTAACCCTAACCCTCACCCTAAGCCTCACCCTAACCCTTAACCTCACCCTAACCCTCAACCTAACCCTAAATCTACCCCTCAGCCTAACCATCATCCTAACCCTAAACCTAACCCAAACCTTCACCCTCACCCTCATCCTAAAACTCACCCTCAACCTAACCCTAACCCTAAACCTCACCCTCATCCTAACCCTCACCCTAACCCTTACCATCATTCTAACCCTAACCCTAACCTTAAACCTAACCCTCACTCTAACCCTAAACCTCAACCTACCCCTAATCCTCACCCACACCCTCACCCTCACCCAAACCTAACTCAAACTCTCACACTTACCCTCACCCTCACCCTAAAACTCAACCTCACCCTCAACTTAACCCTAACCTAACCCACACCCACACCCTAACCCTCACCCTAACCCTAAACCTAACCCTCTCCCTCACCCTCACCCTAAAATTAAACCTAACCCTAACCCTCATCCAAAACCTAACCCTAAACCGAATGCTAACCCTAATCCTCACCCTCACTCTAACCCTCACCCTAACCCTACCTTCACCCTAACTCTAACCCTAACCCTACCCTAACCCTCACACTAAACCTAACCCTCAACTTAACCCTAACTCTACCCCTCAGCCTAACGCTGACACTAACGTTAACCCTAACCCTAATCCTCAACCTATCCCTAATCTTTACCCTCACCCTCACCCTAACCCTAACCCTCACCCTCACCCTCAACCTCACCCTCACCCTAACCCTAAAATTAACCCTAACCCTAACTCTAACCATCACACTAACCCTAACACTAAACCTAACCATAACCCTCACCCTAACCCTAACCCACACCCTCACCCTAAACCTAACCCTAAACCTAATCCTAACCCTCACCATAACCCTCACCCTAACTCTCACGATAACCCTAAACCTCACTCTCACCCTAACCTTCACCCTAACCCTTACCTCACCCTAAACCTAACCCTAACACTCACCCTAACCCTCACTCTAACCCTCACCCTCACCGTAACCCTAACCTAACCCTAACCCTCACCCTAACCCTAACCCTCACCCTAACCCTAACCCTAACCCTCACCCTAAACCTCACCCTAACCCTAATAATAACCCTAACCCTCACCCTCACCCTAACCCTCCCCCTAACCCTTAACCTCACCCTAACCCTAACACTAACCTTCACACTATACTTAACCCTCAACCTAACCCTAAATCTACCCCTCAGCCTAACCATCATCCTAACCCTAAACCTAACTCAAACCTTCACCCTCACCCTTATCCTAAACCTCACCCTGAACCTAACCCTAACCCTAAACCTCACCCTCCTCCAAACCTTCACCCTAACCCTTACCCTCATTCTAACCCTAACCCTAACTTTAACCTAACCCTCACTCTAACCCTAAAATTCAACCTACCCCTAATCCTCACCCATACCCTCACCCTCAACCTAACCGTAACCCAAACTCTCAACCTTACCCTCACCCTCACCCTAAACCTCACGCTAACTCTAATCCTCACCCTCACCCTCACCCTTACCCTAAAAATAACCCTAAACATAACGCAAACCCTAACTTTAACACTAACCCTAACCCTAACCCTAACCCTCACCCTAACCCTAACCCACACCCTCACCCTAACCCTAACCCTAAACCTAACCCTAACCCTCACCCTAACCCTAACCATAAACCTAACCCTAACCGTCACCCTAACCCTCACCCAAACTCTCACGATAACCCTAACCCTCACTCTCACCCTAACCCTCACCCTAACCCAGACCCTAACCCTAACACTAATCCTAACCCTAAGCCTCACCCTCACCCTCACCCTAACCCTAATAATAACCCTCATCCTCACACTAACCCTCACCCTAACCCTTAACCTCACCCTAACCCTAACCCTAACCTTCACACTAAACCTAACCCTCAACCTAACCCTAAATCTACCCCTCAGCCTAACCATCATCCTAACCCTAAACCTAACCCAAACCTTCACCCTCACCCTTATCCTAAACCTCACCCTTTACCTAACCCTAACCCTAAACCTCACCCTCCTCAAAACCCTCACCCTAACCCTTACCCTCATTCTAACCCTAACCCTAACCTTAAACCTCACCCTCACTCTAACCCTAAAACTCAACCTACCCCTAATCCTTACCCATACCCTCACCCTCAACCTAACCGTAACCCAAACTCTCACCCTTACCCTCACCATCACCCTAAACCTCAACCTCACCCTCAACTTAACCCTAACCTAACCCACACCCTAACCCTAACCCTCACCCTAACCCTAAACCTAACCCTCTCCCTCACCCTCACCCTAAACCTAAACCTAACCCTAACCCTCATCCTAAACCAAACCCTAAACCTAATGCTAACCCTAATCCTTACCCTCACTCTAACCCTCACCCTAACCCTTAACCTCATGCTAACCTTAACCCTAACCCTACCCTAACCCTCACACTAAACCTAACCCTCAACTTAACCCTAACTCTATCCCTCAGGCTAACACTCACACTAACCCTAACCCTATCCCTAATCCTCAACCTATCCCTAACCTTCACCCTCACCATCACCCTAACCCTAATCCTCACCCTCACCCTAACCCTAATGCTAACTCTAACCCTCACCCTCACCATAACCCTAACCCTAACCTTAACCCTCACCCTAACCCTCACCCTAACCCTAACTCTAACCCTCACCCTCACCCTAAACCTCTCCCTAACCCTAACCATAACCCTCACCCTCACCCTCACTCTAACCCTCACCCTAATCCTTCCCCTCACTCTAAAACTAACCCTAACCCTCAGCCTCAGCCAAACCCTAACCGTAACCCTCACCCTCACCCTAACCCTAACCCTCACCCTAAACGTTACCCCAACCCTAAACGTAACCCTCACCGTAACCCTAACCATCACACTCACCCTTACCCTAAACCTCACTAACCCTAATCCTCACCCTCACCCTCAACCTCACCCTCACACTTACCCTAAAAATAACCCTAAACATAATGCAAACCCTAACTTTAACACTAACCCTAACCCTAACCCTCACCCTAACCCTAACCCACACCCTCACCCTAACCCTCACCCTAACCCTAACCCTAACCCTAAACCTAACCCTAACCCTCACCCTAACCCTCACCCTAACTCTCACGATAACTCTAACCCTCACTTTCACCCTAACCCTCACCCTAACCCATACCTCACCCTAACCGTAACCCTAACCCAGACCCTAACCCTAACTCTAATCCTAACCCTAAGCCTCACCCTTACCCTCACCCTAACCCTAACCCTCACCCTAACCCTTACCCTCACCCTAACTCTAACCGTAACCCTACCCTAACCCTCACACTAAACCTAAACCTCAAGTTAACACTATCTCTACCCCTCAGCCTAACGCTCACACTAACCCGAACTTTAACCCTAATCCTCAATCTATCCCTAACCTTCACCCTCACCGTCACCCTAACACTAATCCTCACCCTCACCCTAACCCTAATGCTAACTCTAACCCTCAACCTCACCGTAACCCTAACCCTAACCCTCACCCTCACCCTAACACTAACCCTAACCCTCACCCTCACCCTAAACCTCTCCCTAACCCTAACCATAACCCTCACCCTGACCCTCACTCTAACTCTCACCCTAAATGTCACCCCAACCCTAAACGTAACCCTCACCCTAACCCTATCCCTAACCCTCACCCTAACTCTTACCTTCACCCTAATCCAAACCCTAAACGTAAACCTAACCCTCACCCTAACCCTTACTCTCACCCTAACCCTCAACCTAAACCTAAGTCTAACCATAACCCTCATCCTAAACCTCACCCTAACCCTAACCCTAACCCTCACCCTCACTCTATCCCTCACCCTAATCCTTCCCCTCACCCTAACACTAACCCTAACCCTCAGCCTCAGCCAAACCCTAACCGTAACTCTCACCCTCAGCCTGACCCTAACCCTCACACTAAACGTCACCCCAACCCTAAACGTAACCCTCATCGTTACCCTAACCATCACCCTAACCCTCACCCTAAACCTTACGCTAACCCTAACCCTCACCCTCACCCTCAACCTCACCCTCACCCTAACCCTAAACTTAACCTTCACCCTCACTCTAACACTCACCCTAATCCTTACCCTCACCCTAACCCTAACCCTAACCCTCACCCTCAGCCTTACCCTAACCCTAAGCCTAATCCTAACCCTAACCCTCACCCTCTCCCTCACCCTAACCCTAACCCTAAACCTCACCCCCACTCTCAACCTCACCCTCGCCATAACCTTAACAAAAACCCTAACCCTAACTCTAACCCTCACCCTCACCTTAACCCTAACCCTAAACCTAACTGTAACCCTCACGCTAACCCTCACCCTAACACTCACAATAACCCTAACCCTCATTCTCACCCTAATCCTCTCCCTAACCCTTACACTCACCCTAACCCTAACCCTAACCCTAACCGTCACACTAACCCTACCCCTCACACTAAACCTAAGCCTCACCCTAACCATAACCCTAACCGTCACTGTCACCGTCACCCTAACCCTAACCCTAACCTTAAACCTCACCCCAACCCTCACACTAAACCTAAGGCTAACGCTAACCCGCACTTTCACCCTAACCCTCACCCTATCCCTCACCCGAAATATAACCCTATCCCTCACCCTAACCCTTACCCTAACCCTAAACCTAACCGTCGCCCTAAACTTAACCCTAAACCTGACCCTAGCCCTCACCCAACCCCTAAACCTAACCCTCACCCTCACTCTATCCCTCACCCTAACCCAATCTTAACCCTAACCCTCACCCTAACCCTAATCCTCACCCTCACCTTCACCCTAACCCTCACCCTCACCCTAACCCTTACATTAACCCTCACCCTAAACCTAACCCTCACCCTCACCCTAACTTTAAGCCTCACCCTAACCCTAACCCTCACCCTAACCATAACCCTCATCCTAACCTTCACCCTAACCCTAACCCTAACCCTCACCCTAACCCTCATCCTAACCCTAACATTAACCCTAAACCTCACCCTCACACTAACCCTCACCCTAACCATAACCCTAACCCTCACCCTCACATTCACCCTCACCCTCTGCCAAATCCTAACCCTAACACTAATCCTAACCCTAACCCTCACCCTCACACTAACCCTAATCCTAACCCTCACCCTAAACCTCACCCTAACCCTAATCCTAGCACTAACCCTCACCCTCACCCTAACCCTCACCCTAACCCTTAACCTCACCGTAACCCGGATCCTAAACCTAATCTTCACACTAAACCTAACCCTCACCCTAACCCTTAATGTACCCTTCAGCCTAACCATCATCCTAACCCTCACACTAACCCTAACCCTCACACTAAACCTAAGGCTAAGGCTAACCCGCACTTTCACCCTAAACCTCACCCTAACCCTTACCCGCCCTCTAAACTTCACCGTCACCCTAACCCTCACCCTGAACCTAACCCTCACCCACACCCTAACCCTCAGTCTCACCCGAACCCTCAACCTCACCCTAACCCTCACCCTTACCCAAACATCACCCTAACCCTAACCCTCACCCTAACTCTAAGCCTAAACTTAACCCTAACCTGCACCCTAAACCTCACCCTAAACCTAATCCTAACCCTCACCCTCACTCTAACCCTCACCCTAATCCTGACCCTCACCCGAACCCTAACCCTAACCCTCACCCTCAGCCAAACCCTAACACTAACCCTAATCCTAACCCTAACCCTCACCCTCACCCTAAACCTCAGCCTAACCCTAAACTTAACCTTCACCCTCACTCTAACACTCACCCTAATCCTTACCCTCACCCTAACCCTAATCCTCACCCTCAGCCTTACCCTAACCCTAAACCTAATCCTATCCTTAACCCTCACCCTCTCCCTCACCCTAACCCTAAACCTCACCCCCACCCTCAACCTCACCCTCACCATAACCTTAACAAAAACCATAACCCTAACCCTAACTCTAACCCTAACCCTCACCTTAGCCCTAACCCTAAACCTAACCGTAACCCTCACCCTAACCCTCACCCTAACACTCACAATAACCCTAAACCTCATTCTCACCCTAATCCTCACCCTAACCCTTACACTCACCCTAACCCTAACCCTACCCGTCACACTAACCCTAACCCTCACACTAAACCTAAGCCTCACCCTAACCCTAACCCTAACCCTAAACCTCACCCTAACCCTCACACTAAACCTAAGGCTAATGCTAACCCGCACTTTCACCCTAACCCTCACCCTATCCCTCACCTGAAATATAACCCTATCCCTCACCCTTACCCTATAACCCTTACCCTAACCCTAACCCTAACCGTCGCCCTAAACTTAACCCTATCCCTGACCCTAGCCCTCACCCAACCCCTAAACCTAACCCTCACCCTCACTCTATCCTTCACCCTAACCCAATCCTAACCCTAACCCTCACCCTAACCCTAATCCTCGCCCTCACCCTCACCCTAACCCTCACCCTCACCCTAACCCTTACATTAACCCTCACCCTAAACTTAACCCTCACCCTAACCCTAACTTTATGCCTCACCCTAACCCTAACCCTCACCCTAACCATAACCCTCATCCTAACCTTCACCCTAACCCTAACCCTAATCCTCACCCTAACCCTAACATTAACCCTAAACCTCACCCTCACGCTAACCCTCACCCTAACCATAACCCTAACCCTCACCCTCACATTCACCCTCACCCTCTGCCAAATCTTAACCCTAACACTAATCATAACCCTAACCCTCACCCTCACACTAACCCTAATCCTAACCCTCACCCTATACCTCACTCTAACCCTAATCCTAACACTAACCCTCACCCTCACCCTAACCCTCACCCTAACCCTTAACTTCACCCTAACCCGGATCCTAAACCTAATCTTCACACTAAACCTAACCCTTACCCTAACCCTAAATCTACCCCTCAGCCTAACCATCATCCTAACCCTCACACTAACCCTAACCCTCACACTAAACCTAAGGCTAAGGCTAACCCGCACTTTCACCCTAACCCTCACCCTAACCCTTACCCGCCCTCTAAACTTCACTGTCACCCTAACCCTCACCCTAAACCTAACCCTCACCCACACCCTAACCCTCAGTCTCACCTGAACCCTCAACCTCACCCTAACCCTCACCCTTACCCTAACATCACCCTAACCCTAACCCTCACCCTAACTCTAAGCCTAAACTTAACCCTAACCTGCACCCTAAACCTCACCCTAAACCTAACCCTAACCCTCACCCGCACTCTAACCCTCACCCTAATCCTTACCCTCACCCTAACCCTAACCCTAACGCTCACCCTCAGCCAAACCCTAACACTAACCCTAATCCTAACCCTAACCCTCACCCACACCCTAAACCTCAGCCTAAACCTAACCCTCACCCACACCCTCAATCTCACCCTCACCCTAACCTTAACAATAACCCTAACCCTAAACATAACCCTAACTCTCACCCTCACTCTCACCCTAACCCTAACCCTAAAACTAATCCTAACCCTCACCCTAACCCGCACCTAACACTCAAGATAACCCTAACCCTCACGCTTACCCTAACCCTCACCCTAAACGTTACCCTCACCCTAACGCTAACCCTAACCCTAACCTTCACACTAACCCTAACCCTCACCCTAACCCTAAGCCTAACCCTCACCCTCACCCTAAACCTAACCCTAACCCTAACACTAACCCTAACACTCACAATAAACCTTACGCTAACGCTAACCCTCATTTTCACCCTAACCCTCACACTAAACCTAACCCTCACCCTAACCATAACCCTAATCCTCACACTCACCCTCACCCTAAACCTCACCCTAAACTTACCCCTAACCCTAACCCTCACCCTAGCCCTCAACCTACCCCTAAACCTAACCCTCATCCTCAACCTAGCCATCCCCCTAAACCTAGCCTAACCCTCACCCTCACACTAACACTCACCCTCACCGTCAACCTAACCCTAAACCTTACACTTACTCTAATCCGCACCTAACACTCAAGATAACCCTTACCCTCACCCTCACCCTAACCCTCACCCTCACCCTCATCCTAATCCTAACCTAACCCATACCCTAACCATAACCCTCACCCTAACCCTAAACCTAACCCTCTCCCTCACTCTCACCCTAAACCTAAACCTAATCCTAACCCTCACCCTAACCCTAACCCTAAACCTAATGCTCACCCTAACCCTAACCCTAAACCTTAACCCACATCCTCAACTTCACCCTAACCCTATCCCTAACCCTAACCCTAACCCTCACCCTAACCCTAATGCTAACCCTAACCCTCACCCTAATTCTCACCCTAACCCTTAACCTCAACTTAACCCTAACCCTAACCCTCACCCTCACTCTAAACTTCGACCTAACCCTGACCCTCACCCTAACACTTACGCGCCCTCTAAACTTCACCATCACCCTAAACTTCACCCTAAACTTAACCCTCACCCACACCCTAACCCTCAGTCTCACCCGAACCTTCAACCTCACCCTAACCCTCAACCTTACCCTAAACATCACCTTAACCCTAACCCTCACTCTAACTCTAAGCCTAACCTTAACCCTAACCTGCACCCTAAACCTAAGCCTAACCCTCACCCTAACCTAAACCCGAACCTTAAACCTAACCCTCACCCTAACCCTAACTCTCACCCTAACCCTCAACCTAATCCTAACCCTAACCCTAACCCTCACCATAAACCTCACCCTAACCCTAACCCTAACCCGAACCCTAACCCGAACCCTAACACTAACCCTCGCCCTAACCCTAACCCTTACCCTCTCCCTAACCCTAAACCTAACCCAAACCCTAACCCTCACACTAACCCTAAACCTCACTCTAACCCTAACCCTCACCCTAACCCTAAACCTCACCCTCACACTTAACCTAACCCTAACCCAAAACCTAACCCTCACCCTAACCTCACACTAACCATAAGGCTAACCTTAACTCTCACTTTCACACTAACCCTTGCCCTAAACCTTACCCTCACCCTCTCCAAAACCCTAACCCTAACCCTCACACTAAACCTAACCCTCACCCTAACCCTAACCCTATCCTTCAACCTAACCCTCACCCAAACCCTAACCCTAACCCTCACCCTAACCTTAACCCTAACCCTAACCATCACGCTCACCCTAGCCCTCACCCTACCCCTAAACCTAAACCTCACCCTCACCCTCCCCTCACCCTACCCCTAAACCTAATCCTCACCCTAACCTTAACCCTCACCATAACCCTAACCCTATGCCTCACCCTAACCCAAACCTTCACCCTAACCATAACCCTCACCCTAACCTTCACCCTAACCCTAACCCTAACCCTCACCCTAACCCTCACCCTAACCCTAACATTAACCCTAATCCTCACCCTCACCCTAACCCTCACCCTAATCATAACCCTAACCCTCACCCTCACACTCACTCTCACCCTCAGCCAAATCCTAACCCTAACACTAATCCTAACCCTAACCCTGACCCTCACCCTCACCCTAACCCTAACCCTCAACCTAAACCTCACCCTTACCCTAATCCTAATCCTAACCCTCACCCTCACCCTAACCCTCACCCTAACCCTTAACCTCACCCTAACCCTAACCCTTACCCTAACCCTCACCCTCATCCTAACCCTCACCCTAAACCTTACCCTCACTCTAACCCTAACCCTAACCTTAAACCTAACCCTCACTCTAACCCTAACCCTCACCTTAAAAATCAACCTAACCCTAATCCTCACCCATACCCTCACCCTCACCGTAACCCTAACCCAAACTCTTACCCTTACCCTCACCCTCACCCTAAACCTCAACCTCACCCTCAACCTAATCCTAACCTAAACCACACCCTAACCCTAACCCTCACCCTAACCCTACACCTAACCCTCTCCCTCACCCTCACCCTAAACCTAAAGCTAACCCTAACCCTCACCCTAAACCTAATGCTAACCCTAACCCTCACCCTCACCCTAACCCTCACCCTAACCCTTACCCTCACCCTAACCCTAACGCTAACCCTACCCAAACCCTCACACTAAACCTAACCCTCAACTTAACCCTAACTCTACCCCTCAGCCGAATGCTCACACTAACCCTAACCCTAACCCTAATCCTCAATCTATCCCTAACTCTCACAATCACCCTCACTCTAGCCCTCACCCTAAACCTAATCCTCACCCTCACCCTAACCCTAATGCTAACTCTAACCCTCACCCTCACCGTAACCCTAACCCTAACCCTAACCCTAAACCTCACCCAAACCCTCACCCTAACCCTAACCCTAACCCTCATCTCACCCTAAACCTCTCCCTAACCCTAACCGTAACCCTCACCCTCACCCTAACCCTCACCCTATCCCTTACACTTACCCTAACCCTAACCCTCATACTAACCCTAACCCTCACCCTAAGCCTAACTCTACGCCTCAGCCTAACCCTTATCCTAATCCTAAACCTAACCCAAACCCTCACCCTAACCCAAACCGTAAAGCTCACCCTAACCGTAACCGTAACCCTCACCCTCACCCTCACCCTACCCTCACCCTAAACGTCACCCCAACCCTAATCGTAACCCTTACCCTAACCCTAACCCTCACCCTAACACTCACGATAAACCTAACCCTCACTCTCACCCTAAGCCTCACCCTAACCGTTACCTCACCCTAACCCTAACCCTAACCCAAACCCTAAACCTCACACTAACCCTAACCCTCACACTAACCCTCACCCTAACTCTTTTTTTCTCTTTCTGTTACAGAATTTTATTATCATTTATCACATTGAGATAAAAATGTTAATTTTGTGTTATATGCAGTTAAAATATACACCTGTGTCTCCATTTCCAGTTGAATGCACTATATAGTAGTTAAAAGTTTTAGATTGTCTCCATTTTAGTCCTTGCTCTGCTTATTACTTTTTAAAATAATTTTTATTGAGATTGTGAATACATAAATTTCATAGATTTCACAGTATTGTGGGATAGTGATACTTAAAGTCACAAACACATTTTAACCTTTGCAAGGCAAATTGTCATTATCATGCTCTATAAAGGCTGTGAGTCCTTTAAGCTTTAACAATACAACTATGTCTTCCGCTTCGGGTGATATGTACATGCCTTTCCTTTTGCTTAGTGGAAGCTGTTCCCTCTTACCTTCTCATTCCCTCACTCCAGTCACTGCCCTTGAGTTGCTTAGTTCTTTTTTTTTTTAATTTAATTTAATTTTATTTGTGAACATACTGTACAGAGGAGTTACAATTACATGGGCAGGATAATGCGTACATTTCTTACCAAGCATTGCAGCCTCTTCCTTTGTTTACCCTTCACATCCCTTCCCAGCCTCCCCCCTCACCCCCAATCCCAATCCTTCTCCTTCCCCCCCTTCCCCCCCCCCCCCCGCACCGACGTTGTAAAGCTCGTTTTGGACATGACAACTTGTACTTCTCATTGTTGCAACAGGTCCACCTGTATCCTTAAATGGTTTTTCCCCATCTCCTCCACAAGTTATAATGACATCAAATATAGTGAAAGCAGGGGTTATACTGTGGGGGAGGGACATACAAAGCAACAAAGAGATAATCTTATAAATGCGTTAGAAGCACGTGCATGAAAGAAAAAAACATTAAAATACATATCTAAGGGTTCATTTTCCTGACATCACGTTATCTGACCTTTTCCGCTTGACTCATACATATACTAGATATTACAAATAAGGGAAACCATGGGACCTATGTTTCTTTGGGCCTGGCTTACTTCACTTAATATAATTTTTTCCAAGTTTTTCCATTTCCTAACAAATGGGGCAATGTCATTCTTTCTGATGGAGGCATAGAATTCCATTGTGTATATATACCACATTTTCTTGATCCATTCATTTACTGAGGGGCATCTGGGTTGGTTCCATATCTTAGCTATGGTAAATAATGCTGCAATAAACATAGTTGTGCTGGTAGCTTTAGTGTGGTCTTGTTTGTAAACATTTGGGTAAATGCCCAAAAGTGGGATTGCTGGGTCATAGGGGAGCTCTATGTGAAGTCTTTTGAGGAACCTCCATACTGCTTTCCAAAGTGGTTGAACAAGTTTACATTCCCACCAACAATGAAGTAAGGTCACATCCCCTCCAGCATCTATTGTTGTTAGAGTTCTTGATTTTTGCCGTTCTAACTGGAGTGAGGTGATATCTCAATGTTGTTTTGATTTGCATTACTTTTATGGCTAGGGATGTTGAACATTTCTTCATGTGTCTATTGGCCATCCTTCTTTCTTCTTCAGAGAAGTTTCTCTTTAAGTCTTTCGCCCACTTATTTATTGGGCAGTTGTTTCTTTGAGGATTTGTTGTTGGGGGGTTTAATTTTTTGAGTTCCAAGTATATTTTAGCTATGAGACCCTTGCCCGTTGTATGGCTAGTGAAGATCTTCTCCCAATCCGTGGGCTTTCTATTGATCTTGCTACCTATGTCCTTTGCCATGCAGAAGCTCTGCAACTTTATGCAATCCCATTTGTCCAACCTTTCTTTGATTTGTTGTGTTTCCGGGTCTCTATTCAGAAAGTTTCGGCCTGAGCCAAGGAGACATAGGGTTTCTCCTATTCCATCCGGTAATGTTTTCAGAGTGTCTGACTTAAGAAACCAATCAAGCCACAGGACCTCAACCTGACCTCACCCTAACTCTTACCCTCACCCTAACCCAAATCCTAACCTTAAACCTAACCCTCACCCTAACCCTAACTCTCACCCTAACCCTCAACCTAAACCTAAGCCTAAACCTAACCCTCACCCTAAACCTCACCCTAACCCTACCCCTAACCTTAACTCTCACCCTCAGTCTAACCCTCACCCTAATCCTTCCCCTCACCCTAACACTAACCCTAACCCTCAGCCTCAGCCAAAGCCCTAACCGTAACCCTCACCCTCACCCTCACACTAACCCTCAACCTAAACGTCACCCCAACCCTAAACGTAACCCTCACCCTAACGCTAACCATCACCCTCACCCTAAACCTCACTCTAACCCTAAACATCACCCTCACCCTCACCCTCACCCTCACCCTAACCCTAACAATAACCCTAACCCTAACCCTAACCCTAACTCTAATCCTCAAACTAACCCTAACCCTAACCCTAACCCTAACCCTCACCCTAACCCTAACCTTCACCCTCACCCTAACCCTAAACTTAACCTAACCCTAACCCTCAACCTAACTCTCACGATAACCCTAAACTTCACTCTCACCCTAACCCTCATCCTAACACTTACCTCACCCTAACCCTAACCCTAATCCAGACTTAAACACTCACACTAATCCTAACACTCACCCTAACCCTAACCCGAACCCTAACCCGAACCCTAACCCTCACCCTCACCCTTAACCTAACACTTACCCTAAAACTTACCCTCACCCTAACCCTCACAGTGACCATAATGCTAACCCTAACACTCACTTTCACCCTAACCCTCACCCTCAATCTAACCCTCACCCTAACCGTAACTCTAACCCTCACACTAAACCTAACCCTCACACTAACGCTAAACCTATACCTCAACCTAACACTCACCCTAACCCTAACAATAACCCTCAACCTACTCCTCACCCCAACCCTAAACTTAACCTTCACCCTCACTCTAACACTCACCCTAATCCTTACCCTCACCCTAACCCTAGCCGTAACCCTCACCTGCAGGGTAACCATAACCCTAAATCTAATACTAACCCTAACCCTCACCCGCACCCTCAGCCTAAACCTCACCCTAACCCTAAACCTCACCCTCACCCTCAACCTCACCCTCACCATAACCTTAACAAAAACCCTAATCCTAACTCTAACTCTAACCCTCACCCTCACCCTAACCCTAACCCTAAACTTAACCGTAACCCTCACGCTAACCCTCACACTAACACTCATGATAACCCTAAACCTCATTCTTACCCTAATACTCATCCTAACCCTTACCCTCACCCTAACCCTAACGCTAACCCTAATCCTCACACTAACCCTAACCCTCACACTAAACCTAAGCCTCACCCTAACCCTAAACCTAACCCTCACCGTCACCCTAACCCTAACCCTCACACTAAACCTAAGGCTAAAGCTAACCCGCACTTTCACCTAACCCTCACCCTAACCCTTACCCTCAACCTAACCCTAAGCCTAATATTAACCCTCACACTAAACCTAACCCTCACCCTAATCTAACCCTATCCCTCACCCTAACCCTCACCTTAACCTTAACCCTAACCATCACCCTAACCTTCACCCTAACCCTTACCCTAACCCTGACCCTACCCCTCACCCTAACCCTAACATTAACCCTAAACCTCACCCTCACTCTAACCCTCACCCTAACCATAATGCTAACCCTCACCCTCACACTCACCCTCACCCTCAGCCAAACCCTAACCCTAACACTAATCCTGATCCTAACCCTCATCCTCACCCTCACACTAACCCTAAACCTAACCCTCACCCTAAACCTCACCCTAACCCTAATCCTAACCCTAACCCTCACTCTCACCCTAACCCTCACCCTAACCCTTAACCTCACCCTAAACCTAACCCTAACCCTAACTAAACTTAAACCTCACCCTAAACCTAAATCTACCCCTCAGCCTAACGATCATCCTAACCCTAAACCTAACCCTAACCCTCAACCTAAACCTCGCCCTCACCCTAACCCTAACTGTCATCCTCACTCTAACTCTCACCCTAATCCTTACCCTCACCCTAACCCTAACCCTAACCCTCACCCTCACCGTAAACCTAACCGTAACACTAACCCTAACCCTCACCCTGACCTCACCCTAACACTAACCCTAACCCTCACCCTAAACCTCACCCTAACCCTAATCCTAACCCTAACCTTCACGCTCACCGTAAACCTAACCCTAACACTAACCCTAACCCTCACCCTGACACTAACCCTAACCCTAACCCTCACCCTAACCCTAATCCTAACCCTAACCCTCACCCTCACCCTAACCCTCACCTTAAACCTTGCTGTCACCCTAACCCTAACCCTAACACTCAAACTAACCCTAAATCTCACACTAACCCTAAACCTACACCTCACCCTAACCCTCATTCTAACCCTAACATTAACCCAAACCCTCACCCTCACAATTACCCTAACCCTAACCCTAACCCTCACCCTAAACCTAACCCTCACCCACACGCTCACCCTCTGCCTAAACTTAACCCTCACCCTAATCCTAACCTTAACCCTGATCCTCACACTCACCTTAACCCTATCCCTAACCCTAACACTAACCCTCACACTAACCCTCACCCTAACCCTAATGCTAACCCTAACCCTCACCCTAACCATTAACCTCAACCTAACCCTAAGCCTAACCCTCAGTCTCACCCGAACCCTCAACCTCACCCTAACCCTCACCCTTACCCTAAACATAAAACTAACCCTAACCCTCACACTAAACCTAAGCCTAACCCTCACCCTAACCCTAATCCTAACCCTCACCCTCACCCTCACCCTAACAATAACCATAACCATAATCCTAACCCTAAATCTAAACCTTACCCAAATTCTAACCCTAACCCTAATCCTCACCCACACCCTCACCCTAACCTAAACCTAATCCTAATCCTCACCCTAACCCTAACCCTAACCCTAACCTTCACCCTAACCCTAACCCTCACCCTAAACCTAATCCTCACCCTATCCCTAACCCTAACCCTCACCCTCACCCAAGACCTCACCTTAACCCTAATCCTCACCCTAACCCTAACCCTAAACCTAACCTTCACCATCACCTTAACCCTAACCCTAACACTCACCCTAAACCTCACCCTAACCCTAACCCTAACCCTCACCCTAACCCTCACCCAAAACCTCACCCTAACCTTAACCCTAAATCTAACCCTCACCCTAACCCTACCCCTAACCCTAAACCTCACCCTAACCCTAACCCTAACCCTAAACCTTAACCTCACCCTAAACCTAACCCTAACCCTAAACCTCACCGGAACCCTCACCCTAAAACTCACCATAAACCTAACCCTCACTCTCACCGTAACCCTCACCCTAACCCTTACCCTCACCCAAACCCTAACCCTAACCCTAACCCTCACACTAAACCTAACACTCACCCTAACTCTAACCCTACCCCTCACCCTAACCCTCACCCTTACCCTAACCCTAACCCTCACCATCACCCTAGCCCTAATCTTACCCCTAATACTAACACTCACACTCACCCTAACCCTTAACCTAATCCCAGCTCTCACCCTCACCCTAAACCTCACCCTCACCCTAACCCTAACCCTCACCCTAAACCTCACTCTAACACTATCCCTAACCCTAAACCTCACCCTAACCCTAAACCTCACCCTAACACTTAGGTTCAACCTAACCCTCATCCAATCCCTAACCTTTACCCTAACGCTAACCCTCTTCCTCACCCTAACCCTAACCCTAAACCTAACCCTCACCCTAACCCTAACACTAACCCTCACCCTAACCCTAAATTTGCCCCTCATCCTAACCGTCATCCTAACCCTAACCCTAAACCTAACCCTAACACTAACCCTCACCCGCACCATAACCTTCACCGTCAGCCTAACCCTAACCCTAACCCTCACCCACACCCTAACGCTCAGTCTCACCCTCACCCTCACCCTCACCCTAACCCTCACCTTCACCCTAAACATCACCCTAACCCTCACCCTCACCCTAACCGTAAGCCTAACCCTCACCCTAACCCTATCCCTCACCCTCACCCTCACCCTGACCCTCAGCCTAACCCTAAACCTAACTCTAATCCTAACCCTAACCCTCACCCCCAACCCTAACCCTCACCCTCACCCTAACTCTAACCCTAATCCTCCCCCTAACCCTAACCCTCACCCTAAAACTCACCCTAACCCTCACTCTAACCCTCACACTAACCCTAACCCTCATGCAATCCCTAACCCTATCCCTCATCCTAACCCTCATCCCAACCCTAACCCTAACCTTCACCCTAACACTAACCCTAACCCTAACCCTCACTCACACCCTAACCCTCACCCTAAACCTAAACCTCACCCACACCCTAAACCTCAGTCTCAATCGAACCCTCACCCTCACCTTAAACCTCAACCTCACCCTACATATCACTCTAACTCTAACCCTCACCCTCACCCTAAGTCTAACACTCACTCGAACCCTAAACCTCACCATTACCCTCACCCTCACCCTCATCCTAACCCTAAACCTAACACTAACCCTCAGCCCCACCCTCACATTAATCCTCACCCTAACCCTCAAACTAACCCTCACCCTATCCCTACTCCTACCCCTCATCCTAAACCTAATCCTAACGCAAACCCTAACTCTAACCCTTACCCTCACTCTCACCCTAACCCTCAACGTCTCCTTAACCCTCACCCTAAACATAACCCTCACCCACACCCTAAACCTCAATTTCACCCTTACCCTCACCCTCACCCACACCCTCACCCTAATCCTCACCCTAACCCGAAGCCTAAACCTTACCCTAACGTTAACACTCACCCTCACCCTCACCCACACCCTAACCCTCAGTCTCACACGAACACTCACCCTCAACCTAGCCCTCACCCTAACCCTAACCCTAACCCTAACCCTCACCCTCACCCTCACCCTCACTCTCACCCTAAACCTAACCCTCACCCTCACCCTAATCCTAACACTCACCCTAACCCTAAAGATCAACCACACCCTAAACCTCAGTTTCAACCTTGCCCTCACCCTCACCCTCACCCTAACCCTCACCCTAAACCGAAGCCTAACCCTTACCCTAACACTAACCCTCACCCTCACCCTCATCCTCACCCACACCCTAATCCTCAGTCTCACCTGAACCATCACCCTGAACCTAGCCCTCACCCTAACCCTAACCCTAACCCTAACCCTCACCCTCGCCCTCACCCTCACAATAACCCTAACCCTCAACCTCACCCTCACCCTCACCATAACCCTAACCCTCACCCTCACCCTAAAAATCACCCTAACACTAACCCTCACCCTAACACTAACCCTAACCCTCACCCTAACCCTAACTCTCCCCTAACCCTCACCCTGATCCTCACCCTAACCCTATCCCTAACCCTTACACTAACCCTGTTCCTCACCCTCACTCTCACCCTAACCCTCACCCTCACCCCAGCCCTCACCCTAACCCTATCCCTAACCCAAATCCTAACCCTAACCCTCACCTTCACCCTCAACCTAATCCTTACCCTAACCCTAACCCTAAACCTCACCCTCACCCTAACCTCACTCTAACCCTAACCCTCACCCTCACCATAAACATCACCCTAACACTAACCCTCACCCTAACCCTAACCCTAACCTTCACCCTAAACCTAACTCTCACCCTAACTCTCACCCTCACCCTGATCCTCACCCTAACCCTAACCCTAACCCTTACCATAACCATAACCCTCACCCTCACCCTCACCCTAACCCTCATACTCACCCTCAACCTAGCCCTCACCCTAACCCTAATCCTAACCCTAGCCCTCACCTTCACCCTCAACGTAACCCTCACCCTAACCCTAACCCTAAACCACACCCACACCCTCACCCTCACGCTAACCCTAATCCTAAACCTCACCCTAACCCTAATCCTCACAATAAACCTAACCCTCCCCCTAACCCTCACCCTAACCCTCAACCTAACCCTCACCCACACCCTAAACCTCAGTTTCCCCTCACCCTCACCCATACCCTCACACTAACCCTCACCCTAACCGTAAGCCTAGCCTTCAACCTAACCCTAACCCTCACCTTCACCCTCAACCTCACCCTCAGCCTAACCCGAAACTTAACCCTAACCTTCACCCTCACCCTAACCCTAATCCTAACCCTCACCCGCGCCCTAACCCTCACCGTCACCCTAACCCTCAACCTAAACCTAACACTCACCCACACCCAAAAATCTCAGTTTCACCCTCACCCTCACCCTAACCCTCACCCTAAACCTAACCCTAATCCTCACCCTCACACCCTCACCCTCATCCTCAACCACACCCAAACCCTCAGTCTCACCCTCACCCTCACCCTAACCCTCACTTTGACCCTAAACATCCCCCTAACCCTAACCCTCACCCGCACCAAAAACATAACTCTAACACTCACCCTAACCCTTACCCTCACCCTCACCTCCAGCCTAAACCTAACCCTAACCCTAATCCTCACCCTAAACCTCACCCTCACCCTCACCCTAACCCTAACCCTAACCCTCACCCTCACCTCACCCTAACTCTAGCCCTAAACCTCACCCGAACTCTCACCCTCACCCTCACCCTCACCATAAACATCACCCTAACACTAACCCTCACCGTAACCCTAACCCTAATCCTCACCCTAACGCTAACTCTCACCCTAACCCTCACTCTCACCCTGATCCTCACCCTAACCCTAACCCTAACCCTTACCCTAACCTTAACCCTCACCCTCACCCTCACCCTCACCCTCAACCTAGCCTTCACTCTTAACCTCAACCTAACCCTAACCTTAACCCTAAAACTCACCCTCACTCTCACCCTTCTCCTAACCCTAATCCTAACCCTAACCCTCATCTTCACCCTAAACCTAACCCTTACCCTAACCCTAACCCTAAACCTCACTCTCACCCTCACCCTCACCCTAACCCTAATCCTAACCCTCACCCTAACCCTAACCCTCACACTAAACCTAACCCTCACCCTAACCCTAACCCTAATCCCCAACCTAACCCTAACCTAAACCTAACCCCCACCCTAAACCTAACCCTAAAACTCACCCTAAACTTAACCCTATCCCTCACCCTCACCCTCACCCTAGCCCTCACCCTACCCCTAATCCTAACACTAACCCTCACCCTAACCCTAACCCTCACCCTAACCCTCACACTAACCCTAAGTCTAACCCTAACCCTCTCTCTCACTGTAACCCTCACCCTAACCCTTATCTTCACCCTGACACTTACCCTAACCCTAAGCCTCACACTAAACCTATCCCTCACCCTCACCTGAACCCTAGCCAAACCCCTCACCCTAACCCTAATCCAAAACCTAACCCTAAACCTTGCCCTAACCCTAAACCTAACCCTCACCCACACCCTAGCCATCACCCTTACCCAATCCTAACCCTAACCCTCACCCTAACCCTAAACCTCACCCTCACGCTAACCCTCACCCTCACCCTAACCCCCACCCTAACCCTGACCCTAATCCTCACCCTCATGCTAACCCTAATGCTAACTCTAAACCTCACCCTCACCGTAACCCTAACATTCACCCTAACCCTCACCCTCACCCTCACCCTAGTCCTCACCCTAACCCTTACCCTCACCCTAAGCCTAACCCTAACCCTAACCCTACCCTCACCCTCACCCTCACCCACACCCCAACCTTCAGACTCACCCTCACCCTCACCCTCACCCTACCCCTAACCCTAACCCTCACTCTCACCCTCTCCCTAACCCTATCCCTAACTCGCACCCTCACCCTAAACATCACCCTAACACTAAACCTCACCCTAATCCTAACCCTCACCCTAACTCTAACCCTTACCCTATCCCTCACCCTCACCCTCACCCTCACCCTAACCCTCACCCTCACCCAGCCCTAACCCTAACCCTAACCCTAACCCTAACTCTACCGAAAACCTCACCCTCATCTTCACCCTTAGCCAAACCCTAACCCTAATCCTAACCCTAACCCTAACCCTCACCCTCACCCAGCCCTCACCCTAACCCTAAACCTAATCCTAACGCTACCAAAAACCTCACCCTCATCTTCACCCTCAGCCTAACCCTAACCCTAACCCTAGTCCTAACCCTAACCCTAACCCTAACCCTCACCCTAACCCTCACTCTAACCCTAACCCTAACCCTAAAACTCAAACTAGCCCTCACCCTATACCTAACCCTAACCCTAAACCTAACCCTCCCCCTCCCCCTCCCCCTAACCCTCACCATCACCCTAAACATCATCCTAACTCTAACCCTCACCCTAACCCTAACCCTAACCCTCACCCTGAACCTAACTCTCACCGTAACCCTCACCCTCACCCTGATTATCACCCTAACCGTAACCCTTACCCTAACCTTAACCCTCACCTTCACCCTCAACCGAACCCTTACCCTAACCCTAACCCTAAACCTCACCCTCAACCTCACTCTCACCCTAACATCAACTTCACCCTCATCCTCAGCCTAACCCTAAACCTAACCCTAACCCTCACCCTAACCCTAACCCTAACCCTCACCTGAACACTAACCCTCATCGTCACCCTAACCCTCAACCTAAACCTAACACTCACCCACACCCAACACCTCAGTTTTACCCTCACCTTCACCCTCACCCTAACCCTCACACTAAACCTAACCCTAACCCTCACCCTCACCCTAATCCTCACCCTCACCCTCACCTTCAACCACATCCTAACCCTCAGTCTCACCTGAACCCTAACATTCACTCCAACCCTCAATTTCACCCTAAACATCACCCTCACACTAACCCTCACCCTCACCCTCACCCTCTCCCTCAGCCTAAACCTAATGCTAACCCTAATCCTACCCCTAAACCTCACCCTCACCCTCACCCTAACCCTAACCCTAACCCTAACCCTCACCCTCACCTCACCCTAACCCTAACCTTAAACCTCACCCGAACTCTCACCATCACCCTCACCCTAACCCTCACCATCACCCTAAACATCACCCTAACACTAACCCTCACCCTAACCCTTACCCTAACCCTAACCCTATTCCTCAACCTAACCCTAACTCTCACCTTAACCCTCACTCTCACCCTGATCCTCACCCTAACCCTAACCCTAACCCTTACCCTAACCCTAACCCTCACCCTCACCCTCACCGTAACCCTCACCCTCACCCTAGCCCTCACATTTAACCTCACCCTAACCCTAACCTTAACCCTAAAACTCACCCTCACCCTCTGCCTAAACCTAATCCTAACCCTAACCCTCAACTTCAACCTCACCCTAGCCCGTACCCTAACCCTAACCCTAAACCTCACCCTCACCCTCACCCTAACCCTAATCCTAACCCTCACAATAACCCTAACCGTCACACTAAACCTAACCTTAACCCTAACCCTCACACTAAACCTAACCCTCACCCTAACCCTAACCCTATCCCTCACCCTAACCCCCAACCTAAACCTAACCCTAAACTTCACCCTAACCTTAACCCTAACCCTAACCCTCACCCTCACCCTAGCCCTCACCCTATCCCTAATCCTAACACTCACCCTCACCCTAACCCTAACCCTCACCCTAACCCTCAAACTAACCCTAAGGCTAACCCTAACCCTCACTCTCACCGTAACCCTCACTCTAACACTTACATTCACCCTAACACTTACCCTAACCCTAACCCTCACATTTAAACTAACCTTCACCCTCACCCTAACCCTAACCCTAAACCTTGCCCTAACACTAAACCTAACCCTGAACCTCACCCTAGCCTTCACCCTTGCAAAATTCTAAATTTAACCCTCACCGTAACACTCAACCTCACCCTAAGCCTCACCCTCACCCTAAACCTCACCCTAAACCTAACCCTAAAGCTCACCCTCACCCTAACCCTCACCCTAACCCTTACCCTCACCCTCACCCTCGCCCTAACCCTAACCCTCATAGTAACCCTAACCCTCAACCTAACCCTAACACTACCCCTCAGCCTAACCCTCATTCTAACCCTAAACCTAATCCAAATCCTCACCCTGACACTGACCCTAACCCTAACCCTCACCCTCACCCTAACCCTTACCCTCATCCTAACTCTAACCCTAACCCTAACCCTCACACTAAACCTAACTCTCAACCTAACCCTAAATCTACACCTCAGTCTAAAGCTCACCCTAACGCTGACCCTAACCCTAATCCTCACCCTATCCCTAAGCCTAACCATAACACTCACCCTCAACCTTGCCCTCACCCGAATCCTAACCCTAATCCTCACCCACACCCTAACCCTAATGCTAACTCTAAACAGCATCCTCATCATAACCCTAACCCTCACCCTAACCCTAATCCTAAACCTAACCCTCACCCTGACCCTAACCCTAACCCTCACCCAAAACCTCACCTTATAACTAACCCAAACCCTAACCTTCACCGTCAACCTAAACCTAACCTAAACCACACCCTAAACCTAGCCCTCACCCTAACCCTAAACCTAACCCACAACCTCACCTTCACCCTAACCCTAAACCTAACCCTAACCCTAAACCTTACCCTAACCCTAAACCTAACCCTCACCCTCACCCTAGCCCTCACTCTAACCCAATCCTAAGCCTAAACCTCTCCCTAAGCCTAACCTTACCCTCACCCTAACCCTCTCCCTCACCCTCACCCTAACCATCACCATTATCCTAACCCTCACCCTAACCCTTACCCTTACTCTAACCCTAGCCCTAACCCTAACCCTAACCCTCACACTAAACTTAACCCTCAACCTAACCCTAAACCTACCCATCAGCCTAAAGCTCATACTAACACTAATGCTAAGCCTAATCCTCACCTTATCCCTAAGCCTAACCCTAACCCTCACCCTCACCCTCAACCTAGCCCTCACCCTAACCCTAACCCTAATCCTCACCCTCACGCTAACCCTAATGCTAACTCTAAACCTCACCCTCACCATAACCCTAACCCTCACCCTAACCCTAACCCTCAACCTAACCCTCACCCTAACCCCAACCTTAACCCTAACCCCCACCCTAAACCTCACGCTAACGGTAACCTTAAACTTAACCCTCACCCTCAACCTAAGCCTAACCTAACCCACACCCTAAACCTAACCCTAACCCTAACCTTAACCCTATCCCTCACCCTCACCCTCACCCTCACCCTAAACCTAACCCTAACTCTCACCCTAACCCTAACCTTCAGCCTAATGCTAACCCTAACACTCACCCTAACCCTAACACTCACCCTAACCCTTACCCTCACCCTAACCCTAACCCTAACCTTCACACTAAAGCTAACCCTCAACCTAACCCTAAACCTTCCACTCAGCCTAAGGCTCACACTAACTGTAACCCTAAACCTAATCCTCACCCTATACCTAAACCTTACCCTAAGCCTTACCCTCACCCTCGCCCTCACCCTAACCCTAACCCTAATCATCACCCTCACCCTAAGCCTAATGCTAACTTTAACCCTCACCCTCATCGTGATCCTAACCCTAACCCTAACCCTCAGCCTAACCGACGCCATAACCCTAACACTAACCCTCAACCTAAAACTCACCGACAACCTAACCCTAACTCTACCCCTCACCCTCACCCTAATCCTCACTCTAACCCTTACCCTCACCCTAACCCTAACCTTCACACTAACCCTAACCCTCAATTTAACCTTAAACCTACCCCTCAGCCTAACCCTCATCCTAACCCTAAACCTAACACAAACCCTCACCCTCAACCTAACCCTCACCCTCAACCTAGCCCTCATCCTAACCGTAACCCTAATCCTCACCCTCACCCTCACCTTCACCCTCAGCCTAACCCTCACCCTCACCCTAACCCTTACTCTCACCCTAACCCTAACTCTAACCCTCACCCTCAGCCATACCCTGAACCTAACCCTAACCCTAATCCTCTCCCTCAACCTCACCATAACCCTAACAATAACCCTAACCCTGACCCTTACCCTAACCCTAATCCTAACTCTAACCCTCCCCTAACCCTAACCCTAACCCTAACCCTCACGCTAACTCTAACTTTAACCCTAAAACTCAACCTCCCCCTCGCCCTAAACCTAACCCTAACTCTAACCGTAACCCTCACCCTAACCCTCACACTAAAACTCACGATAAACCTTACCCTCACCCTCAGCCTAACCCTCAACCTAACCCTTACCCTCACCAAAACACTAACCCTAACCCTAACCCTCACATTAAACCTAACCCTCACACTAACTCTAACCCTAAGCCTCATCCTAACCCTCACCCTTACCCTAACGCTAACTCTCACCCTCACCCTAGCCCTAACCTTAGCCCTTATCCTAACAGTCACCATCACATTAACCCTAATCATAACCCTAACCCTAACCCTCACCCTCAGCCTAACCCTCACCCTAACCCAAACCCTAACCCTAACCCTCAATCTAACACTCACCCTAACCCTAACCCTAACCCTCACCCTAACTCTCACCCTAACCCTAAACCTAACCCTCACCCTAACCCTCACCCTAACCCTAACCCTAACCCTACACCTCACACTAGCCCTAACCCTCACCCTAACCCTAACCCAATCCCTCACCGAAACCTTAACCCTAATCCTAACCCTCAACCTAAACCTAATCCTGACCCTAACACTTACCCTAAACCTCACCCTAACCTTAACCCTAACCTTCACCCTAATCCTAACCCTCACCCTCAATCTAACCCTCGCCCTCACCCTAACCCTCACCTTAACCCTTACCGTCACCCTAACACTAACCCTAACCCTCACACTAAACCTAACACTCAACCTAACCCTAAATCTACACCTCAGTCTAAAGCTCACAATAACCCTAACCCTCACCCTCACCCTCACCCTAACCCTCACCCTAACCCTAATCCTAACCCTAACCCTGACCCTAAACCTCACCCTCAGCCTAACCCTCACCCTAACCCTCACCCTAACCCTCAATCTAACACTCACCCTAACCCTAACCCTAACCCTCACCCTAACTCTCACCCTAACCCTAAACCTAACCCTCACCCTAACCCTAAACCTAACCCTAAACCTCACACTAACCCTAACCTTCACCCTAACCCTAACCCAATCCCTCACCGAAAACCTTAACCCTAATCCTAACCATCAACCTAACCCTAATCCTGACCCTAACACTTACCCTAAACCTCACCCGAACCCTAACCCTACCCTTCACCTTAATCCTAACCCTCACCCTCAATCTAACCCACGCCCTCACCCTAACCCTCACCTTAACCCTTACCGTCACCCTAACACTAACCCTAACCCTCACACTAAACCTAACACTCAACCTAACTCTAAATCTACACCTCAGTCTAAAGCTCACAATAACCCTAACCCTCACCCTCACACTCACCCTAACCCTCACCCTAACCCTAACCCTAACCCTGACCCTAAACCTCACCCTACTCCTCATCTTAACCCTCACACTTACCCTAACCAGAACTCCCACCCTCACCCTAGTCCTAACCTTACCCCTTATCCTAATACTCACCCTCAGTCTAACCCTAACCCTAACCCTAACCATAGCCCTCACCCTCACCCTCACCCTAACCCTAACCCTAACTCTCACCCTAACCCTCACCCTAAACCTTACCCTCACCCTAACACTAACCCTAACCCTCACACTAAACCTAACCCTCAACCTAACCCTAACCCTACCCCTCAGCCTAAAGCTCAGAATAACCCTAACCCTAACCCTAATACTCACCCTATCCCTAAACCTAACCCTAAGCCTCACACTCACCCTAGCCCTCACCCTAGCCCTAACCCTAACCCTCACTCTCACCCTAAGCCTAATGCAAACTCTAACCCTCACTCTCACCGTAACCCTAACCCTAACCCTATCCCTCAGCCTAACCCTCACCCTAAACCTAACTCTCACCCTAAACCTTACCCTCACCCTAACCAGAACCCTAAACCTAACCCTCACACTAACCCTAAGAATCACCCTAACCCTAACCCTACCCCTCAGCCTAACCCTCATCCTAAACCTCCCCCTAAACCTAACCCTAACTCTAACTGTAACCCTCACCCTAATTCTCACCCTAAAACTCACGATAACCCTAACCCTCATCCTCACCCTAACCCTCAACCTAACCCTTACCCTCACCAAAAAACTAACCCTAACCCTAACCCTCACATTAAACCTAACCTTCACCCTAACTCTATCCCTAAGCCTCATCCTAACCCTCATCCTTACCCTAATGCTAACCCTCACCCTCACCCTAGCCCTAACCTTACCCCTTATCCTAACACTCACCCACACACTAACCCTAATCCTAACCCTAACCCTAGCCCTCACCCTCACCTTAACACTCCCCCTAACCCTAACCTTAACCCTAAATCTCAATCTAACACTCACCCTAACCCTAACCCTAAACCTCACCCTAAATCTCACCCTAACCCTAAACCTAACCCTCACCCTATCCCTCACCCTAACCCTAAACCTAACCCTAAACCTTACACTATCCCTAACCGTCACCCTAACCCTAAACTTCACCCTCACGCTCACCCTCATTCTAACCCTAACCTTAACCCTCACCCTAACCCTAACCCAATCCCTCACCGTAACCCTAACCCTCACCCTAACCCTCAACCTAACCCTAACCCTAACCTTAACCCTTACCCTAAACCTCACCCTAACCCTAACCCTAACCTTCACCCTAATCCTAACCCTCACCCTCAATCTAACCCTCACCCTCAGCCTAACCCTCACCCTAACCCTTATCGTCACCCTAACACTAACCCTAACCCTCACACTAAACCTAACCCTCAACCTAACCCTAAATCTACACCTCAGTCTAAAGCTCACAATAACCCTAAACCTCACCCTCACCCTCACCCTAACCCTCACCCTAACCCTAACCCTAACCCTAACCCTGACCCTAAACCTCACCCTACTCCTCATCTTAACCCTCACACTTACCCTAACCCTAACCCTCACCCTCACCCTAGCCCTAACCTTACACCTTATCCTAATACTCACCCTCAGTCTAACCCTAACACTAACCATAACCCTAGCCCTCACCCTCATCCTAACCCTCACCCTAAACCTAACCCTAACCCTCACCCTCACCCTAACCCTAACCCTAACTCTCAGCCTAACCCTCACCCTAACCCTTAACCTCACCTTAACACTAACCCTAATCCTCACACTAAACCTAACCCTCAACCTAACCCTAACCCTACCCCTCAGCCTAAAGCTCAGAATAACCCTAACCCTAACCCTAATCCTCACCCTATCCCTAAACCTAACCCTAAGCCTCACCCTCACCCTAGCCCTCACACTAGCCCTAACCCTAATGCTCACTCTCACCCTAAGCCTAATGCTAACTCTAACCCTCACTCTCACCGTAACCCTAACCCTAACCCTATCCCTCACCCTATTCCTCACCCTAAACCTAACCCTCACCCTCACCCTAACGCTCACCCTAAACCTTACCCTCACCCTAACCAGAGCCTTCACACTAACCCTAAGCCTCACCCTAACCCTAAACCTACCCCTCAGCCTAACCCTCATCCTAACCCTATATCTAACCCAAAACCTCATCCTAACCCTAACCCTAACCCTCACCCTCAACCTAACCTTAACCCTAACCCTTATCCTAGTCCTAAACCTCACCCTCACACTAACTCTAAAACTAACCCTAACCCTAACACTCACCCTCACCCTCACCATAACCCTAATCCTATCCCTAACCATCACCCTAACCCTAACCCTCACACTAAACCTAACCCAAACCTTCATCCTCACCCTAACCCTAACCCTAACCCTAACCCACAACCTAACCCTAACTCTCACATTAATCCTAAACCTAACCCTCACCATCACCCTAACTCTAATCCTCACCCTATACCTGACCCTAATCCTAACCCTTACCCTCACCCTAGGCCTCACCCTACCCCTAACACTAAACCTCACCCTGACCATAACCCTAATGCTAACCCTAAACCTCACCCTGACCCTAAACCTCAACCTCACCCTAACCCCCACCCTAACCCTTACCCTCACCCTAACCTGAATCCTAAACCTAACCCTCACACTAACCCTAATCCTCACCCTAAACCTTACCCTCACCCTAACCAGAACCCTAAATCTAACCTTCACACTAAACCTAAACCTCACCCTAACCCTAACCCTATCTCTCAGCCTAACCCTCATCCTAACCCTAAACCAAACGCTCACCCTAAACCTAACCCTAACCCTAACCCTCATCCTAACCCTAACCCTAATCCTAACACTCACCCTCACCCTAACCCTAACCCTCAACCTTACCCTCACCATAACACTAACCCTCACCCTAAATCTAACCCTAACCCTAACCCTCAACCTAAAACTCACTGTAACACTAACCCTACCCCTAACACTCACCCTCACCCGAACCCTCAACCTAAACCTTATCCTCAACCTAACCCTCACCCAAATCCTAACCCTCACCCTAACCCTCACTCTAACCCTAACTCTAACCATAACCCTCATACTAACCCTAACCCTCACCCTATCCCTAACCCTACCCCTCATCCTAATCCTCATCCTAACCCTAAACCTAACCCTCAACCTAACCCTAACCCTAACCCTAACTCTCACCCGCCCCCTAACCCTCACCG
The DNA here is from genome assembly GCF_019054845.1 of Dipodomys spectabilis. Taxonomy (NCBI): domain Eukaryota; kingdom Metazoa; phylum Chordata; class Mammalia; order Rodentia; family Heteromyidae; genus Dipodomys; species Dipodomys spectabilis. Next base: position 153,435 of record NW_024871265.1, on the reverse strand, counting down.
TCACCCTAACCCTCACCCTAAACATAACCTTCACCCACACCATAACCCTCAATCTCACCTGAACTCGAACCCTCAACCTAAATCTCAACCGCACCCTAAATATCACCCTAACTCTAACCCTCACTCTAACCCTACGCCTAACACTTACCCTAACCCTAACACTCACACTCACCCTCACCCTCAACCTCACCATTAGCCTAACCCTAATCCTAACCCTAACCCTCACCCGCACTATCACCCTAAAAATAACCCTAACCCTAACCCTAACCCTCACCCTCACCGGCACCCTAACCCTCAACGTCAGCCTAACCTTCACCCAAAACCTAAACCTTACCCACACCCTAAACCTCAGTTTCACCCTCCCCTTCCCCCTCACACTCACCCAAACCCTCAACCTAAACCTGAGCCTAACCCTCACCCTCACCCTAACCCTCACTTTCACCCTAAACATCACCCCAACCCTAATACTCACACTAACCCTAACCCACCCTCAACTCTAAAGCTAACCCTAACCCTCACCCTTACCCTAACCCTAACCCTCACCCTAACCCTAACCCTCACCCTATCCCTAACCCTACCCCTCATTCTCACCATCATCCTAACCCTAAACCTAACTTTCACCCTAACCCTAACCCTAACCCTAACACTCACCTGCACCCTAAACCTCACCATCACCATAACCCTCACCATAAACCTAATCCTCACCCACACCCTAACCCTCAGTCTCACCCGAACCTTCATCCTCATCCTAAACCTCAACCTCACCCTAAATATCACCCTAACTCTAACCCTCACCCTAACCCTAAGCCTAACATTCACTCTAAACCTAACCCTCACCATCCCCCTCACCCTCACCCTCAGCCTAACCCTAAATCTAACCCTTACCCTAACCCTCACCCTCACCCTAATCCTCACCATAACCCTAACCCTAACCCTCACCCTCATCCTAACAATCACCCTAAACCTAGGTCTAAACCTTACCCTAGCGCTAACCCTCACCCTCACCCTCACCCACACCATAACCCTCAGTCTCACCCGAATTGTCACCCTCACCTTAGCCCTCACCCTCACCCTAACCCTAACCCTCACCCGCACCCTGATCCTCACCCTAAACCTAACCCTAACACTTACCCTCACCCTCATCCTCACCCTCACCCTCACCCTCACCTTAGACCTAACCCTAATCCTAACCCTAACTGTAACCCTAACTCTCACCCTAACCCTCACTCTAACCCTAACCCTAAACCTAACCCTCACCCTAACACTCACCCTAACCCTAACCGCAACCCTAACTCTCACCCTAACCCTCACCCTAACCCTAACCCTCACCCTAACCCTAACCTTACCGCTTATCCTAACCCTCATCCTAACCCTAACCCTAAACCTCATCCTAACCCTCACCCTAAACCTAACTCTCACCCACACCCTAACCCTCACCCTAACGCTAAGCCTAACACTCACCCTACAAACACCCTAAACTTAACCCTCACCATTACCCTAACCCTAACCCTAACCCTCACCCTCACCCTAAACATCACCCTAACACTACCCCTCACCCTAACCCTAACCCTAACGCTCAACCTAAACCTAACTCTCACCTTAACCCTCCCCGTCCCCCTGATCCTCACCCTAACACTAACCCTAACCCTAACCCTCACATTAACGCTAACCCTCAAATTAACCCTAAACCTAAACCCTCAGCCTAACCCTCATCCTAACCCTAAACCTAACCTAAACCCTCACCCTCAATCTAGCCCTCACCCTAACCCTAACCCTCACCCTCACCCACACCCTCAGCCTAACCCTCACCCTCACCCTCACCCTCACCCTAACCCTTACACTCACCCTAACCCTAACCCAAACCCTCACCCTCAGCCTAACCCTAACCCTAACCATAATCCTAACCCTAACCCTCACCTTCAACCTCACCCTAACCCTAACCCTAACCCTAACCCTCTCCCTCACCCTCACTATAACCCTAACCCTAACCCTAACCCTCACCTGCACGCTAACCCTCACCGTCCCCCTAACCCTTATCCTAAACGTGACCCTCACCCACACCCTAAACCTCAGTTTCACCCTCACCCTCACACTCACCCTAGCCCTCAGCCTAAACCTAACCCTACCCCAAACCCTCACCCTCACCCTCACCCTAACCCTAACCCTAACCCTCACCCTCACCCTAAACCTAACTCTCACCCTAACACTCACCCTCACCCTGATCCTCACACTAACTCTAACCGTAACCCTTACCGTAAGCATAACCCTCACCCTCACCCTAACCCTCACACTCAACCTATCCCTCACCCTAACCCTAATCCTAACCCTAACCCTCACCTTTACCCTCAACCTAACCCTTACCCTAACCCTCACCCTCACCCTAAACCTAACCCTAAACCTCCACTTAACCCTAATCCTCAAAGTAAACCTCACCGTAAACCTAACCCTAACCCTCACCCTAAACCTAACCCTAACCCTCACCCGCACGCTAACCCTCACCGTCCCCCTAACCCTTACCCTAAACGTAACCCTCACCCACACCCTAAACCTCAGTTTCACCCTCACCCTCACACTCACCCTTACCCTAGCCCTCACCCTAACCTTAGGCCTAACCCTCACCCTAACCTTAACCCTCACCTTCACCCTCACACTAACTCTCACCCTAACCCTAACCCTAACCTAAACCCTCACCCACACCCTAGCCCTCACTGTCACCCTAACCCTCAACCTAAACCTAACACTCACCCACACCCTAAACCTCAGTTTCACTCTCACCCTCACCCTCACGTTAACACTCACCCTCACCCTAATGCTCACCCTGACCCTCACCTTCAGCCACAACCTAACCCTCAGCCTCACCCTCACCCTCACCCTCACCTTATCCCTCACTTTCACCCTAAACATCACCCTAACCCTAACCCTCACCCTCACCCTAAACCTAAACGTAACCCTCACCCTAACCCTAACCCTCACCATCACTCTCAGCCTAACCCTAACTCTAATCCTAACCCTAACCCTCACCCTCAACTCAACCTAAACCTAACCCTAAACCTCACCAGAACTCTCACCCTCACCCTCACCCTAACCCTCACCCTAAACATCACCCTAACAATAACCCTCACCCTGAACCTCACCCTCACTCTAGTCATCACACTTACCCTCATCCTAATCCTAAACTTAACCCTAAATGGCAGCCTCATCCTCACCCTCAGCCTAAACTTGATCTTAACACTAACCCTCAACTTCATCCTCAACCTAACCCTTACCCTAGCTCTAATCCTAATCCTCACCCTCACCCTCACCCTAACCCTAATCCTAACCCTAACCCTCACACTAAACCTAACCCTCACTCTAACCCTAACCCTAATCCTAACCCTAACCCTTACCCTCACACTAAACATAACCCTCACCCTAACCCTAACCCTATCCCTCACCCTAACCCCCACCCTAAACCTAACCCTAAACCTCGCCCTAACCTTAACCCTAACCCTAACCCTCACCCTCACCCTAGCCCTCACCATACCCCTAATCCTAACACTCACCCTCACCCTAACCCTAACCCTCACGCTAACCCTCACGCTAAACCTAAGGCTAAACCTAACCTTCACTCTCACCGTAACCCTCACCCTAACCCTTATCTTCACCCTAACACTTACGCTAATCCCAACCCTCACACTAAACCTAAACCTCACCCTCACCCTAACCCTAACCCTACACTTCACCCTAACCCTAACCGTAACACTAACCCTAAACCTTGCCCTAACCCTGAACCTAAACCTCACCCTCACCCTAGCCCTCACCCTTAACCAATCCTAACCCTAACCCTCACCCTCACCCTAATCCTCTACCTCACCTTAACCCTCACCCTAACCCTTACCCTCACCCTAACCCTTACCCTAACCCTAACCCTAACCCTAACCATCACACTAAAATTAACACTCAACCTAACCCTAAATCTACCCCTCAGTCTAAAGCTCACACTAACCCTAATCCTAACCTTAATCCTCAACCTATCCCTAAGCCTAACCCTAACACTCACCCTCACCCTTGCCCTCACCCTATCCCTAACCCTGATCCTCACCCTCACCCTAACCCTAATGCTAACTCTAACCCTCACCCTCATTGTAACCCTATATCTCATCCTAACCATAACCCTCACACTAAACCTCACCCTAAACCTTACCCTAACCCTAAACTTCACCCTAAACCGCACCCTATCCCTGACCCTAACCCTAACGCTCACCCTCAACCTAACCTAAACTAACCCACACCCTAAACCTAACCCTCACCTTAACACTAACCCTAACCCTCACCCTCACCTTCACCCTAACCCTAAAGCTAAGCCTAACCCTCACCCTAACCCTAACCCTAACCCTAGTGCTAACCCTAACACTGACCCTCATCCTAACCCTCAACCTAATCCTTACCCTCACCCTAACCTTAACCTAAACCACACCCTAAACCTGACCCTCAACAAAACCCTAACACTACCCCGCAGCCTAAAGCTCAGACTAACCCTAACCCTAACCCTAACCCTAACCCTAACCCTAACTCTCACCCAAACCCTCACACTAACCCTAAGGCTAACCCTAACCCTCAATCTCACCCTAAACCTCACCCTAACCCTTACCTTCACCCTAACAATTACCCTAACCCTAACCTCACCCTAAATCTAAACCTCATCCTAACCCTAAGCCTAACCATAATCCTCACCCTATCCCTAAGCCTGACCCTAACCCTCACCCTCACCCTAGCCCTCACCCTAACCCTACCCCTAGGCGTCACCCTGAACCTAACCCTAACCTTAACCCTAACCCTCACACTAAACCTAACCTGAACCAAACCCACATCCTAAACCTAACCCTCACCCTAACCGTAACCCTATCCCTTACCCTCACCCTAACCCTAAACCTAACCCTAACTTTCACCCTAACCCTAACCCTAACATTAATGCTAACCCTAACACTCACCCTCACCCTAACGCTCACACTAACCATAACCCTCTCCCTAACCATAACTCTAACCCTCACACGAAACTTAACCCTCAACCTAACCCTAACCCTACCCGTCAGCCTAAAGCTCAGACTAACCCTAACCCTAACCCTAATCATCATCCTATCCCTAAACCTAACCCTAACCCTCACCCTCACCCTAGCCCTCACCCTAACACTAACCCTAATTCTCACCCTCACCCTTAGCCTAATGCTAACTCTAACCCTCACCCTCACAGAAACCCTAACCCTAAACCTAACCCTAACACTCACCCTAACCCTCACACTCACCCTAACCCTAACCCTCACCCTAACCCTTACCCTCACACTAAACCTAACCTTAACCTTAACCCTCACACTAACCCTAACCCTCAACTTAACCCTAAACCTACCCCTCAGCCTAACCCTCATCCTAACCCTAACACTAACAAAAACCCTCACCCTCACCCTAACCCTCACCCTAGCCCTCACCCTAACCCTAACCCTAACCCTCAACCTCACCCTCACCCTCACCCTCAGCCTAACTCTCACCCTAACCCTAACCCTCACCGTAACCCTTACCCTCACCCTAACCCTAAACCTAACCCTCACCCTCAGACTAACCCTAACCCTAACCCTAATCCTAACCCTAACCCTCACCTTCAACCTCACCCTAAATCTAAACCTAACCCTAACCCTCTCCCTCACCCTCACCATAATCCTAAAAATAACCCTAACCCTAAACCTAACCCTAACTCTAACCCTCAACCTAACCCTAATCCTAACCCTCTCACTAACCCTAACGCTCAACCTAACCCTCACCCCAACCCTTACCCTCACCCTCACCCTAACAATCACCCTAACCCTTACCCTCACCCTAACCCTAACCCTAACCCTCACCCTCACTCTAACCCTCACCCTAACCCTTACCTCACCCTAACCCTAACCCTAACCCTAAATCTCACACTAACCCTAACCCTCAACTTAACACTAAACCTACATCTCAGCATAACCCTCATCCTAACCCAAAACATAACCCAAACCCTCGCCCTCACCCTAACACTCACCCTCACCCTAGCCCTCACCCTACCCTAACCCTCACACTCACCCTCACCCTCAACCTCAGCCTAACACAGACCCTCACTCTAACCCTGACCCTAAACCTTACGCTCACCCTAACCCTAACTCTCACGCCCAGTCTTACCCTAACCCTAATCCTAACCCTAACCCTCACCCCAACCTCACCCTAAACATAACCCTAACCCTAACCCTCTCCCTCACACTCACCATAACAATAAAAATAACCCTAACCCTTACCCTAACCCTAACTCTAACCCTCACCCTAACCCTAACCCAAACTCTAACCTGCACCCTAACTCTATCCCTAACCCTAAACCTCAACCTCACCCTAACCCTCACCTTAAAACTAAATATAACCCTAACCCTCACCTTAAACCTCACCCTAAAACTCACGATAACCCTAACCCTCACTCTCACCCTAACCCTCAACCTAAACCTTTACCCACACCCAAACCCTAACCCTAACCCTAACCCCCACATTAAACCTAAACCTCACCCTAACTCTAACCCTACCCCTCATCCTAACCCTCACCCTTACCCTAACCCTAACCCTCACCCTCAACCTAGCCCAAAACTTACCCCTTATCCTAATACTCACCCTCACCCTAACCCTAGACCTCACCCTCACCCTAACCCTCACCCAAACCCTAAACCTAATCCTAACCCTCACCCTAACCCTAACCCTAAATCTCACTCTAACCCTCACCCTAAACCTAAACCTAACACTCACCCTAAACCTCACCCTAACCCTAAACCTAACCCTAACCATCACACTAACCCTAACCCTCACCCTAACACTAACCCTAACCCTCAACCTAACCCTCATCCTAAACCTAACCCTAACCCTCACCCTAACCCTAACCCTAACCCTAACCCTCACCCGCACCCTAACCTTCAGCATCACCCTAAACCTCATGCTAACCCAAATCCTAACCCTAATCCTCACCCTAACCCTAACCCTCACCCTAACCCTCAACCTAACCCTAACCCTAACCCTTACCCTAAAACCTAACCTAACCCTAAACCTAACCTTCACCCTCACTCTAACCCTCACCCTAATCCTAACACTCGCTCTAATCCTCACCCTAACACTCACCCTCAGCCTAACCCTAACCCTAACTCTAATGCTAACCCTCACCCTCACCCTCACCTTCAGCCTAAACCTCACCCTAACACTAACACTCACCCTCACCCTCAACCTCACCCTCAACCTAAATCTAAAAATAACTCTAACCCTAACCCTAAACCTAATTCAAACCCTCAACCTAAACCTCACCCTAACACTAACCCTAACCCTTACCCTAACCCTAACCCTAACCCTGACCCTCACCCTCACCCTAACCCTACCCCTAACCCTAACCCTAACCCTCACCCTAACACTCACAATAACCCTAACCCTCACTCTCACCCTAACCCTTATCCTAACCCTTACGCTCACCCGAACCCTAACATAATCCTAACCCTAACTCTCACACTAACCCTAACCCTCACCTCAAACCTAACCCTCAACCTAACCCTAACTCTAACCCTCACCCTCACCCTACACCTAACCCTAACACTAACCCTAAGGCTAACCCTAACCCTAACACTCTCACCCTAAACCTCACCCTAAACCTTACCCTCAACCTAACCCTAACCCTAACACTAACTCTCACATTCATCCTAAACCTCACCCTAACACTAACCCTATCCCTCACCCTAAACCTCAACCTAACCCTAAACCTAACCCTCACCCTAACCTTAACCCTAAACCGAACCCTATCCCTTACACTAAGACTCACCCTAAACCTAACCCGAACCCGAACCCTAACCTTAACCCTAACCCTAACCCTCACACTCACCCTAGCCCTCAACCTACCCCTAATCCTAACAATCACCCTCACCATAACCCTAAACCTCGCCCTAACCCTCACACTAAACCTAAGGCTAACCCTAACCCTCACTCTCACCCTAAACCTCACCCTCACCCTAACCCTCACCTTCACCCTAACCCTCACCAGAACCCTTACCCTAATCCTCACCTCACCCTGATCCTAATTCTAACTCTAACCCTCACCCTCACAGTAACCCTACCCCTAACCCTACACCTCACCCTAACCCTTATCCTAACCATAACCTAACCCTAACCCTCACCCTAAACCTCACCCTAACCCTAACCCGAAACCTAACCCTCACCCTCAACCTAATCCTCACCCTAACCCTTACCCTCACCATAACACTAACCCTATCCCTAACCCTCAGTCTAACCCTAAACCTCACCCTAACTCTAACCCTATCCCTCAGCCTAAACCTCATCCTAACCCTAAACCTAACCCAAACCCTCACCCTCACCCTCAACCTGACCCTCACTCTCACCCTAGCCCTCACCTTCACCATAACCCTAACAATAACCCTAACCCTAACCCTAACCCTAACTCTAACCCTCAACCTAACCCTAAACCTAACCCTCTCCCTAACCCTAATCCTAACCCTCACCCTAACCCTCACCCTAACCCTAACCCTCACCCTCACCCTAACCCTTACCCTCACCCCAACCCTAACCCTAACCCTCACACTAAACCAAACCCTCAACCTAACCCTAAACCTACCCCTCAGCCTAAAGCTCAGACTAAACCTAACACTAACCCTAATCCTCACCCTAACCCTCACCCTAACCCTAACCCTAACCCTAACGCTCAACCTAAACCTCACCCTAACCCTAACCCTCACCCTCACCCTAATCCTCACCCTAACCCTAACCCTCACCCTCACCCTAACCCTCACCCTAACCCTTACCCTAACCCTCACACTCACCCTAACCCTAACCCTAACCCTCACACTAACCCTAACCCTCAACTTAACCGTAAACCTACCCCTCAGCCTAACCCTCATCCTAACCCTAAACCTAACCCAAACCCTCACCCTCACCCTAACCCTCATCCTCACCCTAGCCCTCTCCCAGCCCTAACCCTCACCCTCACCCTCAACCTCACCCTCAGCCTAACACTCACCTTCACCCTAAACCTCACCCTAACCCTTACCCTCACCCTAACCCTAACCCTATACCTCACACTCAGCCTACCCCTAACCCTAACCCTAATTCTAACCCTAACCCTCAACCTCAACCTCACCCTAACCCTAACCCTAACCCTAACCCCCTAACCCTCTCCCTCACCCTCACCATAACCCTAAAAGTAACCCTAACCCTTAACCTAACCCTAACTCGAACCCTCACCCTAACCCTAACCTTCACCCTAACCCTTACCCTAACCCTAAACCTCAACCTCACCGTAACCCTAACCCTAACCCTAAAACTAACCCTAACCCTCACCCTAAACCTCACCGTAAAACTCACGATAGCCCTAACCCTCACTCTCACCCTAACTCTCAACCTAACCCTAACCCTCACCCAAAACCTAACCCTAACCCTAACCCTCTCATTAAACCTAAACCTCACACTAACTCTAACCCTACCCCTCATCCTAACCCTCACCCATACCCTAACCCTAACGCTCACCCTCAACCTACCCCTAACCTTATCCCTTAACATAACACTCACCCTCACCCTAACCCTAACCCTAACCCTAAAACTAGCCCTCACCCTCACCCTAACCCTCACCCTAACCCTAACCCTAACCCAAACCCTCACCCAAACTCTCACCCTAACCCTAACCCTAACACTCACCCTAACGCTCACCCTAACCCTAAACCTAACACTCACCATAACCCTCACCCTAACCCTAACACTAACCCTCACTCTCACCCTAATCCTTACACTAACCGTAACCCTAACCCTAACCCTCACCCTAAACCTCACGCTAACCATAACCCTAACCCTTACCCTCACCAGAAACCTAACCCTATCCCTAACCCTCACACTAACCCTAACCCTCACCCTAACTCTAACCCTACCCCTCATCCTAACCCTAAACCTAACCCAAGCCCTCACCCTCACCCTCAACCTAACCCTCACTCTCACCCTAGCCCTCACCATCACCCTAACCCTAACCTTCACCCTCACCTTCACCTCAACCCTCAGCCTAACCCTAACCCGAACCCTAATCCCAACCCTCACCCTCACCCTGAGCCTAACCCTCACCCTCACCCTAACCCTCCCCCTAACCCTTGCACTCACCCTAACCCTAACCCTAACCCTAACCCTCACCCTCACCATAGCCCTCACCCTACCCCTAATCCTAACACTCACCCACACCCTAGCTCTCAGCCTCACACTCACCCTAAAACTAACGCTAACCCTAAACCTCTCCCTCACCCTCATCTTCAACATAACCCTAACAATAACCCTCACCCTAACCGTCACCCTAACCCTAACCCTCGCCCTAAACCTAACCCTAACTCTATACCTCAACCTCACCCTCACCCTAACCCTAACCCTAACCCTCATGCTAACCCTTACGCTAACCCTCACCCTAATCCTCACCCTAACCCTAATCCTCACCCTAATCCTCACCCAATCCCTAAACCTAACCCTAACCCTCACCCTGACCTTTGTCCTCACCCTAACCCTCCTACTAACCCTCACACTAACCCTAACCATAACCCTAACCCTCACGCTAACCCTCACCCTAACCCTAAACAAACCCCTCAGCTTAATCTTCATCCTAACCCTCACCCTCACCCTAACCCTCAACCTAACGCTAACATTAACCCTAACCCTCACCCTAACCCTAACCTTCACTCTAACTCTCACCCTCACCCTAAAACTCTCCCTAACCCTGACCCTCAGCCTATCCCTAGCCCTAACCCTAACTCTCACTCTAACCCTCACCCTAACGCTAATCCTAACCCTAAACCTAACCCTAATTCTAACCCTAACCCTAAACCTCACCCTCACCTTAACCCTCAACATCACCCTAAACCTCACCCAAACCCTAACCCTCACCCACACACTAACCCTCAGCCTCACCCGTACCCTCACCCTCACCCTAACACTCACCCTCACCCTCATGCTAAACCTAACCCTAACCCTTACCCTAACCCTAACCCTCACCCTAAACATCACCCTAACCCTAACCCTCACCCTAACCCTTACCCTAACCCTCAGTCTAACCCTCACCCTTACCCTCACTGTCACCCTAATCCTAACCCTAACCCTAACCTTAATCCTAAACCTAACCCTCTCCCTCACCCTCACCCTAACCCTATCCCTAACCCTAACCCTAACCCCAAAACTCACCCTAACCCTGACCCTAACCCTTATGCTAACCCTCACACGCACTCTCACCCACACCCACACCCTCACGCTAACACTTACCCTCATCATAAACATCACCCTAAACCTACCCCTCACACTAACCCGAACCCGAACCCTAACCCTAATCCTCACAATAACCCTCACCCACCCCCTAATCCTCCCTCTAACCCTAATCCTTACCTAACTGAAATCCTCAACCTCACCCTCACCCTCACCCTAACAATCACCCTCACCCTAGTCCTCACCCTAACCCTAATCCTAACCCTCACCCTCAGCCAAAGCCTAACCCTAACCATAATCCTAACCCTAACCTTCACCCTTACCCTAACCCTCACCCTAAACATTACCCTCACCCTAACCCTAACCCTAACCCTAACCCTCACCCTCACCCTCACCCTCACCCTCAGCCTAACCCTAATCCTAACACTAACCCTAAACCTCACCCTCACCCTAACCCTCACCCGAATCCTTACCCTCACCCTAACTGTAACCCTAACCGTCACCCTCAGCCTAACCCTATCCCAAACCCTAATCATAACACTTACCCTCACGCTCACTCTCACCTTCACCCTTAACCTCACCCTAACCCTCACACTAACCCTCACCCTCACCCTCACCCTAACCCTAACAATAACCCTAACTCTAACCCTAACGCTCACCTTCACCCTAACCTTAACCCTAACCCTAAACCTCACCCTCACTCTAGCCCTCACCCTACCCCTAATCCGACCACTCAACCTCACCATAACCCTTAACCTCACCCTAAACTCACACTAACCCTAAGGCTAATCCTAACCCTCACTGTCACCCTAAACCTCACCCAAACACTTACCCTCACCCTAACACTTACCCTAGCCCTAACCCTCACACTAAACCTAACCCTCACCCTAACCCTAACCCTACCCATCACCCTAACCCTAACCCTAAACCTAAACCTCACCCTAACTCTAAACCTAACCCTCACCCTCACCCTAGGCCTAACTCTAAACCTAATCCTAACCCTCAACCTAACCCTCACCCTCATCCTCACCCTCACCCTCAACCTCACCCTAACCCTAACCCTAACTATAATTCTCACTCTCACCCTCACGCTAACACTAACCCTAACCATAACCCTCACCCTAATCCTCACCCTAACTCTAACATTAACCCTAAGCCTCACCCTCACCCTAACCCTCACCCTAACCCTAACCCTAAATCTCACCCTCCAGCTCACACTCTCCGTCAGCCAAATCTTAAGCCTAACACCAATCCTAACCCTAACCTTCACCCTCAACCTCACCCTAACCCTAACCCTAACCCTAACCCTCACCCTTACCCTCACCCATATCCTCACCCTAACCCTTACCCTCAACCTAACCCTAACCCTAACCCTAACCCTAACCATAACCATAACACTCACTCTCACCCTAACCCTCACCCTCACCCGTACCCTCACCCTAACCCGAACCTAATATAACCCTAACCCTCACACTAACCTTAACCCTCACCCGCAACCTAACCCTCACCGTCACCCTAACCTTCACCCTAAACCTTATCCTCACCAGAACCCTAAACCTAACCCTAACAATCACACTAAACCTAAGCCTCAACATAACTCTAACCCTACCCCTCAGCCAAACCCAAATCCTAACCCTAAACCTAACCCAAACCCTCATTCTCACCCTCACCCTCACCTTAACACTCACCATTCCCCTAGCCCTCACCCTAACCCTAACCCTAAACCTAACCCTCACCCTCACCCTCACCCTCACCGTCAGCGTAGCCCTAACCCTAATCCTAACACTCACCCTCAGCCTAACACTCACCCTCACCCTAAACCTCACACTAACCCTTACACTCACCCTAACCATAACCTGAAAACTAATCCTATCCCTCACCCTAACCCTAACCCAAACCCTAACACTCACCCTTACCCTAAACCTAACCCTAACCCTAAACCTAACTCTAACCCTAATCCTCACACTAACCCTAAGGCTAACACTAGCCCTCACACTCACCCTAACCCTTACCCTAAACCTTACCCTCAATCTAACCCTAATCCTAACCCTAACCCTCACACTAAACCTAACCCTCACCCTAAACCTAACCCTATCCCTCACCCTAACCCACACCTTAACCCTAACCCTAACCCTCACCCTTTCCTTAACCCTAAACCTAACCCTATCCCTCACACTAAACCTAACCCTCACCCTAAACCTAACCCTATCCCTCACCCTAACCCTAACCCTCTCCCTAACCCTCACACTAACCCTAAGGCTAACCCTAACAATCACTCTCACCCTAAACCTCACCCTAACCCGTAACTTCACCCTAACACTTACCCTAACCCTAACCCTCACACTAAACCTAATCCTAACTGTAACCCTTAACCTACCTCTCACCCTAACCCTAACCCGAACCCTAATCCTAAACCTTACCCTAACCCTAAACCTAACCCTCACCCTCACCGTAGCCCACACCCTAACCCAATCCTAAACCTAACCCTCACCCTAACCCTAACCATCACTCTCACCCTAACCCTCACCCTAACCCTCACCCTCACCCTAACCCTCTCTCTCACCTAACCCTCACCCTCATTCTAACCCTCACCCTAACCCTAACCCTCACCCGCATCCTAACCCTCACCCTAAACCTAGGTCTAAACCTTACCCTAACCCTAACCCTCACCCTCACCCTCACCCTCACCCACACCATAACCCTCAGGCTCACCAGAACTCTCAACCTCACCCTAGCCCTCACCCTAACCCTAAACCTAACCCTTACCATAACCATAACCCTCACATTAACACTCAACCTAACCCTAAACCTAAGACTAACCCTAATCCTAACCCTCACCCTCACCCTCACCCTAACCCAAACCCTAACTCTCACCCTCACTGTAAACATCACCCTAACACTAAACCTCACCCTAACCCGAACCCTAACCCGAACCCTAAACCTAACCCTCACCCTAACCCTCACCCTCACTCTGATCCTCACCCTAGCCCTAACCCTAACCCTTACCGTAACCATAACGCTCATCCTAACTCTCACCCTAACCCTAACCCTAACCTTAACCCTCACCCTAAAAGTCACCTAACCCTAACCCTAACCCTAACCCTCACACGAACCCTAAACCTCAACTTAAACCTAAGCCTACCCCTCAGCGTAACCCTCATCCTAACCCTAACCCTCACCGAAAACCTCACCCTCACCTTCACCCTCACCCTCACCCTCATACTCACCAGAACCCTCACCCTAACCCTTAACCTCACCCTAACCCTAACCCTAACCCTCACTCTCAGCCTAACCCTAACCCTAATCCTAAACCTAACCCTCAACCTCAACCTCACCCTAACCTAAACCTAACCCGAACCCTCTCCCTCACCCTCAACATAACCCTAACAATAGCCCTAACCCTAACCCTCACCCTAACCCTAATCCTAACCGTAACCCTCACCCTAACCTTCACCCTAACCCTATCCCTAACCCTCACACTAACCCTCACCCTCACCCTAACCCTAACCCTCACCCTCACCCTCACCCTCATCCTAACCCTAGCCTTAACCCTAACCCAAAGCCTAACCCTAACCCTCACCCCCACCCAAAACTTCACCGTCACCCTAACCCTCACCCTAACCCTAACCTTAACCCTAAATCTCACCCTAAACCTAAAGCTCACAATCACTCTTACCCTCACCCTAATCCTTACCCTCACCCTAATCCTAACTGTAACTCTCACCCTCAGCCTAACCCTAATCCAAACTCTAAACCTAACCCTAACCCTCACCCTCACCCTCAGCCTAAACCTCACCCTAACCCTAACACTCACCCTCAACCTCAACCTCACCTTCACCCTAACACTAAAAATAACTCTAACCCTAACCCTAACCCTAACTCTAACGCTAACCCTAATCCTAACCCTAACCCTAACTTTAACCCTCACGCTCACCATAACCCTAACCCTAAATCTCACCGTAACCCTCACCCACCCTCAGCCTAAACCTCACCCTAACCCTAACACCCACCCTCAACCTCAACCTCACCTTCACCCTAACCCTTACCCTCACCCTCACCCTAACACTAACCCTAACCCTAAACCTAAACCTCACCCTAACCCTCACTCTAAGACTCTGGAATACCCTAACCCTCACTCTCACCCTAACCTTCACCCTAACCATAACCCTCACCCTCACCCTAACCTAATCCTAACGCCAACCCTCACACTCACCCTAACCCTCACCCTAACCCTAACCCTAACCCTCATCCTCACCCTAAACCTAACCCTAACCCTAACCGTAACTCTCACCCTAACCCTCACACTAAACCTACGGCTAACCCTAAACCTCAATCTCACCCTAACCCTCACTCTAACCCTTACCCTCAACATAACCCTAACCCTTAACCCTAAACCTCACCTTAACCCTAAACCTAAACCTCACCCTAACCCTAACCCTAACCCTCACCCTAACCTTAACCCTAAACCTAACCCTATCCTTCACACTAACCCTCACCCTAATCCTAACCCTAAGCCTCACCCTAACCTTAACCCTAACCCTAACCCTCACCCTCACCCTACCCCTCACCCTACACCTAATCCTAACACTCACCCTCACCCTAACCCTAACCCTCACCCTAACCCTCACACTAACCCTAACACTAACCCTAACCCTCACTCTCACCCTAACACTCACTCTCACCCGAACCTTCATACTAACACTTACCTTAACCCTAACCCTCACACTAAACCTAATCCTCACCCTAACCCTACCCCTAACCCTACCCCTCACCCTAACCCTAAGACTAACCCTAATCCTAAACCTTACCCTAACCCTAAACCTAACCTTCACCCTCACCCTAGCCCTCACCCTAACCCAATCCTAACTCTAACCCTGATCCTCAGACTAACCCTCATCCCTCACCCTAACCCTCACCCCCACCCTAACCCTCATTCTCACCTAATCCTCACCCTAACCCTTACCTTCCCCCTAACATTAACCCTAACCCTCTCCCTCATCCTAACCCTCACCATAACCCTTACCCTCAACAGAATTTAACCCTAACCCTAACCCTCAACCTAAATCTAAACCTACCCCTCAGCCTAAACCTCATCCTAACCCTAAACCTAACCCAAAACCTCACCCTCACCCTCACCCTCACCCTAACCCTTACCCTCACCCTAGACCTCACCTTAACCCTAACCCTCACCCTCACCCTCACCCTCACCCTAACACTAATCCTAACACTCACCCTCACCCTCAGTCTAACCCTCACCCTCACCCTAACCCTTACACTCACCCTAACACTAACCCTCACACTCACCCTAAACCTAACCCTAAACCTAATCCTCTCCCTCACCCTCACTGTCATGATAACCCTTACAATAACCCTAACCCTAACCCTAACCCTAAACCTCACCCTCACCCTCATGATAACCCTTACAATAACCCTAACCCTAACCCTAAACCTCACCCTCACCCTAATTTTAACCCTACCCCTCACCCTAACCCTCAACCTTACCCTAACCCTAAACCTCATCATCACCCTAGACCTAATCTTACCCCTTATCCTAAACTCACCCTCACAATAACCCTCACCCTCACCCTAACCCTAGCCCTCACCCTCACCCTAACCCTCACCCTAACCCTAACCCTAACCCTCACCCTAACCTTCACACTAACCCTAACCCTCACCGTAACCCTCACTCTAACACTAACCATAACCCTAACACTCACTCTAACAGTAAACCTCACCCTAACTCTTAGCCTCACCCTAACCCTAACCTTAACCCTAACCCTAACCCTCTTCCTCACCCTAACCCTAACCCTAACCCTAAGCCTAATCCTAGCCCTCACCCTACCCCTAATCCTAACACTCACCCTCACCCTAACCCTAACCCTCACACTAACCCTAAACCTCAACTTAACCCTAAGCCTACCCCTCAGCCTAACCCTCATCCTAACCCTAAACCTAACCCAAACCCTCACCCTCACACTGAACCTCACCATCAACCTAGCCCTCACCCTAACCCTCACCCTCACCCTCACCCTCACCATAACCCTCACCCTAACCCTTAACCTCACCCTAACCCTAACCATAACCCTCACTCTCAGCCTAATCATAACCCTAATCCTAAACCTAACCCTCAAGCTCAACCTCACCCTAACCTAACCCTAACCCTAACCCTCTCCCTCACCCTCAACATAACCCTTACAATAACCTTAACCCTAACCCTTACCCTAACCCTAACGCTAACTCTAAGCCTCACCCTAACCCTAACCCTAACCCTCACCCTAACTCTAACCCTAAGCCTAAACCTCAACTTCACCCTCACTCTAACCCTAGCCCTAACCCTAACCGTAACATCACCCTAACCCTCACCTTAAAACTCACGATAACCCTAACCTTCACCCTCACCCTAACCCTCAACCTAACCCTTATCCTCACCCAAACCCTAAACCTAACCCTAAACCTCACATTAAGCCTAACCCTCACCCTAACTCTAACCCTACCCCTCATCCTAACACTCATCCTTACCCTAACCTTAGCCCTCACCCTCACCCTAACCGACACTCTAATCCTAACCCTAACCTTAACCCTCACCCTAACCCTCACTCTAACCCTAACCCTAAACCTAAACCTCACCATAACCTTAACCCTAAACCTAACCCTCACCCTAACCATAACCATAACCCTCACCCTAACCTTAACCCTAAACCTAACCCTATCAGGCACTCTAACCCTCACCCTAATCCTAACCCTAACCCTCACGCTAACCTTAACCCTTACCCTAACCCTCACCCTCACCTTACCCCTCACACTACCCCTAATCCTAACACTCACCCTCACCCTAACCCTAAACCTCACCCTAACCCTCACACTAACCCTAACACTAACCCTCACTCTCACCCTAACCCTCACCCTCACCCGTACCTTCACCCTAACACTGACCTTAACCCTAACCCTCACACTAAACCTAATCCTCACCCTAACCCTAACCCTAACACTACTCCTCACCCTAACCCTAAACCTCACACTCACCCTAACCCTAACCCTAAACCTAAACCTCTCCCTCACCCTCACGATAACCCTTAGAATAACCCTAACCCTAACCCTAAACCTCACCCTCACCCTAACTCTAACCCTAACCCTCACGCTAACCCTCACCCTTACCCTAACCCTAAACCTCATCACCACCCTAGTCCTAATCTTACCCCTAATCCTAACACTCACCCTCACCCTAACCCTAACCCTAACCCTAACCCTAGCCCTCACTCTAACCCTAACCATCACCCTAACCCTAACCCTAACCCTCACCCTAACCTTCACCCTAACCCTAACTCTCACAGTAACCCTCACTCTAACACTAACCCTAACCCTAACACTCACTCTAACACTAAACCTCACCCTAACACTTAGCCTCACCCTAACCCTAACCTTAAACCTAACCCTAACCCTCTTCCTCACCCTAACCCTAACCCTAACCCTAACCCTAACCCTAAGCCTAACCCTAGCCCTCACCCTACTCCTAATCCTAACACTCACCCTCACCCTAACCCTAACCCTCACACTACCCCTAAATCTCAACTTAACCCTAAGCCTACCCCTCAGCCTAACCCTCATCCTAACCCTAAACCTAACCCAAACCCTCACCCTCACACTGAACCTCACCATCAACCTAGCCCTCACCCTAACCCTAACCCTCACCCTCACCCTCACCCTCACCATAATCCTCACCCTAACCCTTAACCTCACCCTAACCCTAAAACTAACCATCAATCTCAGCCTAACACTAACCGTAATCCTAACCCTAACCCTCAACCTCAACCTCACCCTAAACTAACCCTAACCCTAACCCTCTCCCTCACCCTCAACATAACCCTAACAATAACCCTAACCCTAACGCTTACCCTAACCCTAACGCTAACTCTAAGCCTCACCCTAACCCTAACCCTAACCCTCACCCTAACTCTAACCCTAACCCTAAACCTCAACCTCACCCTCACCCTAACCCTAGCCCTAACCCTAACCGTAACACTCACCCTAACCCTCACCCTAAAACTCACGATAACCCTAACCCTCACCCTCACCCTAACCCTCAACCTAAATCTTATCCTCACCCAAACCCTAAACCTAACCCTAAACCTCACATTAAACCTAACCCTCACCCTAACTCTAACCCTACCCCTCATCCTAACACTCATCCTTACCCTAACCCTAACCCTCACCCTCACCCTAGCCCTAACCTTACCCCTGATCCTAACACTCACCCTCACCCTAAACCTAACCCTAACCCTAGCCCTCACCCTCACCCTAACCGACATCCTAAACCTAACACTAACCTTAACCCTCACCCTAAACCTCCCCCTAACCCTAACCCTAACCCTAACCCTCACCCTAACTCTCACACTAAACCTAAACCTAACCCTCACGCTAACCTTCACCCTAACCCTAACCCAAACGGTCACACTAACCCTAAAACTCACCCTAACCCTAACCCTCACCCTCACCCTCACCCAAACCTTAGGCTTAACCCTCACCCAAACCCTATCCCTAACCCTCACCCGCACCTTAAACTTCATCGTCACCCTAACCCTCACCCTAACCCTAACCCTAACACTAAATCTCACCCTAACCCTAAACCTCACCCTCACTCTAACCCTCACCCTAATCCTTACCGTCTCCCTAATCCTAACCGTAACTCTCACCCTCAGCCTAACCCTAACCCTAACTCTAATCCTAACCCTAACCCTCACCCTCACCCTCAGCCTAAACCTCACCCTAACCCTAACACTCACCCTCACCCTCAACCTCACCTTCACCCTAACCCTAAAAATAACTCTAACCCTAACCCTAACCCTACCTCTAACCCTCACCCTAACCCTAACCCTAACCCTAACCCTCACCCTCACCCTAACCCTAACCCTAAACCTCACCCTAACCCTCACCCTAACACTCACGAATACCCTAACCCTCACTCTCACCCTAACCCTCACCCTAACCATTACCCTCACCCTAACCCTAACCTAATCCTAACCGTAACCCTCACACTCACCCTAACCCTCAACCTAACCCTAACTCTCACCCTAACCCTCATACTAAACCTACGGCTAACCCTAAACCTCAATCTCACCCTAACCCTCACTCTAACCCTTACCCTCACACTAACCCTAACCCTCACCTTAAACCTAACCCTCACCCTAACCCTAATCCTAAGCCTCACCCTCACCCTACACCTAACCCTATCCTTAACCGTAACTCTCACCCTAACCCTAACACTAACCCTAAGGCTAACCCTAACCCTAACACTCACTCTCACCCTAAACATCACCCTAACCCTCACCCTCATCCTAACCCTAAACCTAACACTAACTCTCACACTAATCCTAACCCTCACCCTAACCCTAACCCTATCCCTCACCCTAACCCTCACCCTAACCCTAAACCTAACCTTCACCCTAACCTTAACACTAAACCTAACCCTATCCCTTACACTAACACTCACCCTAAACCTAACCCGAACCCTCACCCTAACCTTAACCCTAACCCTAACCCTCACCCTCACCCTAGCCCTCACCCTACCCCTAATCCTAACAATCACCCTCACCATAACCCTAACCCTCACCCTAACCCTCACACTAAACTTAAGGCTAACCCTAACCCTTACTCTCACCCTAACCCTCACCCTCACCCTAGCCGTCACCAGACCCTAACCCTAATCCTCACCCTCACCCTGACCCTAATGCATACTCTAACCCTCACTCTCACCGTAACCCTAAACCTAACACTAACCCTCACCCTAACCCTAATCCTAACCCTAACCCTCACCCTCAACCTAATTCTCACCCTAACCCTTACCCTCACCATAACCCTAACCCTATCCCTAACCCTCACACTAACCCTAACCCTCACCCTATCTCTAACCCTATCCCTCAGCCTAACACTCATCCTAACCCTAAACCTAACCCAAACCCTCACCCGCACCCTCAACCTGAACCTCACTCTGACCCTAGCCCTCACGCTCACCCTAAACCTAACCCTAACCCTAACCCTCTCCCTCACCCTCACCATAACCCTATCAATAACCCTAACCCTAACCCTAACCCTAACTCTAACCCTCAACCTAACCCTAACCCTAACCCTCTCCTTAACCCTAACCTTAACCCTAACCCTCACCCTAACCCTAACACTCACCCTAACGGTAACCCTCACCCTAAACCTTACCCTCACCCTCACCCTAACCCTAACCCTCACACTAAACCTAACCTTCAACCTAACCCTAACCCTACCCCTCAGCCTAAAGCTCAGACTAACCCTAACACTAACCCTAATCCTCACCCTAACCCTCATCCTAACCCTAACCCTAACCCTAACGCTCAACCTAAACCTCACTCTAACCCTAACCCTAACCCTCACCCTCACCCTAACTCTCACCCTAACCCTTACCCTGACCCTAACCCTACCCCTCAGCCTAACCCTCATCTTAACCCTAAACCTAACCTAAACCATCGCCCTCACCCTAACCCTCACCCTCACACTAGCCCTCACCTAGCCCAAACCCTCACTCTCACCCTCACCCTCACCCTCAGCCAAACACTCACCCTCAACCTAACCCTCACCCTAACCCTTACCCTCACGCTAACCCTAACCCTAACCCTCACCCTCAGCCTAACCCTAACCTTAACCCTAATCCTAACCCTAACCCTCACCCTCACCCTAAACATAACCCTAACCCTAACCCTTTCCCTCATCCTCACCATAACCATAAAAATAACCTAACCCTTAACCTAACCCTAACTCTAAACCTCACCCTAACCCTAACCCTAACCCTAACCTTCACCCTAAACCTAACCCTAACCCTAACCCTAAACCTAACCCTAACCCTCACCCTAAACCTCACCCTAAAACTCTCGATAGCCCTAACCCTCACTCTCACCCTAACCCTCAACCTAACTCTTACCCTCACCCAAAACCTAACCCTAACCCTAACCCTCACATTAAACCTAAACCTCACCCTAACTCTAACCCTACCCCTCATCATAACCCTCACCCATACCCTAACCATAACCCTCACCCTCAACCTAGCCCTAACCTTATCCGTTATCATAACACTCACCCTCACCCTCAGCCTAAACCTCACCCTAATCCTAACATTCACCCTCACCCTCAACCGCACCCTCACCCCAACCCTAAAAATAACTCTAACCCTAAACCTAAGCCTAACTCTAACCCTCACCCTATCTCTAACTCTAACCCTAACCCTAACCCTAACCCTCACACTCACACTAACCCTAACCCTAAACCTAACCCTCACCCTAACCCTCACCCTAACACTCAGGATAACCCTAACCCTCACTCTCACCCTAACTGTCATCCTAACCCTTACCCTCACCCGAACCCTAACCTAATCCTAATCCTAACCCTCACACTAACCCTAATCCTTATCCTAAACCTAACCCTCACCCTACCCCTAACCCTAACCATCACCCTCCCCCTACACCTAAACCTAACCCTATCCCTAACTCTCACCCAAACCCTAACACTAACACTAAGGCTAACCCTAACCCTCACTCTCACCGTAATCCTCACTCTAACCCTTACCCTCAACCAAACCCTAACCCTAACACTTACTCTCCCACTAATCCTAACCCTCACACTAACCCTAACCCTATCCCTCACCCTAACTCTAACCCTAACCCTCACCCTAACCTCAACCCTAAACCGAACCCTATAGCTTACCCTAATTCTCACCCTAAACCTAACCCTAATCCTCACCCTAACCTTAACCCTAACCCTAACCCTCACCCTCACCCTAGCCCTCACCCTTACCCTAACCCTCACCTTAACCTTCACACTAAACCTAAGGCTAACCCTAATCCTCACTCTCACACTAACCCTCACCCTAACGCTAGCCCTAACCAGAACCCTAACCCTAATCCTCACCCTCACCCTGACCCTAATGCTAACTCTAACCCTCACCCTCATCGTAACCCTAACCCTAACCCTAAACCTCACCCTAACCCCTACCCTAACCCTAACCCTCATCCTCAACCTAACCCTCACCCTAAACCTTACCCTCACCAGAAAACTAACGCTATCCCTAACCCTCACACTAACCCTAACATTATCCCTCAACCTAACCCTCACCCTAACTCTAACCCTAACCCTCACCCTAACCCTAACCCACATCCTCACCCTCAACCTAATCCTAACCCTAACCCTAAACCTAACTCTCGCCCTCACCCTAACCCTCACCCTAACCCTTACCCTCACCCTCACCCTAACCCTCACCCTAACCCTAACCCTAACCCTCACCCTCACCCTCACCCCCACCCTCAGCCTAACCCTAACCGTAACCCTAATCCTAACCCTCACCCTCACCCTCAGCCTAACCCTCCCCCTCCCCCTAACCTTCCCCCTAACCCTTACACTCACCCTAACCCTAACCCTAACCCTCACACTCACCCTAAATCTAACTCTAAACCTAAACCTCTCCCTCACCCTCACCTTCAACATAACCCTAACAATTACCCTCACCCTAACCATAACCCTAACCCTAACCCTCGCCCTAACCCTAACCCTATCCGTATACCTCGACCTCACCCTCAACCTAACCCTATCCCGAACCCACACCCTAAACCTAACCCTAAGTCTAACCCTAACCCTCACTCTAACCCTCAACCTAATCCCTACCCTCACCCTAACCCTAACCCTAATACTCACCCTCAGCATAACCCTAACCCTCACCCTAATCCTAACCCCAACCCTCACCCTCAAACTCACCCTAAACCTCAACCAACCCTAACCCTAACCCTCACCCTCACCCTCACACTCACCCTAACCCTAACAATAACCTTAACCTTAACGCTAACCCTAACTCTATCCCTCACCCTAACCCTATCCCTAACCCTAACCTTCACCCTAACCTTAACCCTAACCCTCTCCCTCACCCCAACCCTCACCCTAAACCTAAACCTAACTCTAACCCTAACCCTTACCCTAACACTCCCGATAACCCTAAACCTCACTCCAGCCTAACCCTCACCCTAACCCTTACCCTCACCCTCACCCTAACCCCAACCCTAACCCTAACCCTCACCCTCACCCTAAACCTAACCCTAATCCTAACCCTCACCCTAACCCTCACACTAACCCTAAGGCTAAACGTAACCCTCACTTTCACCCTAACCCTCACCCTAACCCTTACCCTCAACCTAACCCTAACCCTAACCTTACCCTCACACTAAACCTAACCCTCACCTTAACCCTAACCCTATCCCTTACCCTAACCCTAACCCTAAACCTAATCCTCACCCTAAACTTAACCCTAACCCTAACCCTCACCCTAAACCTAACCCTAACCTTAACCCTAACCCTCACAGTAAACCTCATCCTAACCCTAAACCTAAACTTCTCCCTCAATCTAACCCTCACCCTAACTCTTACCCTCACCCTGACTCTAAACCTAACACTAAACCAAACCCTCACCCTAACCCTAACCCTCACCCTAAACCTCAACCTAGCCCTCACCCTACCCCTAGACCTAACCCTCACCCTCACCCTAGCCCTAACCCTAACCCATTCCAAACCCTAACCCTCAACCTAACCCTAATCCTCACCCTCACCCTCAACTTAACACTCAGCCTCAACATAGCCCCTCCGTAACCCACACCCTAAACATAACCCTCACCCGAACCCCCACCCTAAACCTAACCCTAACCCTAACCCTCACCCTAAGCCTCACCCTAACCCTAACATTAACCCTAAACCTCACCCTCACCCTAACCCTCACCCTAAACCTCATCCTAACCCTCACCCTCACCCTCAACCTCAGTCAAATCCTAACCCTAACACTAATCCTAACCCTAACCCTCACCCTAACCCTAACCCTAACTTTCACCCTTATCCTCACCCTCACCCTAACCCTCACCCTTACCCTAAAGCTTACCCTAACCTAACCACACCCTATCCCTAACCCTCACCCTCACCCTAACCCTAATGCTAACCCTAACGTTCACCCTCACCCTAACCCTAATCCTAATGCTAATCCTAACCCTCATCCTCACCCTCACCCTAACCCTCACCCTAAACCTTACCCTTACCCTAACCCTAGCCTTAACCCTAACCCTAACCCTCACACTAAACCCAACCCTCAACCTAACCCTAACACTACCCCTCAGCCTAACACTCACACTAACCCTAACCCTACCCTAATCCTCAGCCTATCCCTCACCCTAACCCTAACCCTCACCATCACCCTCACCCTAGCCTTCACCCTAACCCTAATCCTCACCCTCACTCTAACACTAATACTAACTCTAATGCTCACCCTTATGAAAAAAACTTAACCCTAACCCTCACCCTAACCTTCACCCTAACACTAACCCTAACCCTAAACCTCACCCTAACCCTAACCCGAACCTTCACCCTCACCCAAACCCTCAACCTAACACTTACCCTCACCCTAACCCTAACTCTAAACCGAACCCTCACACTAACCCTAAACCTCACCCTAACCCTAACCCTACCCCTCAGCCTAACCCTCAAATTAACCCTAAACCTAACCCTAACCCTAAACCTAACCCTCACCCTCATCCTCACCCTAAACCTAACCCTAACCCTAACCCTGGCCTTCACACCCACCCTCACCATAACCCTACCAATAACCCTAACCCTAACCCTAACCTTAACTCTAACCCTCACCCTAACACTAACCCTAACCCTAAACCTAACCCTCACCCAACCCCAAACCCTAACCATCACCCTCACCCTACACCTAACCCTAACCCTATCCCTAACTCTCACCCAAACCCTAACACTAACACTAAGGCTAACCCTAAGCCTCACTCTCACAATAACCCTCACTCTAACCCTTACCCTCAACCTAACCCTAACCCTAACACTTACTCTCACACTAATAATAACCCTCACCTTAACCCTAACCCTATCACTCACCCTAACACTAACCCTAACCCTCACCCTAACCTCAACCCTAAACCTAACCCTAACCCTCACCCTAACCTTAACCCTAACCCTAACCCTCACTCTCACCCTAGCCCTCACCCTTACCCTAACCCTCACCCTAACCCTCACACTAACCCTAAGGCTAACCCTAATCCTCACTCTCACACTAACCCTCACCATCACCCTAGCCCTCACCAGAACCCTAACCCTAATCCTCACCCTCACCCTGACCCTAATGCTAACTCTAACCCTCACCCTCACAATAACCCTAACCCTAACCCTAACCCTCACCCTAAACCTCACCCTAACCCTAACCCTAACCCTAACCCTCATCCTCAACCTAACCCTCACCCTAAACCTTACCCGCACCAGAAAACTAACCCTATCCCTAACCCTCACACTAACCCTAACCCTATTCCTCAACCTAACCCTCACCCTAAGTCTAACCCTAACCCTCACCCTAACCCTAATCCACATCCTCACCCTCAACCTAATCCTAACCCTAACCCTAAACCTAACTCTCGACCTCCCCCTAAACCTCACCCTAACCCTTACCCTCACCCTCACCCTAACCCTCACACTAACCCTAATCCTAACCCTCACCCTCACCCTCAACCCCACCCTCAGCCTAACCCTAACCGTAACCCTAATCCTAACCCTCACCCTCCCCCTCAGCCTAACCCTCCCCCTCCCCCTAACCTTCCCCCTAACCCTTACACTCACCCTAACCCTAACCCTAACCCTCACACTCACCCTAAATCTAACTCTAACCCTAAACCTCTCCCTCACCCTCATCCTCAACATAACCCTAACAATTACCCTCACCCTAACCGTAACCCTAACCCTAACCCTCGCCCTAACCCTAACCCTATCCCTATACCTCGACCTCACCCTCAACCTAACCCTAAACCGAACCCACACCCTAAACCTAATCCTAACTCTAACCCTAACCCTCACTCTAACCCTCAACCTAATCCTTACCCTCACCCTAACCATAACCCTAAACCTCACCCTCAGCATAACCCTAACCCTCACCCTAATCCTAACCCTAACCCTCACCTTCAAACTCACCCTAAACCTCGACCTAACCCTAAACCTCAACCTCACCCTCACCCTCACACTCACCCTAACCCTAACAATAACCTTAACCTTAACGCTAACCCTAACTCTATCCCTCACCCTAACCCTATCCCTAACCCTAACCGTCACCCTAACCTTAACCCTAACCCTCTCCCTCACCCCAACCCTCACCCTAAACCTAAACCTAAACCTAACCCTTACCCTAACACTCCCGATAACCCTAAGCCTCACTCCACCCTAACCCTCACCCTAACCCTTACCCTCACCCTCACACTAACCCCAACCCTAACCCTAACCCTCACCCTCACCCTAAACCTAACCCTAACCCTCACCTTCACCCTAACCCTCACACTAACCCTAAGGCTAAACGTAACCCTCACTTTCACCCTAACCCTCACCCTAACCCTTACCCTCAACCTAACCCTAACCCTAACCCTAACCCTCACACTAAACCTAACCCTCACCTTAACCCTAACCCTATCCCTCACCCTAACCCTAAACCTAATCCTCACCCTAAACCTAACCCTAACCCTCACCCTAAACCTAACCCTAACCTTAACCCTAACCCTCACAG
Organism: Dipodomys spectabilis; assembly: GCF_019054845.1. Lineage (NCBI taxonomy): Eukaryota > Metazoa > Chordata > Mammalia > Rodentia > Heteromyidae > Dipodomys > Dipodomys spectabilis. The sequence continues at coordinate 125,591 of NW_024871265.1, read as the reverse complement.
TAAACCTCATCCTAACCCTAACCCTAACCATCTCCCTCAACCTAACCCTCACCCTAACCCTTACCCTCACCCTAACTCTAAACCTAACACTAAACCAAACCCTCACCCTAACCCTAACCCTCACCCTAAACCTCAACCTAGCCCTCACCCTACCCCTAAACCTAACCCTCACCCTCACCCTAGCCCTAACCCTGACCCATTCCAAACCCTAACCCTCAACCTAACGCTAATCCTCACCCTCACCCTCAACTCAGCCTCAACATAACCCCTCCGTAATCCACACCCTAACCATAACCCTCACCCGAACCCCCACCCTAAACCTAACCCTAACCCTAACCCTCACCCTAAGCCTCACCCTAACCCTAACATTAACCCTAAACCTCACCCTCACCCTAACCCTCACCCTAAACCTAACCCTAACCCTCACCCTCACCCTCACCCTCACCCTTAGTCAAATCCTAACCCTAACACTAATCCTAACCCTAACCTTTACCCTCACCCTCACCCTAACCCTAACCCTAACCCTAACTTTCACCCTTATCCTCACCCTCACCCTAACCCTCACCCTTACCCTAAAGCTAACCCTAACCTAACCACACCCTATCCCTAACCCTCACCCTCACCTTAACCCTAATGCTAACCCTAACGTTCACCCTCACCCTAACCCTAATCCTAATGCTAATCCTAACCCTCATCCTCACCCTCACCCTAACCCTCACCCTAAACCTTACCCTTACCCTAACCCTAACCTTAACCCTAACCCTAACCCTCACACTAAACCCAACCCTCAACCTAACCCTAACACTACCCCTCAGCCTAACACTCACACTAACCCTAACCCTACCCTAATCCTCAGCCTATCCCTCACCCTAACCCTAACCCTCACCATCACCCTCACCCTAGCCTTCACCCTAACCCTAATCCTCACCCTCACTCTAACACTAATACTAACTCTAACGCTCACCCTCATAGAAAACATAACCCTAACCCTCACCCTAACCTTCACCCTAACACTAACCCTAACCCTAAACTTCACCCTAAACCTCACCCTAACCCTAACCCTGACCCGAACCTTCACCCTCACCCAAACCCTCACCCTAACACTTACCCTCACCCTAACCCTAAGTCTAAACCTAACATTCACACTAACCCTAAACCTCACCCTAACCCTACCCCTCAGCCTAACCTTCAAATTAACCCTAAACCTAACCGTTACCCTAAACCTATCCCTCACCCTCATCCTCACCCTAAGCCTAACCCTAACCCTAACCCTGTCCCTCACACCCACCCTCACCATAACCCTACCAATAACCCTAACCCTAAGCTTAACTCTAACCCTCACCCTAACACTAACCCTAACACTAAACCTCAACCTCACCCTAACCCTAACCCTAACCCTCACCCTAACCCTCAACCTAAAACTCACGATAAACCTAACTCTCTTTCCCAACCTAACACTCATTTTATCCCTTACCCTCACCCAAATCCTAAACCTAACCCTAACCGTCGCACTAAACCTAACCCTCACTCTAACCCTAACCCTACCCCCACCCCAAACCTCACCGGTACCCTAACCCTAACCCTCACCCTCACCCTAGCCCTAACCTTAGTCCTAATGCTAACACTCACCTTCACCCTAACCCTAACCCTTACCCTCACACTAACCCTAACCCTTACCTTAACCCTCACCCTAACCCCAACCCTAACCCTCGCCCTCACCCTAAACCTCACCCTAACTCTTACCCTCACCCTAACCCTAATCCTAACCCTTACCCTAAACCTCAACCTAACCGTAAACCTAACCCTCACCCTAACCCTCACCCTAACCCAAAAACTAACCCTAACCCTCACACTAACCCTAACCCTAACCCTAACTCTACCCCTCATCCTAACCCTCATCCTAACCCTATCCCTAAAGCTCACCCTAAGCCTAACCCTCACCCTCACTCCCACCCTCAGCCTAACCGTAACCCTAACCCTAATCATAACCTTAACCCTCACCCTCACCTTCACCCTAACCCTAACCCTAATGTAAACCCTAAGGCTCACACTCACCGTAACCCTCACCCTAACCGTTACCCTCACCCTAACCCTAACCCTAATCCTAACCCTCACACTAAACCTAACCTTCATCCTAACCCTAAACCTACCCCTCAGCAAAATCATCACACTAACCTTAACCCTCACTCTAGCCCTCACCCTAGCCATAACCCTAACCCTCACACTTGCCCAGCCCTAATGTTAACCCTATCCCTCACCCTCAACCTAACCCTAACCCTAACCCTCACCCTAACCCTCACCTTACCCTAACCCTAACCCTCATCCTCACCTTAAACCTAACCCTAACCTTAACCCTAACCCTCACACTAAACCTCTCCCTAACCTTAACCCTAACCCTCAAACTCACTCTAACCCTCACCCTAATCCTTACCCTCAACCTAATCCTAACCCTAACCCTAAGCTTCACCCTCACCCTCAGCCTAACCATAAACCTCACCCTAATCCTAACCCTAACCCACACCCTCACCCTCACCCTTACCCTAACAATAACCCTAACCCTAACCCCAACCCTAATTCTAAACCTCACCAGAACCCTAACCCTAAACCTCACCCTCACACTAAGCCTAACCCTAAACCTAAACCTCAGCCTAACCCTCACCCTAACACTCACGATAACCCTAACCCTTACTCTCACTCAAACCCTCACCCTAACCCTTACCCTCACCCTCACCCTAACCCTAACCCTCAAACTAACCATAACCCTCACACCAATCCTAACCTTAACCCTCACCCTCACCATAAACCTAACTCTAAAATTAACCCTCACCCTAACGTTAACCCTTACCCTAACCCTCACCCTCACCGTAGCCCTCACCCTCACCATAGCCCTCACCGTAAACCTAACCTTAACCCTCACACTAAGCCTCTACTTCACCCTACCCCTAACGCTACCCCTCATCCTAACCCTCACCCTAACCCTAACCCTAATCCTCACCCTAACCTTAACCCTTACCCTAACCCTCACCCTCACCATAGCCCTCACCCTCACCATAGCCCTCACCGTAAACCTAACCTTAACCCTCATACTAAGCCTATACTTCACCCTACCCCTAACGCTGCCCCTCATCCTAACCCTCACCCTAACCCTAACCCTAACCCTCAGCCGCGCCATAACATTCACCGTCACCCTAACCCTCACCCTAAACCTAACTCTCACCCACACACTAACCCTCAGTCTCACCCTAGCCCTAACCCTCACCCTAACCCTAATCTTCACCCTCACCCTAACCCTAACCCTCACCCTCAGCCTCACCCTCACCCTCAGCCTAATCCTAACCCTAACCCTCAACCTCACAATCACTGTAACCCTAACCCTAACCCTCACCCTAACCCTAACGCTCACCCTCAACCTCACCCTAACCCTATCCCTCATCCAAAACTTAACCTTCACCCTAACCCTCACCCTAACCCTAATGCTAACCCTAACACTCCCGCTAACCCTCACCCTCACCCTAAATTTCACCCTAACCCTAACCCTCACCCTAAGCCTCACCCTCACCCTAAATCAACCCAAACCCTAACCCTCAAAATAACCCTCACCATAACCCTAACCATAACCCTAACCCTCACCCTCAACCTAACCCTTACCCTAACCCTAACCCTAACCCTAACCCTCACCCTCAACCTAACACTACCACTCACCCTAACCCTCATCCTAACCCTAACCCTAACCCTAACACTAACCCTCGCGCTTACCCTAACTCTAACTCTAACCCGCACCCCTAAACCTAACCCTAACCTTAACACTAAACCTCACCATAACCCTAACATTAAAACAAACCATCAACCTCAACCTTACCCTCAACCTAACACTTACCATCACCCTAACCCTAACCCTAACCCTAAACCTAACCCTCACTCTCACTCTAACCCTCACCCTAATCCTTTCCCTCACCCTAATCCTAACCCTAACCCTCACCCTCAGCCAAAACCTAACCCTAACCCTAATTCTAACCCTAACCCTCACCCTCACCCTTACCCTAAACCTCACCCTAACCCTAACCCTCACCCTCACACTCAACCTCACCCTCAGCCTAACCCTAACAATAACCCTAACCCTAACCCTAACACTCACCCTAACCGTAACCCTAACCCTCATCCTCACCCTAACCCTCACCCTAACACTCACTATAAACCTAACCCTCACTCTCAATCTAAACCTCACCCTAACCCTTACTCTCACCCTAACCCTAACCCTAACCCTATCCCTCACACTAACCCTAACCCTCACCCTAACCCTAACCCCCACCCTAACCCTAACCCTAACCCTTACCCTCACGCTAAACCTAACCCTCACCCTAACCTTATCCTCACCCAAACCCTAACCCTAACCCTAAGCCTCACACTAAAGCTAACCCTCACCCTAACTCTAACCCTACACCTCACTATAAACCTCACTTTTACCATAACCCTAAACCTTCCCCTAACCCTAGCCCTAAACTTATCCCTAATTCTAACACTCACCCTCATCTTAACCCTAACCCTAACACTAACACTAGCCCTCACCTTCACCCTAACCCTAACCCTAACCCTAACCCTAACCCACACTTTAAACCTCTTGCTAACCCGAACACTAACCCTAACCCTCACCCTAACCCTCACCCTAACACTAACCCAAAACCTAACCCTCACCCTCACCCTAACCCTCACCCTAACACTTAGCCTCACCCTAACCCTCACCCTAACCCTAACCCTCACCTTCACCCTCACGCTCACCATAACCCTAACCCTAAGCCTCATCCTAACCCTAAACCTACGCCTAACCCTCAAACTAACCCTAACCCTCACGCTCACCCTAACCCTACTCCTCATCCTAACCCTCATCCTAACCCTAACCCGGACCCTCACCCTAACACTAAACCTAACACTCACCCACACCGTAACCCTCACCGACACCCTAACCCTCACCCTAACCCTAACCCTCACCAACACCCTAACCCTCACCAACACCCTAACCCTCAGTCTCACCTGAAGCCTTACCCTCACCCTAACCCTCACCCTCATCCTGTTCCTCACCCTAACCTTAACCCTGACCCTAACCCTAAACCTCACCCTCAACCTCACCCTCACCCTAACCCTCAGCCTCACCCTAGCCCTCACCCTAACCCTAACCCTAACCCTAAACCTCACCCTCAGCCTAACCCTAACCGTAACCCTAATCCTAACCCTAACACTCACCTTCAACCTCAACCTATCCCTTACCCTAAACCTAAACCTAAATCTCAACCTCACCCTCACCCTAACCCTAACCCTAACCCTCACCCTAACCCTAACCCTCACACTAAACCTAACCCTCACCCTAACCCTACAACTAATACTCAACCTAACCCTAACCCTAAACCTAACCCTCACCCTAACACGCACCATAACCCTAACCTTAACCATAATCCTCACCCTAAACCTCACTGTAACCCTAACCCTAACCCTCACACTAACCCTAACCCTCACCCTAACCCTAACACTGCCCCTCAGCCTAAATCTCATCCTAACTCTGAACCTAACCCAAAACCTCACCCTCACCCTCACCCTAACCCCCACCCTCACACTAGCCCTTACCCTAAACCTAACCCTAAACCTAACCCTCACCCTCATCCTCACCCTCACCCTCAGCCTAAACCTAAGCCTAAACCTAACCCTCACCTTCACCCGCACCCTCACCATAACCCTAACCCTCACCCTCACCCTAAACATCACCATAAAACTAACCCTCACCCTAACCCTAACCCTAACACTCACCCTAAACCTAACTCTCACCCTAACCCTCATATTCACCCTGATCCTCACCCTAATCCTAACCCTAACACTTACCCTAACCATAACCCTCACCCTCACCCTCACCCTAACCCCCACCCTCACCCTCACCCTAGCCCTCACCCTAACCCTAATCCTAACCCTAACCCTCACCTTCACCCTCAACCTAACCCTTACCTTAACCCTAACTCTAAACCTCACCCTCACCCTTTCCCTCACCCTAACCCTAACACTAACCCTCACCCTAACCCTAATCCTTACACTAAACCTAACCCTCACCCTAACCCTCACCCTAACACTAACCCTAAACCTAACCCTCAACCGCACCCGAAATCTCAACGTCACCCTAACACTCACCCCATACCTAACCCTCACCCACACCCTAAACCTCACTCTAAGCCTAAGCCTAACGCTCACTGGCACCCTAACCCTCACCATCACCCTAACCCTCAACCTAAACCTAACCCTCACCCACACTCTAAACCTCAGTTTCACCCTCACCCTCAGCCTAACCCGCACCCTAACCCTAAGCCTAACCCTCAACCTAACCCTAACCCTCAAACTAAACCTAAACCTCACCCTAACCCTAACCCTAATCCTCACCCTAAGCATAAACCTATCACTAATCCTCACCGTAACCCTCACCCTAAGCCTAACCCTAACCCTAACCCTCACACTAAACCTCAGCCTAACCCTAACCCTAACACTAATCCTCACCCTCATCCGAACATCACCCTAACCCTTACCCTCAGCCTAAACCTAACCCTAACCCTAACCCTCACCCTCACCCTCAACCTCAGCCTCACCCAAACCATAATCCTAAAACTAACCCTCACCCTCACCCTAACCCTAAACTTAAACCTAACACTCACCTACACCCTCACGCTAACCCTAACCCTAACCCTAACAATAAACCTAAACCTAACCGGAACCCTAACTCTAATCATAAGCCTCACCCTCACCCTACCCCTCTCCCTCACCCTAACCCTAACCCTAACACTAACATTAACCCTCACCCTAACCTTAACTCTAACCCTAACCCTAACCCTAAACCTAACCCTAACCTTAACCCTAACCCTCACACTAAACCTCACCGTAACCCTAACCCTAAACCTAACCCTCACTCTCGCTCTAACCCTCACTCTAATCCTTATCCTCACCCTAATCCTAACCCTAACCCTCACCCTCAGCCTAAACCTAACCCTAACCCTGATTGTAACCCTAACCCTCACCCTCACCCTTACCCTAAATCTCACCCTAACCCTAACCCTCACCCTCACCCTCACCCTCAACCTCACACTCACCCTAACCCTAACAATAACCCTAACCCTAACCCTAACCATAAACCTAACCCTCATCCTCACCCCAACCCTAACCCTAACCCTAACCCTCACCCTAACCCTCAACCTAACACTCACAATAAACCTAACCCTCACTCTCACCCTAATCCTCACCGGAACACTTTCCCTCATCCTAACCCTAACACTAACCCTAAACCTATCCCTCACACTAACCCTAACCCTCACCCTAACCCTAACCCCCACCCTCCCCCTAACCCTAACCCTCACCCTCACACTAAACCTAACCCTAACCCTCACACTAACCCTGACTACCTCTAACCCTTACTTTCACCCTAACCCTCACCCTAACCCTTAAGCTCAACCTAACACTAACCCTAAGGCTAACCTTCACACTAAACCTAAACCTCACCCTAACCCTAATCCTATCCCTCACCCCAACCCTCAGCCTAACCCTAACCCTCACCCTAACCTTAACCCTAACCCTAAACCTCACCCTCACCCTAGCCCTCACCCTACCCCTAATCCTCACACTAACCCTGAGCCTAACCCTAACTCTCACTCTCAGCAAAATCCTCACCCTAACCCTTACCCTCACCCTAACATTTACCCTAACCCTAACCCTCACACTAAACCTAACCCTCATCCTAACCCTAAACCTACCCCTCACCCTAACCCTAAACCTAACCCTAAACCTTACCCTAACCCTAAACCTGAACCTCACCCTCACCCTAGCCCTCACCCTAAGCCAATCCTAACACTAACCCTCACCCTAACCCTAACCCTCAACCTCACCCAAACCCTAACCCTCACCCTCAGCATAACTCTCACCCTAACACTCACCCTAACCAAAACCCTCACCCTAAAACACTCACCCTCACCCTAACCCTAACACTAACGCTCACCATAACCCTCACCCTAACCCTAACATTAACCCTAAACCGCACCCTCACCCTACCCCTCACCCTAACCCTAACGCTAACCCTCACCCTCACCTCACCCTCAGCCAAATACAAAACCTAACACTAATCCTAACCCTAACCCTCACCCTCACCCTCACCCAAACCCTAACTCTAAACCTAACTCTTACCTTTACCCTCACCCTCACCCTAACCCTCACCCTCACCCTCAACCTAACCCTAACCTAAACCACACCCTAACCCTAACGCTCACCCTAACCCTAAACCTAACCCTCACCCTCACCCTCACCCTAACCCTAAACCTAAACCTAACCCTCACTCTAACCCTAACCGTAACCGGAATGCTACCCCTAACCCTCATCCTCACACTAACCGTCATCCTAACCCTAACCCTCACCCTAACCCTCACCCAAACCCTCAGCCTAACCCTAAACCTAACCCTAATCGTAACCCTAACCCACACCCTCACCCTCAACCTAACCCTAACAATAACCCTAACCCTAACCCTATCCCTAATTCTAAACCTCACGAGAACCCTAATTCTAACCGTAACCTTCACCCGAACCCTAACCCTAAACCTCAGACTCACCCAAAACTTAAACCTAACCCTAACCCTCAGCCTAACCCTCAGCCTAACCCTCACGATAACCCTAACCCTCACTCTCACACTAACCCTCACCCTAACCCTTACCCTCACCCTAACCTTAACCCTAACCCTAACCCTCAAACTAACCCTATCCCTCACACTAACCCTAAACCTCACCCTAATCCTAACCCTAACCCTCACCATAGCCCTCACCGTAAACCTAACTCTAACACTCACACTAAGGGTATACCTCACCCTAACCCTAACGCTACCCCTCATCCTAACCCTCACCCTAACCCTAACCCTAACCCTCACAAGCACCATAACATTCACTGTCACCCTAACCCAACCCTAAACCTAAATCTCACCCACACCCTAAACCTCAGTCTAGCCCTAACCCTAACCCTCACCCTAACCCTAAGCTTAATCCTCACCCTAACCCTAACCCTCACCCTCACCCTCAGCCAAAGCCTAAACCTAACCCTAATCCTAACCCTAATCCTCACCCTCACCCTCACCCTAACCCTAACCCTCACACTAACCCTAACCCTAACCCTAACCCTAACCCTAACTCTACCCCTCATCCTAACCCTCATCCTAACCCTATCCCTAAAGCTCACCCTAAGCCTAACCCTCACCCTCACTCCCACCCTCAGCCTAACCGTAACCCTAACCCTAATCCTAACCTTAACCCTCACCCTCACCCTAACCCTATCCCTAATCCAAAACCTAACCTTCACCCTAACCCTAATGCTAACCCTAACCCTCACCCTAACCCTCACCCTAACCCTCAAACTCAACCTAACGCTAACCCTAACCCTAACCCTCACCCTCACCCTAAACTTCACCCTAACCCTAACTCTCACCCTAACTGTTACCCTCAAATTAACCCTCACCCTAACCTTAACCGTAACCCTCACCCTAACCCTCACCCTCACCCTAACCCAACCCAAAACCTAGCCCTCAAACTAACCCTCACCATAACCCTAACCCTAACCCTAACCCTCACCCTAACCCTCACCCTAACCCTAACCCTCACCCTAACCCTTACCCTCACCCTAATATTTACCCTAACCCTAACCCTCACACTAAACCTAAACCTCATCCTACCCTTAACCCTTCCCCTCACCCTAACCCTAACCCTAACCCTAAACCTTACCCTAACCCTAAACCTAACCCTCACCCTCACCCTAGCCCTCACGATAAACCAATCCTAACACTAACCCTCACCCTAACCCTAACCCTCAACCTCACCCTCACCCTAACCCTCACCCTCAGCCTAACTCTCACCCTAACCCTCACCCTTACCATAATCCTCACCCTAACCCTCACCTTCACCCTAACCCTAACCCTAACCCTCACCATAACCCTCACCCTAACCCAAACATTAACCCTAAACCGCACCCTCACCCTAACCCTAACCCTAACCCTCACCCTCACCTCACCCTCAGCCAAATCCTAACCCTAACACTAATCCTAACCCTAACCCTCACCCTCACCCAAACCCTAACTCTTAACCTAACTCTCACTTTTACCCTCACCCTCACCCTAACCCTCACCCTCACCCTCAACCTAACCCTAACCTAACCCACACCCTCACTCTAGCCTTTACCCTAACCCTAATCATCACCCTCACCCTAACCCTAATGCTAACTTTAACCCTCACCCTCACCGTAACCCTAACCCTAACCCTCACCCTAACCCTCATCCTAACCCTAATCCTAACCCTAAACCTAACACTCACCCTAAACCTCTCCCTAACCCTTACCGTAACCCTAACCCTTACCCTCACCCTAACCCTCACCCTAACCCTTAACCTCACCCTAACGCTAACTATAACCCTCACACTAACCCTAACCCACATCCTAACCCTAACTCTACCCCTCAGCCTATCCCTCATCCTAACACTAAACCGACCCGAAACCCTCACCCTAACCCAAACCCTAAACCTAACCATAACCCTCACCCTCACACTAACCCTAACCTTCACCCTAAACCTCACCCTAACCCTAACCGTAAACGTCACCCTAACCCTAACCCTAACCCTAACCTTCACCCTAAGAGTCACGATAGCCCTAACCCTCACTCTCACCCTAACCCACACCCTCACCATTACCCTCACCCTAAACTTAACCCTAACCCAAACCCTAACCTTCAAACTAACCCTAACCCTCATGTGAACCCTCACCCTAACCCTTACGCTCACCCTAAGCCAAACCCTAACCTTAAACCTAAACCTCACCCTAAACCTAACTCTCACCCTAGCCCTCAACCTAACCCTAACCCTAACCCTAACCCTCACCCTAAATCTCACTCTAACACTAAACCTAACCCTCACCCTCACCCTAATCCTCACCCTAATCCTTACCCTCACCCTAACCCTAACCATAACCCTCATCCTCAGCCTAACCCTAACCCTAACCCTAATCCTAACCCTAACCCTCACCCTCACCCTCACCCTAAACCTTACTCTAACCCTAAAACTCACACTCACTCTCAACCTCACCCTCAACCGAACCCTAACAATAACCCTAACCCTAACCCTCACCATAACCCTAACTCTAAAACTAACCCTCAACCTCACCCAAACCCTAACCCTAAATCTAACCCTAACCCTAACCCTCACCCTAACACTCATGATAACCCTAACCCTCACTCTCACCCTAACCCTCACCCTAACCCTTACCCTCACCCTAACCCTAGCCCTAACCCAAACCCTAACCCTCACACTAACCCTATCCCTCAACCTAACCCTAACCCTCAACCTACCCCTAACCCTAACCCTCACCCTCACCCTTAACCTAACCCTAACCCTAAACCAAACCCTCACCCTCACCCTAAACCTAACCCTAACACTAACCCTAACTCTCACCTTAAACTTCACACTAACCCAAAGGCTAATGCTAAACCTCACATTCATCCCAACCCTCACCCTGAACCTTACCCTCCACCTAACCCTAAGCTTAACCCTAACCCTAACCCTAACCCTCACACTAAACCTAACCCTCAACGTAAACTTTCCCAATCCCTCACCCTAACCCTCACCCTAACCCTAACCCTAACTCTCACCCTAACCTTAACCCTAACCCTAACACTGACCTCATATTAGCCCTCACCCAACCCCTAAACCTAACCTTCACCCTCACCCTAGCCCTCACCCTAAACCAATCCTAATGCTAATCCTGACCCTAACACTAAACGTAACCCTTACCCTCTCCCTCACCCTCACCCTCACCATAACCCTAACAATAACCCGAACCCTATCCCTAACCTTAATCCTAACTCTAACCCTCACCCTAAACCTAACCCTCACCCTAACCCTAACCCTAACCCTAAACCTCAACCTAACCCTAACCATAAGCCTAACCCTAACCCTAACCGTAACCCTCACCCTAACCCTCACCCTAAAACTCACGATAACCCTAACCCTCACTCTCACCCTAACCCTCACCCTAACCTTAACCTCACCCAAACCCTAACCCTAACCCTAAGCCTCACACAAAAGCTAACCCTCACCCTAACTCTAACCCTACCCCTCACCCTAAACCTCACCCTTACCATAACCCTAAACCTTCCCCTAACCCTAGCCTTAACTAACCCCTAATCCTAACACTCACCCTCATCCTAACCCTAAACCTAATCCTAACCCTAGCCCTCACCCTCACCCTAACCCTCACCCTAACCCTTACGCTAACCCTAACCCTAACCCTCACCTTAACCCTCACGCTAACCCTAACCCTCACCCTAACCCTCACCCGAACACTAACCCTAACCCTAACCCTCACACTTACCCTAACAGTTAGCCTCACTCTAACCCTCACCCTAACTCTAACACTCACCTTCACCCTCACGCTCACCCTAACCCTAACCCTAACCCTCACACTAAGCCTCATCCTAACCCTAAACCTACGGCTAACCCTCAAACTAACCCTAACCCTCACCCTAAACCTAACACTTCTCCTCATCGTAACCCTCATCCTAACCCTAACCCTGACCCTCACCCTAACACTAAACCTAACCCTCACCCCCACCGTAACCTTCACCGACACCCTAACCCTCACCCTAAACCTAACCCTCACCAACACCCTAACCCTCAGTCTCACCCGAAGCCTTACCCTCACACTAACCCTCACCCTCACCCTGATCCTCACCCTAAACTTTACCCTTTCCCTAACCCTAAACCTCACCCTCAACCTCACCCTCACCCTAACCCTCACCCTCACCCTAGCCCTCACCCAAACCCTAACGCTAACCCTAAACCTCACCCTGACCCTCACCCTCAGCATAAACCTAACCCTAACCCTAATCCTAACCCTAATCCTCACCTTCATCCTCAACCTATCCCATAACCTAACCCTAAACCTAAATCTCACTTTCACCCTCACCCTCACGCTAACCCTAACCCTAACCCTCACCCTAACCCTAACCCTCACACTAAATCTAACCCTCACCCTAAACCTGAAGCTAAATTCACCCTAACCGCAAACCTAAACCTAACCCTCACCCTAACCTGCACCATAACCCTAAACCTAACAATAACCGTCATCCTAAACCTCACCCTAACCCTAACCCTAACCCTCACACTAACCCTAACCCTCACCCTAACCCTAACACTACCCCTCAGCCTAAACCTCATCCTAACCCTAAACCTAAACCAAACCCTCACCTTCAACCTCACCCTAACCCTAACCCTAACCATAACCCTAACCCTAATCCTAAACCTAACCATGATCCTAACCCTCACACTCACGCTAAACCTAACCCTAAATGTAAACTCAACCCTCAACCTAACCCTCACCCTGACCCTAACTCTATCCTAACCCTCACCCTAACCCTCACCCTAAAACTCACGTTACCCCTAACCCTCACTCTCAACCTAACCCTCACCCTAACCCTTAACCTCATGCTGACACTAACATTAACCCTAACCCTAACCCTAACACTAAACCTCACCCTAACCATAACCCTACCCCTAACCCTCACCCTAGCCCTAACATTATCCCTAAACCTCAATCTCACCCTAACCCTCACCCTAACCTCAGCCTCACCCTCACCCTTACCCTCACCCTAACCCTAACCCTAACCCACACCCTAATCCTAACCCTCACCCTAATCCTAACCCTATACCTCACCCTCACCTTAACCCTAACCCTAAACCTCACCTTATCCCTAAACCTAATCCTAACCCTCACCCTCAACCTAGCCCACACCCTAACCCTAACCCTAAACCTCACCCTCACTGTAACTCGAATGCTAACCCTAACCCTCACCCTCACCCTAACCCTCACAAAGCCCTAACCCTCACCCTCACCATAACCTTAACCCTATCCCTCAACATAACCCTGACCCTAACCCTAATGCTCAACCTCAACCTAACCCTCACCTTAAACCTTACCCTCACCCTAACCGGAACCCTAAACCTAACCCTAACCCGAACCCTAAACCTAACCCTAACCCTCAACCCCATCCTCACTCTAACTCTAACACTAATCTAACCCTAACCCTCACTCTCACCCTCACTCTAACCCTCAACCTAACCCTAACCCTCACCCTAAACCTAACAAAAAACCTCACCCTCACCCTTACCCTAAGCCTAACCCTAACCTTCATCCTCACCCTAACCATAACCCTAAACCTCACCCTCACCCTAACCCTCACCCTAACCCTAACCCCAACCCTCACCCTAACCCGCACCTAAACCTAATCGTCAAGCTAACCCTAACACTAACCCTCCCCCTCCCCCTCACCCTAACACTAAGTCTAACCCTCACACTCAGCCTAACCCTCACACTAAACCTAACCCTCACCCTAACCCTCACCCTAACCCTAACTCTAACCTTCATCCTCACCCTAACCCTAACCCTAACCCTCACTGTCACCCTGACCTAACCCTAACCCTCACCCTAACCATGACCCTCACACACACCGTAAACATCAGTCGCCCCCGAACCTTTACTCTCACAAGAACCCTCATTTTCACCCTAAACATCACCCTAACCCTATCCCTTACCCTCACCCTAACCCGAACCCTAAACTTAACCCGAACCCGAACCCGAACCCTAAACCTAAACCTAACCCTCACCCCCATCCTCACTCCAGCTCTAACACTAACCCTAACCCTAACCCTCACTCTCACCCTCACCCTAACACTAACTCTCACCCTAAACCTAACAAAAACCCTCAGCCTCACCCTAACCCTAACCCTAACCCTAAACCTCATCCTCACCGTAACCCTAACCCTAAACCTCACCCTCACCCTAACCCTAACCCTAACCCTAACCCCAACCCTCACCCTAACCCGCACCTAAACCTAACCGTCAAGCTAACCCTAACACTAACCCTCCCCCTGCCCCTCACCCTAACCCTAAGCCTAACCCTCACACTCAGCCTAACCCTCACACTAAACCTAACCCTCACCCTAACTCTCACCCTAACCCTAACCCTAACACTCATCCTCACCCTAACCCTAACCCTAACCCTCACCATCACCCTAACCCTAACCCTAACCTTCACCCTAACCCTGACCCTCACACACACCCTAAAACCCAGTCGCACCCGAACATTTACTCTCACAATAACCCTCACTTTCAAACCCTAACCCTGACCCTCACCCTAACACTAACCCTCACCCTCACCCGCAGCCTAACCCTAAACTTAACCCTAATCCTATCCCTAACCTTCACCCTCACCTCACCCTGACCCTAACCCTAATCCTCACCCTCACACTAACCCTAACCCTCACCCTCACCCTCTCCCTCAGCCTAACGGTAACCCCAACCCTAATCCTAAACTTAACCCTCACCCTCACCCTCACCCTCACCCTAAACCTACCCCTAACCCTAACCCTCACCCTAACCCTTATCCTCAACCTAACCCTAACCCTAACTCTCACTCTCACCCTAAACTTAACCCTAAACCTAACCCTCACCCTAACCATTACCCTCACCCTAAACCACAACCTAACCCTAACCCTCACTCTAACCCTAACCCTCACCCTAACCCTCACCCTCACCTTAACCCAACCCAAACCTTAACCCTCAAACTAACCCTCACCATAACCCTAACCCTAACCCAAACTCTCACCCTCAATGTAACCCTCACCCTAAACTCACACTCACCCTAACCCAACCCAACATCTAAACTTCAATATAAACCTAACCCTAACCCTCACCCTCACCCACACCCTAATCCTAATCCTAACCCTAACCCTCACCCTCACCCTCACCCTAACAATAACCCTAAACCTAACCCTAACCCTATGCCTAAACCTAACCATGATCCTAAGGCTCACACTCACCCTAACCCTAACCCTAAATGTAAACTTATCCCTCATCCTAAACTTCACCCTGACCCTAACCCTAATCCTAACCCTCACCCTAACCCTCACTGTAACACTCACGTTACCCCTAACCCTCACTCTCACCCTAACCCTCACCCTAGCCCTTACCCTCACACTGACACTAACCCTAACCCTCACTCTAAACCTTACCCTCACCCTAATACTAAACCTACCACTCACCCTAACCCTAACCCTAACACTAAACCTCACCCTAACCCTAACCGTAACCCTCACCCTCATCCTAGCCCTCACTCTAATCCTAACCCTCACTCTAACCCTAAACCTAAACCTATCCCTCACCCTAACCTTCACCCTAACCCTAATCCCAAACCTAACCCTAACCCTAATCTAACATTATCCCTAAACCTCAAACTCACCCTAACCCTCACCCTCAGCCTCACCCTCACCCTAACCCTAACCCACACCTTAACCCTAATCCTCACCCTAATCCTAACCCTATCCCTCACCCTCACCTTAACCTTAACCCTAAACCTCACCCTATCCCTAAACTCACCCTCACCCTCACCCAAGCCCTCACTCTAACCCTAACCCTAAACCTCACCCTCACTGTAACCCTAATGCTAACCTTAACCCTCACCCTCACCCTAACCCTCACCCAGCCCTAACCCTCACTCTCATCATAACCCTAACCCTATCCCTCACCATAACCGTCACCCTAAACCTAATGCTCAACCTCACCTTAACCCTCACTTTAAAACTGACCCGAACCCTAACCCGAACCCTAAACCTAACCCTAACCATAACCCCAACCTTAAACCTAACAATAACCCTCACCCTCATCCTCACTCTAAGTCTAACACCAAACCTAACCCTAACCCTCACTCTCACCCTCAACCTAACCCTCACCCTAACACTAACCCTCACCAAAAACCTAACAACAACCCTCATCCTCACCCTCACCCTCACCCTCACCCTAACCCTCATCCTCACCCTAACCCTAACCCTAAACCTCACCCTCACCCCAACCCTCACCCTAACCCTAACCCCAACCCTCACGCTAACCCGCACCGAAACCTAAACGTCAAGCCTCCCCTTCCCACTCCCCTTAACCCTAAGCCTAACCCTCACATGCAGCCTAACCCTCACACTAAACATAACACTCACCCTAACCCTAACCCTAACCCTCATCCTCACCCTAACCCTAACCCTAACCCTCACCGTCACCCTAACCCTAACCCTCACCCTAACCCTGACCCTCACACATACCCTAAACCTCAGTCGCACCCGAACATTTCCTCTCACAATAATCCTCACTTTCACCCTAAACATCACCCTAATCCTAACCCTGACCCTCACTCTAACCCTCACCCTCACACTCACCCTCAGCCTAACCCTAAACTAAACCCTAATCCTATCACTAACCCTCACCCTCAACTCACCCAGACCCTAACCCTAACCCTCACCCTCACACTAACCCTAACCCTCACCCTCACCCTCTCCCTCAGCCTAACTGTAAACCCAACCCTAATCCTAAACTTAACCCTCACCCTCACCCTAACTCTAACCCTAACCCTAACCCTCACCCTAACCCTTATCCTCAACCTAACCCTAACCCTAAACTTAACTCTCACCCTCACCCTAAACTTGACCCTAACCCTAACCCCAACCCTAACCCTCATCTTCACCATAACCCTAACCCTATCCCTCAGCATAACCCTCACCCTAACCCTAACGCTCAACCTCACCCTAACCCTCACCTTAAACCTTACCCTCACCCTAACCTGAACCCTAATACTAACCCTAATCCTAACTCGAACCTTAAACCTAAACCTAAACCTCACACCCATCCTCACTCTAACTCTAACACTAACCTTAAACCTAACCCTCACTCTCACCCTCATCCTAACCCTCACCCTAACCCTAACCCTCACCCTAAACCTAACAAAACCCTCACCCTCACCCTAACCCTTACCTAACCCTAACCCTCATCCTCACCCTAACCCTAACCCTAAACCTCACCCTCACCCTAAACATCACCCTAACCCTAACTCTCACCCTCACCCTAACCCTAACCCTCACCCTAACCCTAACTCTCACCCTAACCCTAACCCTAAACCTCACCCTCACCCTCACCCTCACACTCACCCTCAGCCTAACCCTAACCCTAATCCTAACCCTCACCTTCACCCTCAACCTAATCCTTACCTTAACTCTAACCCTATACCTCACCCTCACCCTCATCCTCACCCTCACCCTAACCCTAACCCTAACCCTCACCCTAACCCTAACTCTCACCCTAAACTTCACCCTCACCCTGATCCTCAACCTAACCCTAACCCTAAACCTAACCCTCACCCTAACCCTAACTCTCACACTAAACCTAACCCTCACCCTAACCCTAACCCTCATCCTCACCCTAACCCTCAACCTAACCATAACCCTCACACTAACCCTTACCCTAAACCTCACCCTAACCCTCACCCTCACCCTAACCCTAACCCAAACCCTAACCCTCAACCTAATCCCTATCATAACCCTAACCCTAATCCACACCCTCACCCTAACCCTCACCCCAACCCTTACACTCACCCTAACCCTAATCCTAACCCTAACCCTAACCCTCACACTAACACTAAAACTTACCTTAACCCTAACCCTACCACTCGCCCTCTTTCTCACCCTAACCTTATCCCTAACCCTCACCCTAAAACTAACTCTCACCCTAACCCTCATCCTCACCCTGATCCTCACCCTAACCCTCACACTAAACCTAACGCTCACCCTAACCCTAAGGTTACACCTAATTCTAACACTCACCCTCACACTAACCCTAATCATAACCCTAGCCCTCACCCTCACCCTAACCTTCAACCCAACCCTTACCCTCACCCAAATCCTAACCCTCACCCTAAACCTCACACTAAACCTAACCCTCACACTAACTCAGCCTACACCTCACCATAACCCTCACCTTAACCTAACCCTAACCCTCACTCTCACACTATCCCAAACCTTACCCCTAATATTAACACTCACCCTCACCCTCACCCTCACCCTAACCCTAACCCTAACCCTCACCTTAACCCTCACGCTAAACCTAACACTAGCCTTAAACCTCACCCTAACCCTCACCCTAACACTAACCCTAAACGTAAATCTCACCCTCACCCTAACCCTCACCCTAATACTTAGCCTCCCCCTAACCCTTCCCCTAACCCTAACCCTAACCCGTACCCTAACCCTCACCCTCACCCTCAAGCTAACCCTAACCCTAACACTAACTCTCACCCTAATCCTCACCTTAACCCTAAATCTACGCCTAAACCTCAAACTAACCCTAAGCGTCACCCTAACCATAACACTAACCCTCATCCTAACCCTAACCCTGACCCTCACCCTAACCCTAACCCTCACCCTCACCCTCAGCCTAACCCTAAACTTAACCCTAATCCTATCCCTAATCCTCACCTTGACCCTAACCCTAACCCTCACCCTCAAACTAACCCTAACCCTCGCCCTTACCCTCTCCCTCAGCCGAACCATAACCACAACCCTAATCCTAAACTTAGCCTTCACCCTCACCGTCACCCTCACCCTAAACCTACCACTAACCCTAACCCTCACCCTAACCCTTATCCTCAACCTAACCCTAATCCTAACCCTAACTCTCAACCTCACCCTAAACTTCTCCCTAACCCTAACACTCACCCTAACCCTTACCCTCACCCTAAACCTCAACCTAACCCTAACCCTCACTCTAACCCTAAACCTCACCCTAACCCTCACCCTCACCCTAACCCAACCCAAACTCTAACCCTCACACTAACCCTCACCATAACCCTAACCCTAACCCAAACCCTCACCCTCAATGTAACCCTCACCCTAACCCTCACACTCACCCTAACCAACCCAAAATCTAAAATTCAATCTAACACTAACCCTAACCCTCACCCTCACCCTCACCCTAATCCTAACCCTAACCCTAACCCTAACCCTAAACCTAAACCTAACCATGATCTTAACCCTCACTCTCACCCTAACCCTAACCCTAAATGTAAACTTAACCCTCACCCTCACCCTCACCCTGACCCTAACCCTAATCCTAACCCCACCCTAACACTCATATGACCCCTAACCCTCACTCTCACCCTACCCTCACCCTAACCCTTACCCTCACGCTGACACTAACCCTAACCCTAACCCTCACTCTAAACCTTACCCTCACCCTAACTCTAACCCTACCCCTCACCCTAACCCTAACCCTAACACTAAACCTCACCCTAACCCTAACCCTAACCCTCACCCTCACCCTAGACCTCACTCTAATCCTAACCCTCACTCTAACCCTAATCCTAAACCTATCTCTCACCCTCACATTCACCCTAACCCTATTCCTACCCCGAACCCTCACCCTAACCCTAACATTATCCCTAAACCTCAAACTCACCCTAACCCTCACCCTCAGCCTCACCCTCACCCTAACCCTAACCCTAAACTTAACCCTAACCCTCACTCTAAACCTTACCCTCACCCTAACACTAACCCTTCCCCTCACCCTAACCGTAACACTAACCCTAACACTAAACCTCACCCTAACACTAACGCTAACCCTCACCCTCACCCTATTCCTCACTCTAATCATCCTAACCCTCACTCTAACACTAATCCTAAACCTATCCCTCACCCTAACTTTCACCCTAACCCTAATCCTAACCCTAACCCTCACCCTAACCCTAACATTATCCCTAAACCTCAAACTCACCCTAACTCTCACCCTAACTGTCACCCTCAGCGTCACCCTCACCCTAACCCTAACACTAACCCACACCCTAACCCTAACCCTCACCCTAATCCTAACCCTAACCCTCAACCTCACCTTAACCCAAACCCTAAACCTCACCCTATCCCTAAACCTAATGCTAACACTCACCCTCACCCTAGCCCTCACCCTAACCCTAACCCTAAACCTCACCCTCACTGTAACCCTAATGCTAACCCTAACCCTCACCCTCACCCTAACCCTCACCCAGCCCTAACCCTCACCCTCATCATAACCCTAACCCTATCCGTCACCATAACCCTCACCCTAACCCTAACGCTCAACCTCACCCTAACCCTCACCTTAAACCTTACCCTCACCCTAACCCGAACCATAAACCTAACCCTAACCCGAACCCGAACCCTAAACCTAAACCTCACCCTCACCCCCATCTCACTCTAACTCTAACTCTAACCCTAACCCTAACCCTCACTCTCACCCTCACCCTAACACTAACTCTCACCCTAAACCTAACAAAAACCCTCACCCTCACCCTAACCATCCTCACCCTGACCCTAACCCTAAACCTCACCCTCACCCTAACCCTCACCCTAACCCGCACCTAAACCTAACCGTCAAGCTAATCCTAACACTAACCCTCCCCCCCTAACCCTAAGCCTAATCCTCACACTCAGCCTAACCCTCACACTAAACCTAACACTCACCTTAACCCTCACCCTAACCCTAACCCTAACCCTCATCCTCACCCTAACCCTAACCCTCACCGTCACCCTCAACCTAACCCTAACCCTCACCCGAACCCTGACCCTCACACACACCCTAAATCTAAGTCGCACTCGAACATTTACTCTCACAATAACTCTCAATTTCACCCTAAACATTACCCTAACCCTAACCCTGACCCTGACCCTAACCCTAACCCTCACCCTCACCATCATCCTAACCCTAAACTTAACACTAATTCTATCCCTAACCCTAACCCTCACCTCACCCTGACCCTAACCCTAACCCTCACCCTCACACTAACCCTAACCCTCACCCTCACCCTAACGGTAACCCAAACACTAATCCTAACCTTAACCCTCACCCTCACCCTCACCCTCACCCTAAACCTAACCCTAACCCTAACCCTCACCCTAACCCTTATCCTCAACCTAACCCTAACCCTAGCCCTAACTCTCACCCTCACCCTAAACTTCACCCTAACCCTAACACTCACCCTAAACCTCAACCTAACCCTAACACTCACTCTAAACCTAACCCTCACCCTAACCCTCATCCTCACCCTAACCCTCATCCTCACCCTAACCCAACCCAAAACCTCACCCTCAAACTAGCCCTCACCATAACCCTAACCTTAACCCAAACCCTCACCCTCAACATAACCCTCACCCTAACCCTCACACTCACCCTATCCAAACCCAAAATCTAAACCTCAATCTAACCCTAACCTAACCCTCACCCTCACCCACACCCTAATCCTAACCCTAACCCTAACCCTCATCCTCAACCTAACCCTAACCATAACCCTAACCCTAACCCTAACCCTCTTCCTAAACCTAACCATGAATCTAACCCTCACCCTAACCCTAATCCTACCCCTCACCCTCACCCTAACACTTACCCTCACCCTAAACCTAATCCTAACCCTAACCCTCACACTGTTAACCCTCACCTAAACCTAAGCCTAACCCTCAGCCTAACCCTGACCCTAAACCTAAACCTAACTCTAACACTCACCCTAACCCTAACCCTAAACCTCACCCTAAACCTAACCCTCACCCTCACCCTCAGGCTAACCCTAAAACTAACCCTCACCCTAACCCTAACCCTCACCCAAACTCTCACCCTAAACCTATCCATAAACCTCACACTAACCCTAACCCTCACCCTAACCCTAACCCTAACCCTCACCCTCACCCTTACCATAATCCTCACCCTCACCCTCAACCTCACCCTAACCCTTACCCTAACCCTAATCCTAACTCAAATCCTTACACTAACCTTAACCCTAACCCTAACCTTAACCCTCACCCTAACCCTCACCCTGACCCTAACTCTAACACTCACACTAACCCTAAACCTCACTCTCACCCTAACCTTCACCCTAACCCTTACCCTAACCCTAAACTTAACCCTAACCCTAACCCTAACCCTCACTCTAACCCTAACCCTAACCTTAACCCTCACCCTAACCCTAACCCTAACCCTAAACATCACCCTCACCCTAACCCTCACCCTCAACCTAACACTCACACTCACCATAACCCTAATCTTAACCCTAACCCTAACCTAACCCTCACCCTCACCCTCACCCTCACCCTCATGCTCACTGTTAACCTAACCCTAACCCTAACCCGCACCTTAAACCTGACCCTCACACTAAACCTAACGCTAACCCTCACCCTCACCCTCCGAATCCTAAACCGAACCCTGACCGTTAACCTATCCCTAAGCCTAATCCTAGTACTAACCCTAACCCTCACACTCACACTAACCTTCACCCTAACCCTTACCTTCACCCTAACTCTAACCCTAACCCTCACTCTAACCCAAACCCTCACCCTCACCCTAACCCTCACACTCACCCTAACCCTCACCCTCATCCTAAGCCTCATCTTAACCCTAACCCTAAACCTAACCCTCACCCTAACCCTCACCCTAAAACTAACCCTCACCCTAACCCTCACCCTCACCCTAAACCTCCCCCTAACCCTTACCCTCACCCTAACCCTAACCCTAAACCGAACCATCACCCTAACCCTCACCCTACACTCATTCTAACCCTAACCCTCACTCTGACCCTAACCCTCACCCTAACCCTTACACTCACATTAAACCTAACCCTCACCCTAAACCTAACCCTCACCCTAACGCTCTCCCTCACCCTCACCCTAACCCTAACCCTCATCCTCACCCTCACCCTCACCCTAACCCTCACCCTCACCCTCACCCTCACCATAAACCTAACCCTAACCCTAACCCTCACCCTTACCCTAACCCTCACCCTCACCCTTACCCTAACCCTAACCCTCACCCTATCCCTAAACCTAACCCTAGTACTAACCCTGACCCTGACCCTCACCCTAACCCTCACCCTAACCCTTACCTTCACCCTAACCCTAAATCTAACCCTAACCCTAACCCACACACTAAACCTAATCCTCACCCTAACCCTAACCCTACCCTCAGTCTAACGCTCACCCTAACCCAACCCAAATTCTCACCCAATCCCTAACCCTAACCCTGACCCTCACCCTCACCCTAGCACTCACCCTAAACCTAACGCTAACCGTCACCCTCACCCAAAACCTAATGCTAACCGTAAGGTTCACATTGATCCTAACACTCACCCTAACCCTTACCCTCACCCTAACCCTCAACGTCACCCTATACCTCACCCTTACCCTAACCCTCACCCACACCCTAACCCTCACCCTCACCCTACGCTCACCCTCACTCTAACCCTACCCCTCACCCAACCCTCTTCCTAACCCTAACACTCATCCTAACCCTCACCCTAACCCTAATCCTAACACTAAATCTAAACCTAACCCTCACACTAACCCTAATCTTACCCCTCACCTTCACCCTAACCCTAACCCTAACCCAAATTCACACTAAACGTAACCCTAACCCTAACCCTAATACTCACCCTAAACCTCACCCTAACCCTCACCCTGACCCTAACTCTAACACTCACACTAAGCCTTAACGTCACTCTCACCCTAACCCTCACCCTAACCCTTACCCTAACCCTAACCCTAACCCTCACCCTAACCCTAATCCTAACCCTAAACCTCACCCTCACCCTAACCTGAACATAACCCTAAAACTAACCCTCACCTTAACACTTACGCTAATCCTAACCCTCGCTCTCGCCCTAACCGTCACCCTAACCCTAACCCTCACCCTAACCCTAACCCTAACCCTCACCCTGAACCTAGCCCTCACCCTAACCCTAATCCTAACCATAACCGTCACCCTGATCCTAACCCTCACCCTCACCCTAACCCTCACCCTAACAATCACCCTCACCCTAACACTCACCCTCACCCTAACCCTAACCCTAAGCCTCTCCCTAAACTTAACCCTAACCCTAATCCTCACCCTAAACCTAGCCCTACCTCTAACAATAACCCTAAACCTAACCCTAACCCTAAACCTAACCCTCCCTAAACCTAACCCTCACCCTAACCCTAACCCTCACCTAACCCTCACCCTAACCCTAACCATAACCCTAACCCTCCCTAAACCTAACCCTCACCTAACCCTTACCCTCACCCTTACCCTAACCCTCACACTAATCCTAACCATCACTCTAACCCTAAACCTAACCCTAAACCTAACCCTCACCCTTCCCGTCACCCTAACCCTAACCGTCACCCTAAACCTCACCCTCACCCTAAACCTCACCCTAACAATTACCCTCACCCTAACCCTAATCCTAACACTAACCCTAACCCTATACCTCACACTAACCTTATCCCTCACCCTAACCCTAACCCTACCCCTCACACCAACCCTCATCCTAAACCTAGCCCTCACCCTAACCCTAATCCTATACCTAACCCTAATCCTAACCCTCACCCTAACCCTCACCCAAACTCTAAACCTCACCCAGACCCTAAACCTCACCCTCTCCCAAACCCTCATCCTCACCCTATGCTCACCCTCACTCTCACCATACCTCTCACCCTAACCCTCTTCCTAACCCTAACCCTCATCCTAACCCTCACACTAAACCTAATCCTACCCCTCACCCTCAACCTAACCCTCACCTTAAACCTAATCCTACCCCTCTCCCTCAACCTAACCCTCACCCTAACCCTTACCCTCACCCCAAACCTAATCCAAAGCCTAACCCTCACACTAACGTTAACCCTCCCCTAAACCTAAGCCTGACCCTCAGCCTAACCTGCATCCTAAACCTAAACCTAACTCTAATACTCACCCTAACCCTAACCCTAAACATCACCCTAAACCTAACCCCTCACCCTCACCCTCAGCCTAACCCTAAACCTAACCCTCACCCTAACCCTAACCCTCACCCTCACTCTCACCCTAACCCTATCCCTAAACCTCACACTAACCCTAACCCTCACACTAACCCTAACCCTAACCCTCACCCTCACCCTTACCATAATCCTCACCCTCACCCTAAACCTCACCCTAACCCTTACCCACACTCTAACCCTAACCCAAATCCTCACACTAACCTTAACCCTAACCTTAACCTTAAACCTCACCCTAACCCTCACCCTGACCCTAACTCTAATACTCACACTTACCCTAAACCTCACTCTCACCCTAACCCTCACCCTAACCCTCATCCTAACCCTAAACCTAACCCTAACCCTCACCCTCACCCTCACCCTAACCCTAACCCTAACCCTCACCCTCACCCTAACCCTAACCGCAAACCGCATCCTCACCCTAACCCTCACCCTCACCCTAACACTCACACTCACCATAACCCTAATTTTAACCCTAACCCTAACCCTCACCCTCACCCTAATGCTCACCCTCACCCTCACCCTCATCCTCACTGTTAACCTAACCCTAACCCTAACCCACACCCTAAACCTGACCCTCACACTAAACCTAACCCTAACCCTCACCCTCACCCTCACCCTAATCCTAAACCTAACCCTGACCGTTACCCTATCCCTAACCCTAATCCTAGTACTAACCCTAACACTCACACTCACACTAACCCTCACCCTAAACCTTACCTTCACCCTAACCCTAACCCTAACCCTCACTCTAACCCAAACCCTCACCCTCACCCTAACCCTCACACTCACCTTAACCCTCACCCTCACCCTAAGCCTCAACTTAACCCTAACCCTAACCCTAACCCTCACCCTAACCCTCACCCTAAAACTAACCCTAACCCTGCCCCTCCCCCTCCCCCTAACCCTCCTCCTAACCTTTACCCTCACCTTCACCCTAACCCTAAACCGAACCATCACCCTAACACTCATTCTAACTCTAACCCTCACTCTCATCCTAACCCTCAGCCTAACCCTTACCTTCACATTAAACCTAACCCTCACCGTAACCATAACCCTACCCCTCACACTAACACTCACCCTAACCATAACCCTCACCCTAACCCTAACCCTAACCCTAACCCTCACCCTCACCCTAGCCCTCAACCTAACCATAATCCTAACCCTAATGCTCACCCTCACCCTAACCTTCAACCTCACCCTAACCATGACCCTCACTCTAACTCTGACCCTCACCCTCACCCTCACCCTAAACCTAACCCTGATCCTAACACTAACCCTCACCCTAAGCCTCACCCTAACCCTAACCCTAACTCTCACCCTAACCCTCTCCCTAATCCTAACCCTAACCCTAACCCTCACCCTCACCCTCATCCTCACCCTAACCCTCACCCTCACCCTCACCATAAACCTAACCCTAACCCTAATCCTAACCCTAACCCTAACCCTCACCCTCACCCTCATCCTCACCCTAACCCTCACCCTCACCCTCACGATAAACCTAACCCTAACCCTAACCCTCACCCTTACCCTAACCCTCACCCTCACCCTTACCCTTACCCTAACCCTCACTCTAACCCTTACCTTCACCCTAACCCTAACCCTAACCCTAACGCTAACCCACACACTAAACCTAACCCTCACCCTAACTCTAACCCTACCCTCAGTCCATCGCTCACCCTAACCCAACCCAAATCCTTACCCAATCCCTCAACCTAACCCTGACCCTCACCCTCACCCTAGCACTCACCCTAAACCTAACGCTAACCGTCACCCTCACCCAAAACCTAATGCTAACCGTAAGCTTCACATTCACCATAATACTCACCCTAACCCTTACCCTCACCTTAACCCTCAACGTCACCCTATCCCTCACCCTTACCCTAACCCTCACCCACACCCTAACCCTCACCCTCTCCCGAACCCTCACCTGAGCCCTACGCTCACCCTCACTATAACCCTACCTCTCACCCTAACCCTCTTCCTAACCCTAAACCTCACCCTAACCCTCACCCTAACCCTAATTCTAACACTAAAGCTAAACCTAACCCTTACCCTAACACTAATCCTACCCCTCACCCTCACCCTAACCCTCACCCTAACCCTTACCCTCACCCTAAACCTAATCCTAAGCCTAACCCTCACACTAACCCTAACCCTCCCCTAAACCTAAGCCTAACCTTCTGCCTAACCCTCATCTTAAACCTAAACGTAACTCTAACACTCACCCTAATGCTAACCCTAAACCTCACCCTAAAACTAACCCTCACCCTCACCCTCAGCCTAACCCTAAACCTAACCTTCACCCTAACCCTAACCCTCACCCTCACTCTCACCCTAACCCTATCCCTAAACCTCACACTAACCCTAACCCTCACCCTAACCCTAACCCTAACCCTCACCCTCACCCTAACCATAATCCTCACCCTCACTCTAAACCTCACACTAACCCTTACCCTCACCCTAACCCTAACCCAAATTCACACTAACTTTAACCCTAACCCTAACCCTAATGCTCAGCCTAACCCTCACCCTGACCCTAACTCTAACACTCACACTAACATTAAACGTCACTCTCACCCTAACCCTCACCCTAACCCTTACCCTAACCCTAAACCTAACCCTAACCCTAACCCTAATCCTCACCCTCACCCTAACCCTAAACCTAACCCTAACCATCACCCTCACCCTAACCCTAACACTAAACCTCACCCTCACCCTAACCTGAACATAACCCTAAACCTAACCCTCACTCTAACACTCACGCTAATCCTAACCCTCACTCTCACCCTAACCGTCACCCTAACCCTCACCCTCATCCTAACACTAACCCTAACCCTACCACTAACCCTACACCTCAACCTAACCCTAACCCTCACCCTAACCCTAACCCTCACCCGGAACCTAGCCTTCACCCTAATCCTAATCCTAACACTACCCGTCACCCTGATCCTAACCCTCACCCTCACCATAACCCTCACACTAACACTAACCCTCACCCTAACCCTCACCCTCACCCTAACCCTAACCGTCTCCCTAAACTTAACCCTAACCCTAACCCTCACCCTCACCCTAAACCTAACCCTACCTCTAACAATAACGCTAAACCTAACCCTCCCTAAACCGAACCCTCACCCTAATCCTAATCCTCACCTAACCCTCACCCTAACCCTAACCATAACCATAACCCTCCCTAAACCTAACCCTCACTCTAACCGTTACCCTCACACTTACCCTAACCCTCACACTAACCCTAACCATCACTCTAACCGTAAAACTAACCCTAACCCTAACCCTCACCTTACCCGTCACCCTAACCCTAACCGTCACCCTAAAACTCACCCTCACCCTAAACCTCACCCTAACAATTACCCTCACACTAACCTTAACCCTAATCCTCACACTAAATCTAACCTTAAACCTATACCTCACACCAACCATATCCCTCACCCTAACCCTAACCCTACCTCTCACCCTAACCCTCATCCTAACCCTAACCCTCACCCTAACCCTAATCCTAACCCTCACCCAAACCCTCACCCTAACCCTAACCCTAACCCTACCCCTCACCCTAACCCTAACCCTCACCCTAACCCATACCATTAACCTAAACCTAATCTGAACCCTAATCCTCACACTAACCCTAAACCTCAACCTAACCTTACCCTTAACCTCCAATCAAACCCTCATCCTAAACCTAAACCTAAACCTAACCCTCACCCTAACCCTAACCCTCACCCTCACCCAGACCCTCAGCCTAACCCTAACCCTAACCCTCACCCTAACCCCAACCCTCACCCTCACCCTCACCCTAACCCTAACCCGAACCCGTACCCTAACCATCACCCTAAACCTATTCCTCACCCCAATCCTCACCCTAATCCTAAACCTCACCCTAACACTTACCCTCACCCTAAGCCTAACCCTCACCCTCACCCTAACCCTAACGCTAACCCTAACTCTAACCCTCACCCTCATCCTCACCCTAACACTAACCCTCACCCTCAACCTAACCCTCACCCTAACCCTAACCCTCACCCTAACTCTAACGCTATGCCTAACCGTCAGCCTAACCCTCACTCTCACCCTCATCCTAAACCTAACCCTAACCCTAACCCTAAACCTAACAATAACCCTCACCCTAACCCTTACCCTAACCCTGACCCTCACCCTAAGCCTAACCCTAACCCTCACCCTAACCCTAACCCTCACCTTCACCCTAACCCTTCCCGTCACCTTAAACCCTTACCCTCACCCTAACCTTAACCCTAATCCTCACATTAACCGTAATGCTAACCCTAACCGTAACCGTCAACCTAAACCTCACCCTCACACTAACCCGAACCCAAACCCTCACCCTAACGCTAACCCTAACCCTAACTCTCACCCTCACCCTAACCCTCACCATCAGCCTAACCCTCATCCTAACCCTAACCCTCACCCACACCATAGTCCTAACTCTCACCCAAATGCTAACCCTAACCCTCACCCTCAATCTAACCCTCACCGTCAGCCTAAACCTCACCCTAACCCTAACCCTCACCCTCACCATAAATATCACCCTAACCTGAACCCTCAACTTAACCCTAACCCTAACCCTAACCCTCACTATAACACTCACCCTCACCCTCACCCTCACCCTAAGCCTAACCCAAACCCTAACCCTAATCCTATACCCAAAACTTTCCCTCACCCTAACCCTAACCATAACACTAACCCTAACCATAACCCTCACACTCACCCTCACCTTAACCCTAATCCTAACCCTAACCCTAACCCTAACAATAACCCTAAACCTAAACCTAAAGGTAAACCTAAACCTAACCTTAACCCTCACCCTCACCCTAACCCTAATGCTTACCCGAAACCTAACCCTCACCCTAACCCTAAACCTAAACCTCAACCTCACCCTAAACCTAACCCAAACCCTAACCCTAACCCTCACCCTAACCCTATTCCTAACCCTCACCCTAAACCTAAACCTCACCCTCACCCTAACCCTCACCCTAACCCTAACTCTAACCCCAACCCTAACCCTCACCCTAACCCTAAAGGCAACCATAACCCTCACCCAAACCCCTTCCCTAATCCTACCTTAACCCTAACCCAAACCCTCACCCTAACCCTTACCCTAACACTCACTCTAATCCTAACCCTCACTCTCACCCTAACCCTCACCCTAACCCTAACCCTAACCCTGACTCTCACCCTCACCCTCAGCGTTAACCTAACCCTAACCCTAATCCTAACCCTAAACCTCACCTTCAACCTCTCCCTAACCCTAACCCTAAACCTAAACCTCACCCATCACCCTCCCCTTCACCCAAACCCTCACACTCACCCTAACAATAACCTAAACCTAACCCTAACCCAAACCCTCACCTTCACTCTAAACTTTACCCTCACCTTAACCCTCACCCTCACCCTAAACACTAACCCTGACCTTACCCCTAACCCTAACCCTTACCATCACCATCACCCTCATCCTAACCCTAAAGCTAACCCTAACCCTCACGATAATCCTAACCCTCACCCTAACACTAACCCTAATACTAAGCCTAAACCTCACCCTATCGCTAACCCTAACCCTAACCCTCACCCTAACCCTCACCCTAGCCCTCACACTAACCTTAACCCTAACCCTAACCCTCACCCTCACCCTAATCCCTACCCTAACCTTAACCCTTACCTATCCGAAACCCTCACCAGAACCCTAAACCTAACCCTAACCCTAACCCTCACCCGACTCCTCAACCTAACCCTAACCCTAAACCTAACCATCACCCTCACCTTAACCCTCACCCTAACCCTTACCCTCAGCCTAACCCTCACCCTAACCCTAACCCTAAACCTAACCCTCACCATAATGCTCACCCTCACCCTAACCCTAACCCAAAATCTCAACCTAAACCTCAGACTAACCCTAAACCTAACCCTAACCCTCACCCTCACCCTAACCCACACCCTAATACTAACCCTCACCCTAAACCTAACCCTTAAGACTAACCATCACACTAACCCTAACCCTCACCCTCACCCTAACCACACCCCTCACCCTAACCCTCATCCTAACCCTAACCCTAACCCTAACCCGCACCCTCACCCTCACTCTCAGCCTAACACTATCACTAAACTTAATCCTAACCATAATCCTCACTCTCACCCTCAAACTAACCCTAACCCTACCCCAAACGCTCACCCTCATCCTCACCCTCACCCTAACCCTAACCATAACCCTAACCATAACCCTAATCCTAACCCTAACCCAAACCCTCACTTTCACTCTAAACCTTACCCTCACCTTAACCCTCACCCTCACCCTAAACCTCACTCTAACACTTACCCTCACCGTAACACTAATCCTAACCGTATTCCTCACACTAACCCTAAACCTAACCCTAACCCTCACCCTAACCTTCACCCTCACCCTAACCCTAACACTAAACCTAACTCTAACCCTCTCCCTAACCCTAAGCCTAACCTTAACACTAACCCTCACCCTCACCCTAATCCTCACCCTCACCCTCAGCATAAACCTAACCCTACCCTGACCCAAACCCTAACCCTCACCCTCACCCTCACCCTAACCCTAACCCTAAACCTAACCCTAAACCTCACCCTAACCCTAAACCTAACCCTAACCCTAACCCTGACACTAAACCCAACCATCACCCTAACCCTGACCCTCACCCTCACCCTAGCGCTCACCCTAACCCTAAACCTAACCCTCACCCTCACCCAAACCCTAATGCTAACCCTAACTTTCACCCTCACTCTAACACTCACCATAACCCTTACCCTCACCCTAACCCTCAACGTCACCCTAACCTTAACCCTCACCCACACCCTAACCCTCACCCTCACCCGAACCCGCACCCTCATCCTAACCCTCACCCTCACCCTAACCCTAACCCTCACCCTAACCCTAACCCTCACCCTAACCCTTACCCTCACCCTAAACCTAATCCTAAAGGTAACCAGCACACTAACCCTTACCCTCACACTAATCCTGTTTAACCCTCAGGCTAACCCTCATCCAAAACGTAAATCTAACCCTAACACTCGCCCTAACCGAACCCTCACCCTAAACCTCTCCCTAATCCTAATCCTCCCCCTCCCCCTACCCCTCTCCCTCCCCCTCAGCCTAACCCTAATCCTTACCCTCACCCTAACCCTAACTGTCACCCTCCCTCTCACCCTAACCCTATCCCTAAACCTCACACTATCCCTAAAGCTCACCCTAAACCTATCCCTAACACTCACCCTCACCCTAACCATCAACCTAACCCTAATCGTCACCATAATTCTCACCCTCACCCTAAACCTCACCCTAACCCTTACCCTCACCCTAAACCTAACCCAAATCCTCACACTAACCTTAAACATAACCCTAACCCTAAGCCTAACCCTCACCCTAACCCTTACCCTGACCCTAACTCTAACACTCACACTAACCCGAAACCACACTCTCACTCTAACCCTAACCCTAACCCTAAACCTAACGCTAACCCTAACCCTAACCGTAACCCTCACCCTCACCTTAAACCTAACCCTAACCTTAAACCTCACTCTAACACTCACACTAACCCTAACCCTCACTCTCACCCTATCCGTCACCCTAACCCTTACCCTCACCCTAACCCTAACCCTAACCCTCACCTTCACCAAAACCCTCAGCCTAACCCTAACACTCACCCTAACCCTAACACTAACTCAAACCCTCACCCTGAACCTAGCCCTCGCCCTAAACCTAATCCTAACCCTAACACTCACACTAACCCTAAACCTCATCCTCACCCTAACCCTCACCCTCACCCTGACCCTCAACCTATCCCTCACCCTAACCTTACCCCTAACCCTAACCCTAACCCTAACCTCACCCTCAACCTAAACATCACTCTAAACCTTACCCTCACCCTAACCCTAACCCAAACCCTAACCCTAACCCTAACCCTAACCCTAACCCTAACCCTAACCCTAACCCTAAACCTAACCCTACCTCTAACAATAACCCTAATGCTAACCCAAACCCTAAACCTAACCCTCACCCTCACACTCACCCTAAACCTACCCTAACCCTCACCTTAACCTTAACCCTAACAATAACCCTCACCAACATCCTAATCCTAACCCTCACCCTAACACTAACCCTAACACTAACCCTCATCATCATCCTAACCCTCACCGTCAGCCTAACCCTCACACTCACCCTAACCCTCACCCTCACACTAAATATCACCCTAACCCAAACCCTCACACTTACCCTAAACTGAACCCTCACTCTCACCCGCACCCTAAGCCTAACCCTAACCCTAACCCTAGTCCTAAACCCAACACTCTCCCTCACCCTCACCCTAACCATAACGCTCAGCCTAAACCTAAACCTCACCATCACCCTCACCCTAACCGTAACCCTAATCCTTACCCACACCCTACCCCTAACCCTATCCCTAAACCTCACACTAAAACTAACCCTCACCCTAACCCTAACCCTAACACTAATAACCCTAAACATAAACCTAACCCTAACCCTAACCCTAAACCTCACCCTCACCCTAACCCTAACCCTAATCCTAACCCTAACCCCCACCCTAACCCTTACCCTCACCCTAACCCTAACCCTAACCCTAAACCTCACACTAAACCTAACCCTCACCTTAACCCTAAGCCTACCCTTCACACTACCCCTCACCCTAACCCTAATCCTAACCCTCACCCTCAACCTAGCCATCATTCTAACCCTAAGCCTAACCCTAACCCTAATCCTCACCCTAACCATCACCCTAACACTTACGCTAACACTTACCCTCACTCTCACCCTAACCCTCACCGCAACCGTTACCCTCACCCTAACTCTAACCCTAAACCTAACCCTATCACTAACCCTAACCTAACACTAAACCTACCTCTCACCCTAAACCTAACCCTAACCCTCAGCCTTACCTTAACCCTATCCCTAACCCAAACCCTAACCTAACCCTCACCCTCACCCTAACCCTAACCCTCAGCCTCACCTTAACCCTAACCCTAAGCCAAACCCTTACCTAACCCTCACCCTAACTTTCACCTTACCCCTAATGCTAAACATAACCCTCACTATCAATCTAACCTTCACCCTAACCCTTAAACTCACCCTAACCCTAACCCTAAATTAAACCTAACCCTCACACTAAACCTAACCCTCACCCTAACCCTCACCCTACCACACACCCTAACCCACACCCTAACCATAATCCTAACCCTAACCCTCACCCTTACCCTAAACCTAACCCTAACCTTCACCCTCACCCTAACCGTCCCGTCACCCTAAACCTCAACCTAACCCTAACCTTCAGCCACACCCTAACCATCACCCTCACCCAAACCCTCAGACTCAACCTAACACTCACCTTCATCCTGAACATCACCCTAACCCTAACACTCACCCTAACACTAATCCTAATCCTAACACTCACCCTAACCCTAAACCTCACCCTCACCCTAACCCTCACCCTCACCCTGACCCTCACCCTAACCCTAACCCTAGCACTCTCCCTCAATTTAACCCTAATGTTAACCCTAACCTAAACCCTCACCCTAACTCTCACCCTAAATCTTACCCTCATCCTAACCCTCACCGTCACCCTAACCCTCATCCTAACCCTAACCCTCACCCACATGCTAATCCTCACCCTCAGTGAACCTTCACTCTTACCCTAACCCTAACCTAACCCTACCGCTCAAATAACCCTCACACTAACATTAACCCTCACACTAATCTAAACCCTAAACCTAACCCTCACACTCAACCTAGCCCTCACCCAAACGCTGACCATAACCCTATCCCTAACCCTCACCATCACCCTCACCCTAACCCTCACTGTAAACCTAATCCTAATCCTAACCCTCACCCTAACCCTCACCCTAAGCGAAACTTAACCCTAACCCTCACCCTCACCCTAACCCTCACCCTAACCCTTACCCTCACCCGCACCCTAATCCTAACCCTAACTCTAACTCTAACCCTCACCCTATCCCTCACCCTAACACTCATGCTAACCCTAACCCTCACACTAAACCTTACCCTCACCCTAACCCTAACACTAACCCTCACCCTAACCCTCACTCTAATCTAACCCTACCCCTCAACGAACCCTAGCACTAACCTTAGTCCTCACACTAACCTGAAACCTAAATCGAACCCTCACATTAAACTTAGCCCTCACCCTAACCCTAATTCTAAACCAAACCCTTAACCTAACCCTAACCCTAACCCTAACCCTAACCCTCACCCTCACCCTAACCCTCACCCTCACCCTAAAAATCACCCTAACACTAACCCTAAACCTAAATCTCACCCTAACCCTAAGCCTAACCCTCACACTAACCCTAACCCTAACCCTATACCTCACACTAATGATAACACTCACCCAAACCCTTACCCTCACCCTAACCCTAACCCTATACCTCACACTAACCATAACCCTCACCCTAACCCTAACCCTCACCCTTAACTTAACCCTCACCCTCAGCCTAAACCTCACCTGAAAACTTACCTCACCCTAACCCTAACCCTAAACCTCACACTAACCCTAAACCTAACCCTATACCTCACACTAAGCATAACCCTCACCCTCACCCTAACCCTACCCCTCACCCTAACCCTCATCCTAAACCTAAACCTCAACCGAACCCTAATCCTAACCCTAACCCTAACCCTAACCCTAATCCTAGGGCTAAGCCTCACCCTAACCCTAACCCTAACCCTACCCCTCACGCTCACCCTAACCCTCACCCTAACCCTTACCCTCACCCTAAACCTAATCCTAACCCTAACCCTAACCCTCACCCTAACCATAAGCCTAGCCCTCAGCCTAACCCTCATTCTAATCCTAAACCTAAACCTAACCCTCACACTAACCCTAACCCTAACACTCCACCCTGACCCTAACCCTCACCCTCATCCTAAATATCACCCTAACCCTAACCCGCAACTTAAACCTAACCCTAACCATCACCCTAACCCACACCCTCAACCTCAAACTCAGCATAAGCCTAAACCTAACCCTAACCCTAATCCTAAACCTAACCCTCTCCCTCACCCTCACGCTAACCATAATGCTAACCCTAACCCTAACCCTCACGCTCACCCTCACCATAAACCTAACCCTAACCCCAACGCTCACAATAAACCTAACCCTAACCCTCATCCTCACCCTAACACTAAACCTAACCCTAACCCTCACCATATACATAAACCTAACCATATTACTAACCCTAACCCTCACTCTCACTCTAACACTCAACCTAGACCCTTAACTTCACCCTAACCCTAACCCTAACCCTAACCATAACACTAACTCTCACACTAAACCTATCCCTCACACTAACCCTAACCCTAACCCAAATCCTCACTCTATCCCTAAACCTAACCCTGACACTCACCCTCACCCTAGCCCTCACCCTAACCCTAAACTTACCCTCACACTCACCGAAACACAAATCCTAATCCTAACTGTCACCCTAATCCTAATCCTCACCCTTAACCTAACCCTCAACCTCACCCTAACACTCAACGTCATCCTGACCCTCACCCTAACCCTCATCGAACCCTAAACCTAACCCTAACCCTCAACCTAACCCTAATCCTAACACTAACCCTAAACCTAACACTCACCCTAACCCTAAACCTACCACTCACCCTCCCCTAACCTTCACCCTAACCCATACACACACCCTAAACTTAACCCTAACCGTAACCCAAGCACTAACCCTAAACCTCACACTAACCCTAAGCTTAACCCTCAGCCTAATCCTCATCCTACACGTAAACCTAACCATAACACTCACCCTAACCCTAACCTTAACCCTATACCTCACCCTAAACCTAACCCTCACCCTCACCCTTACCCGAACACTCAGCCTAACCCTAAACCTTACCCTCACCCTAACCCTAACCGTCACCCTCACTGTCACCCTAACCCTATCCCTAAAACTTACACTAAACCTAACCCTCACCCTAACCCTAACCCTAACCTTCACTCTCATCCTAACCCTCACCCTCACCCTAACCCTAACGCTAAATCTAACCCTAACCCTCACCCTATCCCGAAACCTAACCATAGTACTAACCCTAACCCTCACCCTCACCCTAACCCTCAACCTAACCCTTACTTTCACCCTAACCCTAAACCTAACCCTAACCATAACCCTAAATCTCACACAAAACCTATCCCTCACCCTAACCCTAACCCTAACCCAAATCCTCACTCTATCCCTAAACCTAACCCTGACACTCATTCTCATCCTAGCCCTCACCCTAACCCTAACCCTAACCCTCAACCTCAACCTAGTCCTCACCCTAACCCTGATCTTATCCCTAAGGCTCACCCTAATCCTAACCCTCACACTCACCCTAACCCTCACACTCAAACT
This sequence comes from Dipodomys spectabilis, assembly GCF_019054845.1. Lineage (NCBI taxonomy): Eukaryota > Metazoa > Chordata > Mammalia > Rodentia > Heteromyidae > Dipodomys > Dipodomys spectabilis. Next base: position 87,467 of record NW_024871265.1, on the reverse strand, counting down.
AACCCTCACACTCACCCTAACCCTAACCTTCACGGTCACCCGAAAACTCACTCTAACCCTTACCCTCACTCTAACCCTAACCCTAACCCTAATCCTAACACTAACCCTAACCCTAACCCTAACCCTCACCCTAACCCTCACCCTAACCCTTACCCTCAACGTAACCCTATCCCTAACCCTATCCCTCACATTAACCCGAGCCCTAACCCTAACCCTAACCCTCACCCTAACCCTCACGCTAACCATTAACCTCATGCTCACCCAACCCTCACACTAAACCTAACCCTCATCCAACCCTCACCCTAACCCTTACCCTCACCCTCACCCTAACCTTAACCCTATCCCTCACACTAAACCTTACCCTAACCCAAACCCTCAACCTCACTATAAAACTTACCCTCACCCTAACCCTAACCCTTAACCTAAACCTCACTCTAACCCTTACCCTCACCCTCACCCTAACCCTAATCCTATCCCTCACACTAAACCGAACCCTAACCCAAACCCTCACCCTAACCCTCACCCTCAACCTAAACCTCACTCTAACCCTTACCCTCACCCTAACATTAATCCTAACCCTAATCCTCACACTAACCCTAGCCCTAACCCTAAATCTCACCCTAACCCTCACCTTCACCCTAACCCTAAAACTAACCCTAACTCTAACCCTCACTCTCACCCTAACCCTCACCCTAACCCTTACACTCACTCTCAACCAAAACTCCCACTATCCCTAACCCTCACCCTAACCCTAACCCTAACCTTCACATTCACCCTCACCCTCACCCTGAGCCTAACACCAACCCTAATCCTAACCCTAAACCTCAACTTCTCCCTCTACCTAACCCTAACCCTAACCCTCACCCTCACTCTTACCCTCATCCTAAACCTCACCCTCAGCCTCACCATAAACCTAACCTTAACCCTAACCCACACCCTAACCGAAACCCTCACCTTAACCCTAACCCTAACCCTCACCCTCACCCTAACACTAAACTTAACCCTAATCCTCACCCTATCCCTAAACCCAACCATAGTACTAACCCTCACCCTCACCCTAACCTAACCCTACCTCTAATATTAACCCTAACCCTAACCCTAACCCTCACCCTCATCCTCAGCCTGACCCTAACACTAACCTTAACTCTAACCCTCACACTAAACCTAACCATCACCCGAACCCTAACCTTAACCGTAACCCTAACCCTAACCCTCACCCTAACTCTAACCCTAACCCTAACCATCACCCTTAACCTAGCCCTCACCTTAACCCTAATCCTAAACCTAACCCTCACCCTAACCCTTAAGCTCAACCTCACCCTAACCCAAACGCTCACCCTAAACCTCACCCTACCACTAACCTTAACCCTAACACTAACCCTCACCCTAACCCTCACCCTAACACTAACCCTAACCCTAACCCTCACCCTAACCCTCACCCTAACACTAACCCTAACCCTAACCCTCACCCTAACCCTCACCCTAACCCTAAACGTGACCCTAACCCTAACCCTAAACCTAACCCTTACCCTAACCCTCACCCTAACATTCATGATATCCCTAACCCTCACTCTCACGCTAACCCTCACCCTAACCCTTACCCTCACTCTAAACCTTACCCTCACCCTAACCCTCACACAAACCTAACACTCAGCCAAACCATAACCCTACGCCTCACCCTAACCCTCACTGTAACCCTAACCCTCACACTAACCCTAACCCTAACCCTCACCCTCAACCTAGTCCTCACACTAACCCTAATCCTATCCCTAACACTCACCCTAATCCTAACCCTCACACTCACGCTAACCCTCACACTCAACCTAACCCTCACCCTCACCCTAACCCTAACCCCCACCGTCACCCTAAATCTCACTCTAACCCTTACCCTCACTCTAACCCTAACCCTAATCCTAACACTAACCCTAACCCTAACCCTATCCCTCACACTAACCTGAGCCCTAACACTAACCCTAACCCTCACCCTCACCCTAACCCTCATGCTAACCCTTAACCTCATGCTCACCCAACCCTCACACTAACCCTAACCCTCACCCTGACCCTCACCCTAACCCTTACACTCACCCTTACCCTAACCCTAACCCTATCCCTCACACTAAACCAAACCCTAACCCAAACCCTCACCCTCACGCTAAACCTTACCCTCACCCTAACCCTCACCCTCAACCTAAACCTCACTCTAAACCTTACCCTCACCCTAACACTAATCCTAACTCTAATCCTCACACTAACCCTAGCCCTAACCCTAAATCTCACCCTAACCCTCACCTTCACCCTAACCCTAAAACTAACAATAACTCTAACCCTCACCCTCACCCTAACCCTCACCCTAACCCTTACCCTCACTATCACCCAACACTCACACTATCCCTAACCCTCACCCAAACCCTAACCCTAACCTTCACCCTCACCCTCACAATCAGCCTAACCATAACCCTAACCCTAATCCTAACCCTAAACCTCAACTTCTCCCTCTACCTAACCCTAACCCTAACCCTAACCCTCACCCTCACCCTTACCCTCATCCTAAACCTCACCCTCAGCCTCACCATAAACCTAACCCTAACCCTAACCCACACCCTAAACCAAACCCTCACCCTACCCCTAACCCTAACCCTCACCCTCACCCTAACACTAAACCTAACTCTAACCCTGACCCTATCCCTAAACCCAACCATAGTACTAAACCTAACACTCACCCTCACCCTAACCCTTACCCTAACCCTTACCTTCACCCTAACCCTAAACCTAACCCCAACCCTAACCTTCACACTAAACCTAACCCTCACCATAACCCTAACCCCACCCTCAGCGTAACGCTCACCTTAACCCTAACCCTAACCCAAATCCTCACTCTATCCCTAAACCAAACCCTGATACTCACCCTCACCCTAGCCCTCACCCTAACCCTAAACCTTACCCTCAGCCTCACCGAAACCCTAATCCTAATCCTCACCCTCACCCTAACCCTCACCCTAACCCTCAACGTCATCCTAACCCTCACCCTAACCATAACCCTCTCCCACACCCTTACCCTCACCCTCACCCGAACCCTCAACCTCATCCTAACCCTCACCCTCACCCTAACCCTACCCCTCACCCTAACCCTCATCGAACCCTAAACCTCACCCTACCCCTCAACCTAACCCTAATCCTAACACTAACCCTAAACCTAACCCTCACCCTAACCCGAAACCTACCCCTCACCCTCACCCTAACCCTCACCCTAACCCTCACCCTAACCCTTACCCTCACCGTAAACCTAACCCTAACCATAACCCGCGAACTATCCCTAACCCACACACTAAACCTAAGCTTAACCCTCAGCCTAACCCTCATCCTACACGTAAACCTAACCATAACACTCACCCTAACCCTAACCCTAACCCTAAACCTCACCCTAAACCTAACCCTCACCCTCACCCCCACCCGAACCCGAACCCTCAGCCTAACCCTAACCCTTACCCTCACCCTAACCCTAACCGTCACCCTCACTGTCACCCTAAACCTATCCCTAAACCTTACACTAACCCTAACCCTCACCCTAACCCTTACTCTGACCCTAACTCTCATCCTAACCCTCAAACTCACCATAACCCTAACCCTAAACCTAACCCTAACCCTAACCTTAACCCTAACCCTAACCCTCACCCTCACCCTCACCCTAACCCTAACCCAAATCCTAACCCTCACCCTCACCTTAATCATAACCCTAACCCTCATCCTAACCCTAACCCTCATCCTAACCCTAACCCTAACCCTAACCCTAACCCTAAACCTCACACTAACACTCACATTAGCCCTAACCCTCACTCTCACCCTAACCGTCACCCTAACCCTTACCCTCAACATAACCCTAACCCTAACCCTACCCTTCACTGAAACCCTCAACCAAACCCTAACAATCACCCTAACCCTAACCCTAATCCAAACCCTCACCCTGAACCTAACCCTCACCCTCATCCTAACCCTAACCCTAAACCTAACACTAACCCTCACCCTAACCCTCACCCCAACCCTAACCCTCACCCTAACCCTAACCGTCACCCTAAACCTCACCCTCAACCTAAACATCACTCTAAACCTTACCCTCACCCTAACCCTAACCCAAACCCTAATCCTCACACTAACCCTAACATTAACCCTCACCCTAACCCTAAGCCTAACACTAACCCTAACTCTAAACCTCACCCTCACCCTAACCCTCACCCTAACCCTTACCCTCATGCTCACCCAACCCTCACACTAATCATAACCCTCACCCTAACCCTAACCCTAACCCTCACCCTCACCCTCAGCCTAACCCTAACATTAACCCTAACCCTAACCCTAACCCTCACCCTCACCCTAACCCTCACCCTCACCCTCACCGTAAACCGAACCCTAATCCTAACCCTCATTCTAACCTTCACCCTCACCCTCACCCTAACCCTAAACCTAACCCTGACCCTCACCCTATCCCTAACCCTAACCCTAGTACTAACCCTAACCCTCAGTCTCACCCTAACCCTCACCCTAACTCACCACAACCCTAACCCTAATCCAAACCCTCACCCTGAACCTAACCCTCACCTTCATCCTAAACCTAACCCTAAACCTAACACTAACCCTCACCCTTACCCTAACCCTAATGCTAACCCTAATCTTCACACTCACCCTAACCCTCAACCTAAACCTTACCCTCACCATAACCCTCACTGTCACCCTAACCCTCACCCTAAACCTAAACCTCACCAACACCATAACCCGAACCCGAACCCGAACCCTCACTCTCACCCTAACCCTAACCTAACCCTACCCCTCAACTAACACTCACTCTAACCCTAACACTCACACTAATCTCAAACCTAACCCTAACCCTCACACTCAACCTAACCATCACTCTAACCCTCACCATAACCCTAACCCTAACCCTAACCCTCACCCTAACCCTCACCATAACCCTAACCCTAACCCTAACCCTCACCCTAACCATCACCCTAACCGAACCATAACCCTAACCCTCACCCTCACCCTAAACCTCACCCTAACCCTTACCCTCAGCCTCACCCTAATCCTAACCCTAACCCTAGCCCTAACCCTCACCCTATCCCTCACCTTAACACTCATGCTAACCCTAAACCTCACTCTCACCCTAATCCTCACCCTCACCCTAACCCTAACCCTAAGCCTAACCCACACACTAAACCTAACCCTCACCCTAACCCTAACCCTAACCTTCCCCCTAACCCTCAACCTAACCTAATCCTACCCCACAACTAAACCTCACTCTAACGCTAAACCTCAAGCTCACCCGAACCCTAACTCTAACCCTCACACTCATCCTAGTCCTCACCCTAACCCTAATCCTAACACAAACCCTCAACCTAACACTAACCCTCACCCTAAACCTCACCCTAACCTAATCCTACCCCTCAATAACCACTCACTCTAACCCTAATCCTCAAGCTAATCCGAACCTTAACTCTAACCCTCACACTCAACCTAGACCTCACCCTAACCCTAATCCTAACACAAACTCTCAACCTAACCCTAACCCTCACCCTCACCCTAACCCTCACCCTCACCCTAACACTCACCCTAACCCTCACCCTAACCCTCACCCTAAGCCTTATCATCACTCTAACCCTCATCCTAACCCTAAATGTCACTCTAACACTCACCCTCACACAACACCTCACTCGGACCCTTACCCTCACCCGAACCCTAACCCTAACCCTAACCCTAATCTTCACACTAACATTAACACTAACCCTAACCCTCACCCTAAAACTCACACTAACCCTAACCCTAACCCTAACCCTAATCTTCACCCTCACCCTCACCCTCACCCTAACACTTACCCTCATTCTCACCCTAACCCTAACCCACACACTAAACCTAACCCGCACCCTAACCCTAACTCTACACTTCACCCGAACCCCCACCCTAACCCTAACCCTAACCCTCACACTAACCCTAAACCTAACCCTAACCCTCACACTAACCCTACCCTGACCCTAACACTAATCCTAACCCTAACACTCACCCTAAACCTTACCTTCACTCTCACCCTAACCCTCACCCTCACCCTGACCCTCACCCTAACCCTAACCCTATGCCTCACCCTCACCCTAACCCTAATGTTAACCCTAACCTAAACCCTCACCCTAACTCTCACCCTAAACCTTACCCTCACCCTCACCCACACCGTCACCCTAACCCTCATCCTAACCCTAACCCTCACCCACACGCTAATCCTCACCCTCACCCGAACCCTCACTCTCACCCTAACCCTAAGCTAACCTTACCGCTCAACTAACCCTCACTCTAACCCTAACCCTCACACTAATCTGAACCCTAAACCTAACCCTCACACTCAACCTAGCCCTCACCCAAACGCTCAATATAACCCTAACCCTAACCCTCACCATCACCCTAACCATCACCGTAAACCTAACCCTAACACTCACCCTCACCCTAACCCTTACCCTCACCCTCACCATAATCCTAACCCTAACCCTAACCCTAACCCTCACCCTATCCCTCACCCTAACACTCATGCTATCTCTAACCCTCATTCTCACCCTAAACCTCACCCTAAACCTTACCCTCACCCTAACCCTAACCCTAACCCTCACCCTAACCCTACCCCTCAACTAACCCTAGCTCTAACCTTAGCCCTGACACTAATCCGAATCCTAACCCTAACCCTCACATTCAACTTAGCCCTTAACCTAACCCTAATCCTAACCCAAACACTTAACCTAACACTAACCCTAACCCTCACCCTAACCCTCACCCTCCCCCTAACCCTCAGCCTCACCCTAACCCTCACCCTAAATCTCACCCAAACCGTAAGCCTAAACCTCACACTCACCCTAACCCTAACCCTATACCTCACACTAACCATAACCCTCTCCCTAACCCTAACCCTCACCCTAACCCTAACCCTACCCCTCAACCTAACCCTCATCCTTAACCTAAACCTCAACGGAACCCTAATCCTAACACTAACCCTAACCCCAATCCGCACCCTTACCCTCACCCTAACCGTAATCCTAACCCTACCTCTCACACTCACCCTAACCCTCACCCTAACCCTTACCCTCACCCTAAACCTAAACTTAACCCTAACCCTCACACTAACCCTAACCCTCACCCTAACTATAAGCCTACCCCTGAGCCTAAACTTCATCCTAATCCTAAACCTAACCCTAACCCTCACACTAACCCTAACCCTAACACTCACCCTGATCCTAATCCTCACCCTCATCCTAAATATCACCCTAACCCTAACCCACAACCTAACCCTAACCCTAACCATCACCCTAACCCTCACCCTCAAACTCACCATAAGCCTAACCCTAACCCTAACACTAATCCTAAACCTAAACCTCTTCCTCACCCTCTCCCTATCCATAATGCTAACCCTAACACTAACCCTCACCCTCACACTCACCCTAACCCTAACCCTAAAAATAACACTAACCCTAAACCTAACCTTAACTCTAGCCCTAAACTTCAGCCTCACCCAACCCTAACCCTAACCCTAACCAAAACCCTCACCCTAACCTTAACCCTAAACCTCACCCTCACCCTCACCCTAACCCTATCCCTAACCCTAACCCTAACCCTCACCCTAACCCTCACCCTAACACTCACGCTAACCCTAATCCTCACTCTCACCCTAACCCTCACCCTAACCCTTGCCCTCACCCTAAACCTAACCCTAATCCTAACCCTCACCCTAACCATCACCCTCACTCTCATCCTAAACCTATCGCTATCCCTAACCCTCACACTAACCCTAACCCTCACCCTAACCCTTTCCCTAACCCTCACCCTCACCCTAAACCTAAACCTAACCCTAACACTAACCCTAACCTTCACCCTAACCTTCACCCTCACCCTAAACCTCATGCTATCCCTTACCCTCACCCTAACCCTAACCATAATCCTCACACTAACCCTAATGCTAACGCCAATCCTCACCCTAAACCTCACCCTCACACTAACCCGAACCCAAACCCTAACCCTCACCCTAACGCTAACCCTAACCTCTAACCCTCACCCTCACCCTAACCCTTACCGTCAGCCTAACCCTCACCCTAACCCTAACCCTCACCCACATCCTAATCCTAACCCTCACCCTAAAGCTAACCCTAACCCTAACCCTCATCCTCACCCTAACCCTCACCGTCAGCCTAATCCTCACCCTCACCCTAACCTTAACTCTCACACTAAATATCACCCTAACCCCAACCCTCACACTTACCCTAACCCTAACCCTCACCCTAACCCTCACCCTCACCCTCACCCTTACCCTAAGCCTAACCCTAACCCTAGTCCTAAACCCAACACTCTCCCTCACCCTCTCCCTAACCATAACGTTTACCCTAAACCTAAACCTCAACCTAACACTTTCCCTAACCTTAACCCTAACCCTTACCCTCACCCTAACCCTAACCCTATCCGTAAACTTCACACTAAACCTAACCCTCACCCTAACCCTCACCCTAACCCTAACAATAACCTTAAACATAAACCTAACCCTAACCCTAACCCTAACCCTCACCCTCACCCTAACCCTAACCCTCACCCTAACCCTTAGCCTCATCCTAACCCTAACTCTAACCCTAAACCTCACACTAAACCTAACCCTCACCTTAACCCTAACCCTACCCCTCACACTAACCCTCACCCTAACCCTAACCCTATTCCTCACCCTGAACCTAGCCGTCACCCTAACCCTAAGCCTAACCCTAACCCTAACCCTCACCCTAACCATCACCATAACACTCACGCTAACACTTGCCCTCACTCTCACCCAAACCCTCACTGCAAATGTTACCCTCACCCTAACTCTAACCCTAACCCTAACCCTATCACTAACCCTCAGCCTAACCCTAACTCTCACCCTAACCCTAACCCTAAACCCAACCCTCACCCTCAACCTAGCCCTCACCCAACCCCTAACCCTTCCCTACCCCTACCCCTAACCTTAACCCTCACCCTCACCCTCAACCTAACACTAAACCTACCCCTCACCCTAAACCAAACGCTAACCCTTAGCCTTACCTTAACACTATCCTTAACCAAAACCGTAACCTAAAACTCACCCTCACCCTAAGCCTAACCCTCAGCCTCACCTTAACCCTAACCCTATCCCAAACGCTAACCTAACCCTCACCCTAACTCTCACCCTAACCCTAACGCTAACAATAACCCTCACCCTCAATCTAACCTTCACCCTAACCCTTAACCTCACCCTAAACCTAACCCTAACCGTAACCCTAACCCTCACACTAAACCTAACCCTCACCCTAACCATCACCCTACCACACACCCTAACCCTCACCCTAACCATAATCCTAACCCTAACCCTCACCCTTACCCTAAACCTAACCCTAACCTTCACCCTCACCCTAACCGTCACCTTCACCCTAAACCTCAACCTAACCTAACCTAAAGCCACACCCTAACCCTCATCCTCACCCAAACCCTCACACTCACCCTAACACTCACCCTCATCCTAAACATCACCCTAAACCTAATCCTCACCCTAACCCTAATCCTAACCCTAACACTCACCCTAACCCTAACCCTCACCCTCACCCTAACCGTGCCTCACCCTGACGCTCACTCTAACCCTAAACCTAGCCCTCTCCCTCAATCTAACCCTAATGTTAACCCTAACCTAAACCCTCACCCTAACTCTCACCCTAAACCTTACCCTCATCCTAACCCTCAACGTCACCTTAACCCTCATCCTAACCCTCACCCTCACCCACACCCGAATTCTCACTCTCACGCTAACCCTAACCTAACCCTACCACTCTACTAACCCTCAATCTAACCCTAACCTTCAAACTAATCTGAACCTTAAACCTAACCCTCACACTCAACCTAGCCCTCACCCAAACGCTCACCATAACCCTAACCCTAACCCTCACCATCACCCTCACCCTAACCCTCACTGTAAACCTAACCTTAATCCTAACCCTCACCCTAACCCTTACCCTAACCGAACCATAAACCTAACCCTCACCCTCACCCTAAACCTCACCCTAACCCTTACCCTCACCCTCACCCTAATCCTAAACCTAACCCTAACTCTAACCCTCACCCTATCCCTCACCCTAACACTCATGCTAACCCTAACCCTCAGTCTCACCCTAACTCTCACCCTAACCCTTACCGTCACACTAACCCTAACCCTAACCCTAACCCTCACACTAAACCTAACCCTCAACCTAACCCTAACCCTAACCCTCACCCTAACCCTCACCCTAACCTAACAATACCCCTCAACTAACCCTAGCTCTAACCCTAGCCCTCACACTAATCCGAACCTTAAACCTAAACCTCACATTCAACTTAGTCCACACCGTAACGCTAATCCTAACCCAAACCCTTAACCTAAACCTAACCCTAAACCTCACCCTAACCCTCACCCTCACCCCAACCCTCACCCTCACCCTAACCCTCACCCTAACCCTAACCCTACCCCTCACCCTCAACCTAACCCTCCCCCTAACCCTTACCCTCACCCTAAACCTAATCCTAACCCTAACCCTCACACTAACCCTAACCCTAACCCTCACTCTCACCCTAACCCTCACTGTCAGCCTAACCCTCACCCTCACCCTAACCATCACCCTCACACTGAATATCACCCTAACCACAACCCTCACACGAACCCTAAACCTCACCCTAAACCTCACCCTCACCCTCACCCTCAACCTAAGCCTAAGCCTAATCCTAACCCTAATCCTAAACCCAACACTCTCCCTCACCCTCACCCTAACCATAACGCTGACCCTAAACCTAAACCTCACCCTCACCCTCACCCTAACCCTTACCCTCACGCTAACCCTAACCCTAACCCTAAACCTCACACTAAACCTAACCCTCACCCTAACCCTAACCCTAACCCTAACAATAATCCTAAACATAAACCTAACCCTAACCCTAACCCTAACCCTCACCCTCACCCTAACCCTAACCCTAACCCTAACCCTCATCCTCACCCTAACCCTTACCCTCATCCTAAACCTAATCCTAACCCTGAACCTCACACTAAACCTAACCCTCACCTTAACCCTAACTCTACCCCTCACACTAACCCTCACCCTAACCCAACCCCTAACCCTCACCATCAACGTAGCCGTCATCACCCTAAACCTAAGCCTAACCCTAACCCTAACCCTCACCCTAACCATCACCCTAACACTCACGCTAACACTTACCCTCACTCTCACCCTAACCCTCACCGCAACTGTTACCCTCACCCTAACTCTCACCCTAACCCTAACCCTAAACCCAACCCTCACCCTCAACCTAGCCCACAACCTAACCCTAATCCTAACACTAACCCTCACCCTAATCCTAAATCTTACCCTCACCCTAAACCTCACCCTCACCCTAACACTCACCCTCACCCTAACCCTCACGATAACCCTCACCTTCACCCTAACCCTCTACCTAACCCTAACCCTAAACCTAACCCTCACCCTAATCCTCACCCTAACCCGAACCATAACTCTAACCCTCACCCTCACCCTCACTCTAAACCTTACCCTCACTCTCACACTAACCCTCACACTAACCATAACCCTCACCCTAACCCTAATATTAACCCTTAACCTAACCCTCACAATAACCCTAACCCTCAACCTAACCCTAACCCTAAACCTCACCTTCAACCTAGCCCTAACACTAACCCTAATCCTAACTCTAATGCTCACCTTAATCCTAATCGTCATCCTCACCCTAACCCTAACCCTCACCTTAACTCTCATGCTAACCCTAACCCTCACATTAACCCTAACCCTAACCCTAACCCTCACCATAACCCTCACCTAAACTTAACCCTAACCCTAACCCTCACCCTGACCCTAAACCTCACCCTTACCCTTACCCTCACCCTAAATCTAATCCTAAACTTAACCAGCACACTAACCCTAAACCTCACACTAATCCTAAGTTTAACCCTCAGCCTAACCCTCATCCAAAACGTAAACCTAAACCTAACCCTCACCCTAACCCTAACCCAAAACGTAAACCTAAACCTAACCCTCACCCTAACCCTAACCCTCACCCTAAACTTCACCCTAAACCTAATCCTCACCCTCACCCTCAGCCTAACCCTAACCCTTACCCTCACCCTAACCCTAACCGTCACCATCACTCTCACTCTAACCCTATCCCTAAACCTCATACTAACCCTAGCCCTCACCCTAACCATAACCCTAACCCTCACCTTCACCCTAACCATAACCGTAACCCTCACCCTAACCATCAACCTAACCCTAATCCTCACCCTAGTCTTCACCCTCACCCTAAACCTCACCCTAACCCTGACCCTCACCCTAACCCTAACCCAAATCCTCTCACTAACCTTAACTCTAACCCTAACCCTAAGCCTAACCCTCACCCTGACCCTTACCCTGACCCTAACTCTAACACTCACACTAACCCGAAACCACATTCTCACCCTAAACCTAACCCTAACCCTAACCCTTACCCTAACCCTAAACCTAATGCTAACCCTAACCCTAACCCTCACCCTCACTTAACCCTAACCCTAACCCTCACCCTAATCATAAACCTAACCCTCACCCTCACCCTAACCCTAAACCTAAACCTCACCTTCACCCCAATCCTAACCCTAATCCTAACCCTAACCCTAAACCTCACCCTAACACTCACGCTAACCCTAACCCTCATTCTCACACTATCCATCACCCTAAACCTTACCCTCACCCTAACCCTAACCCTAACCCTACCCTTCACCAAAACCCTCAACCTAATCCTAACACTCAACCTAATCCTAACAATAACTAAAACCCTCACCCTGAAACTAGCCCTCACCCTAACCCTAATCCTAACCCTAACACTCACCCTAACCCTAACCTCACCCTCACCCTAACCCTCACCCTCACTCTGACCATCAACCTAACCCTCACCCTAACCTTACCCCTAACCCTAACCCTCAACCTAATCCTCACCCTAACCCTAAACCTAACCATACCTCTAACAATAACCCTAACGCTAACCCAAACCCTAAACCTAACCCTCACCCTCACACTAACCCTAAACCTAACCCTAACCCTCACCTTAACCCTAACCCTAACCCTATCCCTCACCCGCACCCTAACCCTCAGCGTCACCCTAACACTCACCCTCACCCTAAACATCACCCTAACCCTAATCCTCACAATAACACTCACCCTCATCCTAACTGTAAACCTAAACCTCACCATAACCCTCACCCGAACAGTTATCCTCAGCCTAATCCTCACCCTAACCCTCACCCTAACACTTACCATCAGCCTAACCCTAACCCTAACCCTAACCCTCACCCTAAATGGCACCCTCACCCTAACCCTAAACCTCACACTAACCCTCAACCTAACCCTTAACGCTCACCATAACCCTAACCCTAACCCTAACCCTAAACATGACCCTCACCCTCACCCTCACCCTAACCCAAACCCTAACAATAACCGTAACCCTAATCCTCACCTTCACCCTAACCCTGAACCTAACCCTAACCCTAACCCTCAACCTAACCCTAACCCTAACCCTCAACTTCACCCTAAAGCTAACCCTCACCCTAACCCTCACCCTAACACTCACGCTAAACCTAACCCTCACTCTCATCCTAACCCTGACCCTAACCCTTACCATAACCCTAACCCTAAACCTAGCCCTAACCCTTAAATTAAACCTAACCCTCACTGTAACCCTAACCATACACCTCACACTAACCCTCAATATAACCCTAACCCTAACCCTCACCCTAACCCTAACCCTCAGCCAAATCCTCACCCTCACCCTAGCCCTCACCCAAACCCTAATCCTAACACAAACCCTCACCCCTAAAACCTAACCCTCACCCTCACCCTAACCCTCACCCTCACCCTAATATTCACCCTCACCCTAACCTTCATCCTAACCCTAAACCTAACCCTCACCCTAAACCTAACTTAAGCCTAACCCTCACCCTCACCCTAACCCTCTCAGTAACCCTTACCCTTACCCTCAACCTCACCCACACCCTAACCCTAACCCTAACCCTAACCCTCACGCTAACCCTAACCCTAACACTCACGCTAACTCTAACCCTCACCCTCAACCTAGCCCTCACCCTAACAATAATGCTATCCCAGAGGCTCACCCTAATCCAACCCTCACCCTCACCCTAAACCTCACCCTCACCCTAACCGTCACACTCACCCTAACACTCACCCTAACCCTAAACCTAACCTTCACCCTAACACTCACCCTAAACTTAACCCTCACCCTAACCCTAACCCTAACCCTAACCCTAACCCTAACCCTTACCCTGAGACTCACCCAAACCCTCACACTAACCCCTACCCTCACCCTAACCCTAACCCTAACCCTTACACTAACCCGAAGCCTAACCCTAACCCTAACCATCACCCTCACCCTTACCCTCACCCTAACCCTCACCCTAACCCTTACCCTCACGCGCAGCCAACTCTCACACTGATCCTAACCCTCACCCTAACCCTAACCCTAACCCTCACCCTTACCCTCACCCTCAGCTTAAACCTAACAATAAAACTTACCTTCACCCTCTCCCTAACGCTAACCCTAAACTTCACCCTCACCCTCAAACTCACCCTAACCCTCACCCTCACCCTAACCCTAACCCTAACCCTAAACCTCACCCTAAACCTAAACCTGACCCTACACCTAACCCTAACCCTAACCCTCACCCTCACACTCACCCTAACCCTAAACTTAACCCTAACCCTAACCTTCACCCTCACCCTCACCCTAAACCTAACCCTAACCCTCACCCTCACCCTTACTCTAACCCTAATGCGAACCCTAACACTCAACCTCACCCTAACCCTCACCCTAACATTTACCCTCACCCTAAACCTAATGCTAACCCTAACCCTAACGCTCACAATATACTTAACACTAACCCTAACCCTAATCCACACCCTATCCCTAACCCTAACCCTAACCCACACTCTCACCGTAGCCCACACTCTAACCCTCAAAGTCACCCTTACCCTCACCCTCACCCTAACCCTAATGCTAACTCTAACATTCAATCTCACCCTAACACTCACCCTATTCCTTACCCTCACCTTAACACTCACCGTTATCCTAACCCTCACCCAAACCCTAAACCTCACCCACACCCTAACGCTCACCCTCACCAAACCCTCACCCTAACCCTAACCCTCACCCTCACCCTAAGCCTAACCCTAACCCTAACCCTAATCCTAAACCTTACCCTCTCCCTCACCCTCACCCTAACCCTAACCCTAAAAATAACCCTCACCTTCACCCTTACCCTCACCCAAACCCTACCTAACCCTCCAACCTAAGCCTCATCCTAAACCTAAACATAAACCTAACCCTTACCCTAACCCTAACCCTAACCCTCACCCTAACCCTTACCCTCACCCTGACCCAGACCCTCAGCCTAACCCTAACCCTAACTCTCACCCTAACCCTAACACTCACACTCACCCTCACCCTAACCCTAACCCGAACCCATAACCTAACCATCACCCTAACCCTAATCCTCACCCCAATCCTCACCCTAATTCTAAACCTCACCCTAACACTTACCCTCACCCTAACCCTAACCCTCACCCTCACCCTAACGATAACGCTAACCCTAACCCTCACCCTAACACTAACGCTCACCCTCACCCTCACCTTCACTCTAACCCTAACCCTAACAATAACGCTAAACCTAAACCTAACCCTAAATCTAACCCTAACCTTCAGCCTCACCCAAACTCTAACCCTAACCCTAACCCTAAACCTCACCCTAACCATAACACTCACGCAAACCCTAACCCTCACTCTCACCCTAACCCTCACCCTAACCCTTACCCTCACCCTAACTCTAACCCTATCCCTAACCCTCAGCCTAACCCTCAGCCTCACCCTCATCCTAAACCTTACCCTAACCCTAACCCTAAACCTAACAAAACTCTTACCCTAACCCTAACCCTCACCCTAAACCTAACCCTAACCCTTACCCTCACTCTAGCCCTCAACCTAACCCTAATCCTAACCCTTACCCTCACCCTCACCCTAACCCTCATCCTCACCCTAACCCTAACCCTAACCCTTACCCAAACCCTCACCCTACCACTCACCCTGACACTCTAACCCTAACCCTCATTCTCACCCTAACCCTAACCCTTACCCTCACCCTAAACCTAACCCTCACCCAAACCCTAACCCTACCCCTCACACTAACACTCACCCTAAACCTCACCCTCACCCTAATCCTAATCCTAACCCTCACCCTCAACCTAGCCCTCATCCTAACCCTAAGCCTAACCCTAACCCTCACCCAAACCCTAACCCTAAACCTAACACTAACCCTCACCCTAACCCTAACACTCACCCTAACCCTAACCGTCACCCTAAACCTCACCCTCACCCTAAACCTCACTCTAAACCTTACCCTCACCCTAACCCTAACCCAAACCCTAATCCTCACACTAACCCTAACCCGAACCCTAAACCTAAACCTAATCCTAACCCTCACCCTCACCCTCAGTCTAACCCTAACATTAACCCTAATCCTAACCCTAAATCTCAACTTCACCCTCACCCTCACCCTAACCCTCACCCTCACCGTCACCGTAAACCGAGCCCTATCCCTAACCCTCACTTTAACCTTCACCCTCATCCTCACCCTAACCCTAAACCTAACCCTGACCCTCACCCTATCCCTAAACCTAACCCTTGTACTAACCCTAACCCTCACCCTCACCCTAACCCTTACTTTCACCCTAACCCTAACCCTAACCCCAACCCTATCCCTCACCCTAACCCTCACTCTCACCCTAACCCTAAACCTAACCCTAACCCTCACCCTCACCCTAACCCTAAACCTGTCCCTACCCCTACCCCTAACCCTAAACCTCACCCTCACCCTCTACCTAACCCTAAACATAACCCTCACCCTAAAGCTAACCCTAACCCTCAGCCTTACCTTAACTCTAACCTTAACCCAAACCCTAACCTAACCCTCACCCTAAAACTAAACCTAACCCTCAGCCTCACCTTAACCCTAACCCTAACCCAAACCATAACCTAACCCTCACCCTAACCCTCACCCTAACCCTAACGCTAACCATAACCCTCACCCTCAATCTAAACTTCACCCTATCCCTTATCCTCACCCTAACCCTAACCCTAACCGTAACAGTAACCCTCACACTAAAACTAACCCTCATACTAAACCTAGCCCTCACCCTACCACACACCCTAACCCTTACCCTAACCATAATCCTAACCCTAACCCTCACCCTAACCCTAAACCTAACCCTAAACTTCACTCTCAACCTAACCATCACCATCACCCTAACCCTCAACCTAACCCTAACCTTCAGCCACACCCTAACCCTCACTCTCACCCAAACCCTCACACTCACCCTAACACTCACCCTCACCCTAAACATCACCCTAACCCACACCCTCATCCTCACCCTAACCCTAACCCTAACCCTCAACCTCACCCGAACCCTAATCCGAACCCCAACCCTAACAATAGCCCTAACCCTTATCCTCACCCTCACCCTCACCCTAACCCTAACCCTAACCCTCAACCTAAACCTAACCCTAACCCTCACCTTCACCCTAACCCTAACCGTAACCCTAAACATAACCCTCACCTAACCCTCACCCTGACCCTAATCCTTACTCTCACCCTAACCCCAGCCCTAATCCTCACACTAACCCTAACCCTAACCCTATACCTCGCACTAACCATAACCCTCACCCTAACAATAACTCTACCCCTCACCCTAACCCTGATCCTAACCCTAAAACTCACCCTAACCCTAATCCTAACACTAACACTAACCCTTACCCTCACCCTAAACCTAATCCTAACCCTAACCCTCACACTAACCCTAACCCTCCACCTAACCATAAGCCTAACCCTCAGCCTAACCCTCACCTTAATCCTAAACCTAAACCTAACACTCAAACTAACCCTAACTCTAACCCTCACCCTCACCCTCAACCTAACCCTAACCCTCACCCTCACCTTGACCCTAACCCTCACCCTCATCCTAAGTATCACCCTCACCCTCACCCTCAACCTCACCATAAGCCTAACCCTAACGCTAACCCTAATCCTAAACCTAAACCTCTCCCTCACCCGCACCCTAAACATAACGCTAACCCTAACCCTAACCCTCACCCTCACACTCACCCTAACCCTAACCCTAAACCTAACCCTAAAAATGACGCTAACCCTAAACCTAAACTTAAATCTAACCGTAACCTTCAGCCACACCCCAACCCTAACACTAACCCTTACCCTAACCCTCACCCTAACCCTAGAACTAACCCTCACCCTAACCCTAACCCTCACCCTAACCCTCACCCTAACACTCACGCTAATCGTAACCCTCATTCTAACCCTAACCCTCACCCTAACCTTTACCCTCACTCTAACCCAAACCCAAACCTAACCCTCAACCTCACCCTCACCCTCACCCTCATCCTAAACCTAACCCTATCCCTAACCCCCACACTAACAGTAACCCTCACTCTAACCCTTTCCCTAACTCTCACCCTCACCCTAAACCTAACCCTAACCATCATCCTAACACTAACCCTAACGCTAACCTTAACCCTAACCCTCACCTTCACCCTAAACCTAACCCTCACCCTTACCCTCATCCTAAACCTAACCCTATCCCTAACCCTCACACTAACAGTAACCCTCACTCTAACCCTTTCCCTAACCCTCACCCTCACCCTAAACCTAACCCTAACCATCATCCTAACACTAACCCTAACCCTAACGCTAACCTTAACCCTAACCCTCACCTTCACCCTAAACCTAACCCTAACCCTTACCCTCACCCTAACCCTAACCCTAAGCCTAACTCTCAGCCTCACCCTCACCCTCATCCTAAACCTAAGCCTAAATCTAACTCTAAACCTCACACTAAACCTAAACCTCATGGTAACCCTAACACTACCCCTCACTCTAACCCTCAACCTAACCCTAACCCTAACCCTAACTTTAACCCTCACACTCACCCACACCCTAACCCTAACCCTAAAACTAACAATAAACCTAACCCTAACCCTAACCCTCACCCTCAACCTTACCCTAACCCTAACCCTAACCCTCACCCTTACCCTCACCCAAACACTCATGCTAACCCTAACCCTCACCCTAACACTCACCCTAACACTCACGCTAACCCTAACCCTCACTCTCACCCTAACCCTCACCCTAAACTTTACCCTAACCCTAACACTAACCTTAATGCTAAACCTCACACTAACCCTAACCCTCACCGTAACACTAACCCTACCACTCAATCTAACCCTCACCCTAACCCTACACTAAACCTCACCCTAAACCTAACCCTAACACTAACCCTCACCCTAACCCTAACCCTCATCCTCACCCTAACCCTAACCCTAACCCTTACCCAAATCCTCACCCTACACTCACCCTAACACTCACTCTAACTCTAAACCTCACTCTCACCCTAACCCTCACGTTAACCCTTACCCTCACACTAAACCTATCCCTCGCCCTAACCCTAACCCTACCCCTCACACTAACACTCATCCTAACCCTAAATCTCACCCTAACCCTAACCCTAGCCCTCACACTCAACCTAAGCCTAACCCTAACCCTCACCCTCACCCTAACCCTAAACCTCACCCTCACCCTAACCGTAACCCTCACCCTAACCCTCACCCTAACCCTAAACCTAACCCTCACACTCACCCTAAACGTAACCGGAACCCTAACGCTAACCCGCAACCTAATCCTCACCTTAACTCTCAGGTTGAACCTAAACCTCACTCTCACCCTAACCCTCAACCTAACCCTAACCCTCACCCTCATCCTAACCCTAACCCTAATGCTCACCCTCAACCTAGCCGTCACCATAACCCTAATCCTAACACTAATTCTGACCCTAAACGTAACCCTCACCCTCAACCTATCCCTTACCCTCACCCTAACCCTCACCCTCACCCTAACACTCAATCCGTAACACTCACCCTCACCCTAACCCTAACCCTAACCCTAACCCTCATCCTAAACCTCACCCTAACCCCAATCCTAAACCTAACCCTCACCCTCACCCTAACCCTCACCCTAACTCTAACACTCACCCTCACCCTAACCTTCACAGTAACCCTCACCCTAACCCTAACTCTAACCCTATCACTAATCCTTACCCTCACCCTAACCCTAACTCTCACCCTAACACTAACCCTAACCCCAACACTCACCCTCAACCTAGCCCTCACCCTAACCCTAGTCCTAACCCGAACCCGAACCCTAATCCTAACCCTCACCCTCACCCTAACCCTCACCCTCACCTTAACACTTACCCTCACCCTAACCCTCACCCTAACCCTAACCCTAACCCTAACCCTCACCCTAACCCTCAACCTAACCCTAACCCTAAACCTAAACTTCACCCTAAACCTCACCCTAACCCTAAACATAACTCTAACCCTCACCCTCACACTAACCCTCACTCTATACCTTACCCTCACCCTCATGCTAACCCTCACACTAACCATAACCCTCACCCTCACCCTAACCGTAACGCTCACCCTAACCCTAAACCTAACCCTCACACTCACCCTAAACGTAACCGGAACCCTAACGCTAACCCACAACCTAATCCTCACCTTAACTCTCAGGTTGAACCTAAACCTCACTCTCACCCTAACCCTCAACCTAACCCTAACCCTCACCCTCATCCTAACCCTAACCCTAACCCTAATGCTCACCCTCAACCTAGCCGTCACCATAACCCTAATCCTAACACTAATTCTGACCCTAAACCTAACCCTCACCCTCAACCTATCCCTTACCCTCACCCTAACCCTCACCCTCACCCTAACACTCAATCTTACCGTAACACTCACCCTCACCCTAACCCTAACCCTAACCCTCATCCTAAACCTCACCCTAACCCCAATCCTAAACCTAACCCTCACCCTCACCCTAACCCTCACCCTAACTCTAACTCCTCACCCTCACCCTAACCCTCACTGTAACCCTCACCCTAACCCTAACTCTAACCCTATCCCTAATCCTAACCCTCACCCTAACCCTAACTCTCACCCTAACCCTAACCCTAACCCCAACACTCACCCTCACCCTAACCTTCACCCTCACCTTAACAGTCACCCTCACCCTCACCCTCACCCTAACCTTAACCCTAACCCTCACCCTAACCCTCAACCTAACCCTAACCCTAAACCTAAACTTCACCCTAAACCTCACCCTAACCCTAAACATAACTCTAACCCTCACCGTCACCCTAACCCTCACTCTGTACGTTACCCCCACCCTCATGCTAACCCTCACACTAAACATAACCCTCACCCTGACTCTAACCTTAACCCTCACCCTAACCCTCACCCTCAACCTAGCCCTGACACTAACCCGAATCCTAACCTTAATGCTCACCCTAATCCTAACCCTCATCCTCACCCTAACCCTCACCCTCACCTTAACCCTCATTCTAAAACTAACCCTCAGCCTAACACACACCCTGACCCTAAACCTCATTTTAACCCTTACCCTCACCCTAAAACTAACCCTAACACTAACCTTAATCCTCACCCTCACCCTCAGCCTAACCCTAACGCTAACCCTAATCCTCACACTCAATCTAACCTTCACCATAAACCTTATCCTCACCCTCACCCTAACCCTAATGCAAACCCTAACAATGACCCTAACCCTAGTCGTCATCCTCAAACTAACCCTAACCCTAACCCTCACCCTAACCCTAACCCTCACGCTAACCCTCACCCTCACACTAGCCCTCACCCTAACCCTAATCCTAACCGTAACCCTCACCCTAAACCTAACCCAAACACTCAACCTAACCCTCACCCTCACCCTCACCCTAAAACTCATCGTATCCCTAACCCTAACCCTAACCCTCACCCTAACTTTAACCATAAGCCTAACGCTCACCCTCACCCTAACCCTCCCAGTAACCCTTACCCTCACCCTAACCTGAACCCTAACCCTAAACCTTACCCACACCCTAACCCTTACCCTAATGCTCACCCACACCTCACACTAACCATAACACTCACCCTAACCCTAACCCTAAAACTAACCTTCACCCTCTCCCTAAAACAAACTCTTACCCTCATCCACACCTTCACCCTCATCCTAACCATAACCCTCATCCTAACCCTAACCCTAACCCTAACCCTCACCCTAACCCTAACCCTGACCCTACACCTAACCCTAAACCTAACCTTCACCCTCACCTTCACCCTCACCCTGACCCTAAACCTAACCCTAATCCTCACCCTCACCCTTACCCTAACCCTAATGCGAACCCTAACCCTCACCTTAACCCTTACCCTCAACCTAACCCTTATCCTTACCCTAACCCTCACACTAAATTTAAACCTAACCATAACCCTAACCCTAATCCTCACCCTATACCTAATCCTAATTCTAACCCTCATTCTCACCCTAGCCCTCACCCTAACCCTCACCATCACATTAACCCTCACCCTCACCCTAATCCTAATGCTAACCCTAACCTTCAATCTCACCCTAACACTCACCCTAACCCTCACCCTCACCCTAACCCTCACTGTCTTCCTAACACTCACCCTAACCCTAAACCTCACCCACACCCTAAAGCTCACCCCCACCGAACCCTCACCCTCACCCTAACCCTCACCCTCACCCTAAGCCTAACCCTAACCTTATCCTTAACCCTAATCCTTAACCTTACCCTCATCCTCACCCTCACCCTAACCCTAACAATTACCCTCACCCTCACCCTTACCCTCACCATAACCCTAACCCTAAACCTCACCTAAACCCTAACCCTCACCCTAACCCTAACAATTACCCTCACCCTTACCCTCACCCTAACCCTAACCCTAACCTTCACCCTCACCTTAAACCTAACCCTAAACCTAACCCTCACCCTAACCCTCACCTTAACCCTAAAGCTAACCCGAACCCTCACCCTGAAACTAACCCTCACCCTAACCCTAATCCTCACCCTAACCCTAAACCTAAATGTAACCCTAACCCTCACACTAAACCTAACCCTCACCCTAACCCTAACCCTACCCCTCACCCTCACCCTCCTAAACATCACCCTAACCCTAAACCTCACCGTAAACCTCACCGTCACCCTAAACCTTACCCTAACCCTAACCCTTACCTAACCGAAACCCTCACCCTCACCCTAACCCTATACCTAACCCTAACCCTCACCCTACACCTCACCCTAACCCTAACCGTAACCATAACCATAACCCTCACCTTAACCCTCACCCTAACCCTTACCTTCAGCCTAAACCTAACCCTAACCATAACCATAACCATCACCCTCAACCTAGCCCTCACCCTAACCCTAATCCTAACTCTAACCCTCACCCTAACGCTAACCCTCAACCTCGCCCTAACCCTAACCCTCATGCTATCCCTCACCCTCACCCTAAGCCTCCCTAACCCTAAACCTAATCATAACACTAACCCTCATCCTAACACTAACCCCAACCCTAACCCTCACCCTAACCCTGACCGTCTCCCTAAACCTAACCCTAAACCTAACCCTCACCCTAACACTCACCCTACACTCTCATGCTAACCCTAAGCCTCTCTCTCACTCTAACACTCACCCTAAACCTTATTCTCACCCTAACTCTTAACACTCGCCCTAACCCTCACACTAAACCTTACACTCACCCTAACCCTAACCCTACGCCTCACCTTAACCCTCACTGTAATCCTAAGCCTTATCCTAAATCTAATCCTAACCCTCATCCTCAACCTAGCCCTCACCCTAACCCTAATCCTATCCTTCACCCTAACCCTAATCCTAACCCTCACCTTCACCCTAACCCTCACCCTCATCCTAACCCTCACCCTCACCCTAACTCTAACCATCACCCTGACCCTAAACCAAAATCTAACCCTTACACTCACTCTAACCCTTACCCTAACCCTAACCATCACCATCACCCTCACCCTTACCCAAACGCTCACTCTCACTCTAACCTTAACACTAACCCTTACCCTCACCCTAACCCTAATCCTAACCCTCACACTAAACCTAACCCTCACCCTAACCCTAACCCAATTCCAAAAGCTAATTCTCACCCGATCCCTAACCCTAACCCTAACCCTCACCCTACCCCGAACCCTAATGTTAACCCTAAACCTAACTATCACCCTCACGCTAACCTGCACCCTAACCCTTACCCTCAGCCTAATCCTCACACTAACCCTAACCCTAAACCTAACCCTCACCCTAATGCTCACCCTCACCCTAACACTAAACCTAATCATCAACCTAAACCACACCCTAACCCTAACCCTAACCCTAACCTTAAACCTCACCCTCACCCTAACCCTCACCTTAACACTTATCCTCACCCTAACCCTAACCCTATAACTAACCGTATCCCTCACACTAACCCTAATCTTCACGCTAACCCTAACACTACCCCTCACCCTAAACCTCATCCTAACCCTAACCCTAACCCTCACCCTCACCCTCACCCTCAGCCTAACACTATCCCTAACCCTAATCCTAACCCTCAAACTCACCCTAACCCTAACCCTAACCCTAACAATAACTCTAACCCTAACCCTAACCCAAACACTCACCATCACCCTAAACCTAACCCTAACCCTAACAATAACCCTAACCCTAACCCTAACCCTCACCCTCACCCTAACCGTTACCCTAACCCTCACCCTAACACTCACGGTAACCCTAACCCTCACTCATGCTAACCCTCACCCTAACACTTACCCTCACCCTAACCCTAACCCTCACCCTAAACCTCACACTAAACCTAACACTCACCCTAACCCTCACACTAAACCTAACACTCACCTTAACCCTAACCCTACCCCTCAACCTAACCCTCACCGTAACCCTAACACTAACCCTAACGATCACCCTCACCCTCACCCTCACCCTAACCCTTACCCTCAGCCTCAACCTAACCCTCACCCTAACACTTACACTCACCCTAACCCTAACCCTCACACTATCCCTAACCCTCACACTAACCCTCACCCTAACCCTCATCCTAACCCTAACCCTAATCCTAACTCTAACCCTCACCCTCACTCTCACCCTCATCCTCAGCCTAACACTATCCCTAACCCTAATCCTAACTCTAACCCTCACACTCACCCTCACCATCACCCTAACCCTAACCCTAACATTAACCCTAACCCTAACCCTAACCCAAACCCTCACCCTCACCCTAACCCAAACCCTAACCCATATCCCACCCTATCCCTAAAACTAACCCTAACCTTCACCTTCACCCTAGCCCTCACCCTAACCCTAACCCTATCCCTCACCCTCACCCTAACCCTAATGCTAACCCTAAACTTCACCCTCACCTTAACCTTCACCCTAAACCTTACCCTCACCCTAACCCTCACCGACACCCTAGCCCTCACCTTAACCCTAACCCTCAACCACACCCTAACCCTCACCCTCACTCTCACCCTATCCCTAATCTAATCCTACCCCTCAACTAAACCTCACTCTAACCCTAAGCCTCCCACTAATCTGAATCCTAACCTGAATCATCACACTCAACTTAGCCTTCACCCTAGCCCTCACCATAAACCTTTCCCTAACCCTAACCCTCATTCTAACCCTCACCATAAATCTAACCCTAACCTTAACCCTCACACTAACCCTCACCCTAACCGAACCATAATCCTAATCCTCAACCTCAACCTAACGCTCACCCTAACCCTTACCCTCACTGTCACCCTAATCCAAACCCTAACCCTAACGCTAATCCTCACCCTACTCCTCACCCTAACAATCATGCTAACCCTAAACCTCTTTCTCACCCTATCCCTCACCGTAACACTTACCCTCACCCTAACCCTAATCCTAACCTTAACACACTAAACCTAACCCTCACCTGAACCCTAACCCTAACCCTAAAGCTAATCCTCACCCTATCCATAATCCTAAACCTAACACTCACCCTGAAAATCACCCTAGCCCTCACACTAAACCTAACCCTATACCTAACCCTCAACTTCACCCTAATCCTCACCCTAAACCTAAACCTTACCTAACTGAAACCCTCACCCGAAACCTAAACATAACCCTAAACCTAACCCTCACCCTACCCCCACCCTAAACCTAAACCTAACCCTAACCATCACCCTCACCCTAACCCTCACCCTAACCCTTACCCTCAGTCTAACCCTCAACATAACCCTAACCCTAAACCTAACCCTCACCCTAATGCTCACCCTCACCTTAACCCTAAACGTAATCCTCAACCTAAACCTCAACCTAACCCTAACGCTAAACCTAACCCTAAACCTCACACTCACCCTAACCCTCACCCTAACACTTACCCTCACCCTAACCCTAACCCTAACCCTAACCCTCACAGTAACCCTAACCCTCACGCTAACCCTAACCCTACACCTCACCCTAAACCTCATCCTAACTCTAACCCTAACCCTAAACCTCACCCTCAGCCTAACACTATCCCCTAACCCTAATCCTAACACTCAACCTCAACCTCACCCTAACCCTAACCCTAACCCTAACAATAACTCTAATCCTAACACTAACCCTAAACCAAACCCTCACCCTCACCCTAACCCTAAGCCTCACCATAACCCTCACCCTAATCCTAACACTAACCCTCACCCTAACCCTCACCTTGAACCTACCCCTAACCCTAACCCTCACACTAACCTTCACCCTAACCCTAAGCGTCACCCTAACCCTAACCCTAAACCTAACCCTAACCCTAACCCTCACCCTAACACTCACGCTAACCCTAACCCTCACTCACGCTAACCCTCACCCTAACCCTAACCCTCACCCTAACCCTCACACTAAACCTAACACTCACCTTAACCTTAACCATAACCCTCACCCTAACCCTCACCGTAACCCTAACCCTAACGATCACCCTCACCCTAACCCTCACCCTAACCCTAATCCTTACCCTAACCCTAACGCTAACCCTAACCCACACAATAATCCCTAATCCTCACACTAAACTTAAACCTAACCGTAACCCTAACCCTAATCCTCACCCTATCCCTAACCCTAACCCTCACTCTCACCCTAGTCCTCACCCTAACCCTCACTGTCACCCTAACCCTCACCCTCACTCTAACTCTAAAGCTAACCCTAACCTTCAATCTCACCCTAACACTCACCCTAACCCTCATCCTTACCCTAACCCTCACTGTCTTCCTAACCCTCACCCTAAACCTTAACTTCACCCACACCCTAACGATCACCCTCACCGAACCCTCACCTTCACCCTAACCCTCACCCTCACCCTAAGCCTAACCCTTACCTTATCGTTAACCCTAATCCTTAACCTTAACGTCTCCCTCACCCTCACCCTCACCCTAACCCTAAACCTAACAATAACCCTCACCCTCAACCTTACCCTCACCCTAACCCTAACCCTCAACTAAACCCTAACCCTCACCCTAACCCTAACCCTCACCCTCACCTTAACCCTAACCCTAACCCTAAGCCTCACCCTAACCCTCACCCTAACCCTAAAGCTAACCCGAACCCTCACCCTGAAACTAACCCTCACCCTAACCCTAATCCTCACCCTAACCCTAACCCTAAATGTAACCATAACTGTCACACTAAACCTAAACCTCAGCCTAACCCTAACCCTACCCCTCACCCTCACCCTCATCTTAAACATCACCCTAACCCTAAACCTCACCGTAAACCTCACCGTCACCCTAAACCTCACCCTAACCCTAACCCTTACATAACCGAAACCCTCACCCTCACCCTAACCCTCACCCTACCCCTCACCCTAACCCTAACCCTAACCATAACCATAACCCTCACGTTAACACTCACCCTAACCCTTACCTTCAGCCTAACCCTCACCCTAACCCTAATCCTAACCCTAATCCTTACCGTAATGCTCACTCTCACCCTAACCCTAACCCCAAACCTCACCTTCACCCTCACCCTAACCCTAACCCTAACCCAAAACATCACGCTCAACCTCACCCTAACCCTAACCCTAACAGTAACCCTAACAATAACCCTAACCCTAACCCAAACCCTCACCCTCACCCTAACCCTAACCCTAACCCAAAACCTAACCCTCACCCTCACCCTAACCCTAACCTTAACCCACACCCTCACCCTCAACCTCACCCTAACCCTAACCCAAATAATAACCTCACCCTAATAATAACCCTAACAAAACCCTAACCCTAACCCAAACCCTTACCCTCACCCTCACCCTCACCCTAACCCTAACCCTCACCCTAACCCTCACCCTAACCCTAACCCTAACCTTAACCCTCACCCTAACCCTAACCCTAACCCTCACCCTCACCCTAACCCTAATCCTAACCCTAAACCTAACCATCACCCTCACCCTAACCCTAATCCTAACATTAACCCTAACCCTCACCCTCACCCTACCCCTAACCATCACCCTCACCCTCATCCTGACCCTAACCCTAACCTTAACTCTAAACCTCACACTAAACCTAACCCTCACCCTAACCCTAAACCTACACCTCACTCTATCCCTAACCCTCACGCTAACTCTAACCCTAACCATAACCATCACCCTCAACCTAGCCCTCACCCTAACCCTAATCCTAACCCTAACCCTCACCCTAACCCTAAACCTCAACCTCGCCCTAACCCTAACCCTCATGCTAACCGTCACCCTCACCCTAGCCCTCCCTAACCCTAAACCTAATCATAACACTAACCCTCACCCTAATCCTCACCCTAACACTAACACCAACCCTAACCCTCACCCTAACCCTCACCCTAACCCTGACCGTAACCCTACACCTAACCCTCACCCTAACCCTCAACCTAACCCATACCGTAACCCTAACCCTCACACTAAACCTAACCCTCACCCTAACCCTAACCCTAACTCTCAACCTAACCCTCACCCTAACCATAACTCTAACCCTAACCCTCACCCTAAACCTAACCCTAAACTTAAAGCTCACCCACTCCCTGACGCTCACTGTCACCCTAACCCTCACCCTAACCCTAACCATCACACACACACTAACCCTCACCCTCTCCCAAACCCTCAACCTCACCCTCACCCTCACTGTAAACATCACCCTAACGATAACCCTCACCCTAATCATAACCCTCACCCTAATCCTAACCCTAAATCTCACCCTAATCCTAAACCTCACCCTATCCCTCACCCTCACCCTATTCCTCACCCTGAACCTAACCCTTCCCTAACCGAAACCCTCACCCGAACCCTAACCCTTACCCTAACCCTAACCCTAACCCTCACCCTATCCCTCACCCTAACCCTAACCCTAACCCAAAACCTCACCCTCAACCTCACCCTAACCCTAACCCTAAGAATAACCCTAACCCTAAACCTCACCGTAACCCTCATCATAATCCTAAACCTAACCCTAACCCTGAAACTAACCCTAACCCTAACCCTCACCCTCACACTCACCCTTACCGTAAACCTAACCCTTACCCTCAGCCTAACCCTCACCCTCACCCTCACCGTAAATATCACCCTAACCCTATCCCTCAACCTAACCCTAACCCTAACCATCACCTAACCCTCACTCTCCCCCTCCCCCTCACCATAAGCCTAACCCTAACCCAAATCCTAAACCTAACCTTCTCCCTCACCCTCACCCTAACCATAATGCTAACCCTAATCTTAATTCTCACCCTCACCCTCACCCTCACCCTAACCCAAATACTAAACCTAACCTTCTCCCTCACCCTCACCCTAACCATAATGCTAACCCTAATCCTAATTCTCACCCTCACCCTCACCCTAACCCTAACCCTAACAATAACCCTATCCCTAAACCTAACAGTATCTCTAATCCTAACCTTCAGCCTCACCCCAACCCTAACCCTAACCCTAACCCTTACCCTCACCCTCACCCTAACCCACACCCTAACACTCTTGCTAACTCTAACGCTCACTCTCACCCTAACCCTCACCCTAAACCTAACCCTCACCCTAACCCTAACCCTAACCCTCAGCCTAACCCTAACCCTCAACCTCATCCTAAACCTAAACCTATCCCTAACCCTCACACTAACCCTAACCCTCACCCTAACCCTAACCCTAACCCTCATTCTCACCCTAACCCTAACCCTAACCCTAAACTTCACCCTAACCCTCACTCTCACCATAAACCTCATGCTCTCCCTTACCCTCACATTAACCCTAACCCTAATCCTCACACTAACCCTAATGCTAACACTAACCATAACCCTCACACTAACCCTCACACTCACACTAACCCTCACCCTAACCCTCACTCTAAAGCTAACCCTAACCCTGACCCTCAACCTCAACCTTACCCTCACCCACACACTAATCCTAACCCTAAAGCTAACCCTAACCCTAACCCTCACCCTAACCCTCACCATCACCCTCACCCTAAATATCACCCTAAACCCAACCCTCACCCTAACACTAACCCTAACCCTAACCCTCACCCTAACCCTCACCATCACCCTCACCCTAAGCCTAACCCTAACCCTAACCCTAATCCTAAACCCAACCGTCTCCCTCACACTCACCCTAATCATAACGCTAACCCTAACCCTAACCCTCACCCTCACCCTCACCCTCAGCCTAACCCTAACCCTAACAATAACCCTAAACATAAACCTAATCCTAACCCTAACCCCAACCCTCACCCTCACCCTAAACCTAACCCTAACCCTAACCCTCACCCTAACCCTAAACCTAACCCTCACACTCACCCTAAACGTAACCCTAACCATAACCCTCCACCTAACCATCACCCTAACTCTCACGCTAAACCTAACCCTCACTCTCACCCTAACCCTCAACCTAACCTTAACACTCACCCTCATCCTAACCCTAACCCTAACACTAACGCTCACCCTCAACCTAGCTGTCAACATAACCTGAATCCTAACACTAACCCTGACCCTAAACCTAACCCTCACCCTCACCCTAACCCTTACCCTCACCCTAACCCTCACCCTTACCGTAACCCTTACCCTAACCCTCACCCTCACCGTAACACTCACCCTCACCCTAACCCTAACACTCATCCTAGCCCTCACCCTAACACCAATCCTAAACCTAACCCTCACCCTCACCCAAAACCTCACCCTAACTCTAACCCTCACCCTGACCCTAACCCTCACAGTAACCCTCACCCTAACCCTAACTCTAACCCTATCCCTAATCCTAACCTTCACCCTAACCCTAACTGTCACCCTAACGCTAACCCTAACCCCAACACTCACCCTCAAACTAGTCCTCACCCTAACCCTAATCCTAACCCTAACCCTCAACCTAATCCTAACCCTCACCCTCACCCTAACCCTCACCCTCACCATAACACTCACCCTCACCCTAACCCTCAACCTAACCCTAACCCTAAACCTAAACCTCACCCTAATCCTAACCCTCATCCTCAACCTAACCCTCACCCTCACCTTAACCCTCATTCTAAAACTAACCCTCAGCCTAACCCACACCCTGACCCTAAACCTCACTATAAACCTTACCATCACCCTAAACCTAACCCTAACACTAACCTTAATCCTCACACTAACCCAAACCGTAACCCTAACCCTCACCCTAACCCTCAACCGAATCCGAACCCTAACCCTAATCATAACCCTCACCCTCACCATAACCCTCACCATAACCCGTACCCTCATGCTCACCCAACCCTCACAGTAACCCTAACCCTCACTCTATCCATAACCCTCATCCTCACCCTCACCCTCAGCCTAACCCTAACCCTAATCCTAACCCTAAACCTCGCCTTCACCCTCTCCCTAACCCTAACCCTAACTCTAACCCTCACCCTCACCCTCAAACTCACCCTAACCCTCACCCTCACCCTAACCTTAAACCTAAACCTAACCCTCACCCTAACCCTAATCCTGACCCTACCCCTAACCCTAACCCTACACCTCACCCTCACCCTCACCCTAAACCTAACCCTAACCCTCAGCCACACCTTAACCCTAACCCTAACACAAACCCTAACCTAAACCTCACCCTCACCCTCACCCTAACCCTAACGCTAACCCTAACCCTCACACTCAATCTAACCTTCACCATAAACTTTATCCTCACCCTAACCCTAACCGTAACCCTAACCTCACACTAAATCTAATGCTCACCATCACTCTAACACTACCACACACCTTAAACGTAACACTAACCCTCACCCTCACCCTAACCCTCACAGTCACCCTAACCCTCAACCTAACCCTAAACTTCAACCACACCCTAACCCTCACCCTCACCCAAAACCTCACACTCACCCTAACACTCACCCTCACCCTAACCTTCAGCCACACCCTAACCCTAACAATAACCCTCACCCTAACCCTAATCCTCACCCTAACCCTCACCCAAACCCTAACTCTAACCCTAACTTTCATCCTAACGCTCACCCTAAACCTTACCCTCAGCTTTAATTTCACCCTAACCGTCACCCTAACACTTACCCTCACCCTAACCCTAACCCTAACCCTCACCCTAACCCTAACCCTAACCCTCACCCTCACCCTCACCCTAAACCTAAACCTAACCCTAACCCTCAGCCACACCTTATCCCTAACCCTAACACAAACCCTAACGTAAACCTAACCCTCACCCTCACCCTAACCCTAATGCTAACCCTAACCCTCACACTCAATCTAACTTTCACCATAAACCTTATCCTCACCCTAACCCTAAGCATAACCCTAACCCTCACACTAAACCTAACACTCACCCTCAACCTAACACTACCTCACACCTTAAACCTAACCCTAACCCTCACCCTCATCCTAACCCTCACAGTCACCCTAACCCTCAACCTAACACTAACCTTCAGCCACACCCTAACCCTCTCCCTCACCCAAACCCTCACACTCACGCTAACACTCACCCTCACCCTAAACATTACCCTAACCCTCACCCTAACCCTAAAAATAACCCTCACCCTAACCCAAACCCTAATCCTCACCCTAACCCTCACTCTAAACCTAACTCTAACCCTAACCCTCACCCTAAACCTAACCCTCACCCTAACCCTTACCATCACCCTAACCTTAACCCTAGCCCTAACCCTAACCCTAACCCTAACCCTAACCCTAACCCTAACCCTAACCCTCACCCTCACCCTCACCCTAACCCAAACCCTAACAACAACCCTAACCCTAGTCGTCACCCTCACCGTAACCCTAATCCTAACCCTCAACCTAACCCTAACCCCCACCTTCACCCTAACCTTAACCCTAACCCTAAAGCTAACCCTCACCCTAACCCTCACCCTAACACTCACGCTAACCCTAACCCTCACAATCACCCTAAACCTGACCCCAACCCTTACCCTAACCCTAACTCTAAACCTTACCCTAATCCTCATATTAAACCTAACTGTCACTGTAACCCTAACTCTACCCGTCACACTAACCCTCAATTTAACCCTAACCCTAACCCTCACCCTAACCCTAACCCTCTCGCTAACCCTCACCCTCACCCTAGCCCTCACCCTCACCCTAAACCTAACCGTAACCCTCACCCTAAACCTAACCCTCACACTCAACCTAACCCTCACCCTCACTCTAACCCTCACCCTCACCCTAAACCTCATCGTATCCCTAACCCTAACCCTAACCCTCACCCTAACTCTAACCATAAGCCTAACGCTCACCCTCACCCTAACCCTCACAGTAACCCTTACCCTCACCCTAACGCTAACCGTAACCCTAACCTGAACCCTAACCCTAACCCTTTCCCTCACTCTATCCCTTACCCTCACGCTCACCCACCCCTCACACTAACCCTAACACTCACCCTAACCCGAAACCTAACCCTAACCATAAAATTAACCTTCAACCTCTCCCTAACACTAACCCTAACCCTCATCCTTACCCTCACCCTCACCCTAACCCTGACCCGACACCTAACCCTAAACCTAACCCTCACCCTCACCCTCACCCTAACCCTAAACCTAATCTTCACCCTCACCTTCACCCTCACCCTAAACCTAAGCCTCACCCTAACCCTCACCCTCACACTTACCCTAACCCTAATGCGAACCCTAACCCTCAGCCTCACTGTAACACTCACCTTAACCCTTACCCTCACCCTAATCCTAATCCTAGCCCTAACCCTAACCCTCACCCTCACCCTCACCCTAACCCTAACCCAAACCCTAACAATAACCCTAACCCTAGTCGTCACCCTCACCCTAACCCTAATCCTAACCCTCAACCTGACCCTAACCCCCTCCTTCACCCTCACCCTAACCCTAACCCTAAACCTAACCCTCATCCTAACCCTCACCCTAACACTCACGCTAACCCTAACCCTCACAATCACCCTAAACCTGACCCTAAACCTTACCCTAATACTCACATTAAACCTAACTGTCACCGTAACCCTAACTCTACCCCTCACACTAACCCTCAATTTAACCCTAACCCTAACCCTCACCCTAACCCTTACCCTCACGCTAACCCTCACCCTCACCCTAGCCCTCACCCTCACCCTAATCCTAACCGTAACCCTCACCCTAAACCTAACCCTCACACTCAACCTAACCCTCACCCTCACTCTAACCCTCACACTCACCCTAAACCTCATCGTATCCCTAACCCTAACCCTAACCCTCACCCTAACTCTAACCATAAGCCTAACGCTCACCCTCACCCTAACCCTCACAGTAACCCTTACCCTCACCTTAACCCTAACTGTAACCCTAACCTGAACCATAACCCTTACCATCACTCTCACCCACCCCTCACACTAACCCTAACACTCACCCTAACCCGAACCCTAACTCTAAAACTAACCTTCACCCTCTCCCTAACACTAACCCTAACCCTCATCCTTACCCTCACCCTCACCCTAACCCTGACCCTACACCTAACCCTAAACCTAACCCTCACCCTCACCCTCACCCTCACCCTAACCCTAAATCTAACCTTCACCCTCACCTTCACCCTCACCCTAACCCTAAACCTAACCCTAACCCTCACCCTCACACTTACCCAAACCCTAATGCGAACCTTAACCCTTACCCTCACTCTAACCCTAATCCTAACCCTAACCCTAACCCTCACACTAAACTTATACCTAACCGTAACTCTAACACTAATCATCACCCTATCCCTAACCATAACCCTAACCCTCACTCTCAGCCTAGCCCTCATCCTAACCCTCACTGTCACCCTAACCCTCACCCTCATCCTAACCCTAATGCTAACCCTAACCTTCAATCTCACCCTAACACTCACCCTGACCCTGACCCTCACCCTAACCCTCACTGTATTCTTAACCCTCACCCTAACCCTAAACCTCACCCACACCCTAACGCTCAACCACACTGAACCCTCACCTTCACCCTAACCCTCACCCTCACCCTAAGCCTAACCCTTACCTTATCGTTAACCCTAATCCTTAGCCTTACCCTCTCCCTCACCCTCACCCTCACCCTTAACCTAACCCTAACAATAACCCTCAACCTCAACCTTATCCTCACCCTAACCCCAACCCTGACCCTCACCTAAACCCTAACCGCCACCCTAACCCTAACCCTAAACCCTCACCCTCACCTTAACCCTAACCCTAACCCTAATCCTCACCCTAACCCTCACCCTAACCCTAAAGCTAACCCTAACCCTCACCCTGAAACTAACCCTAACCCTAACCCTAATCTTCACCCTAACCCTAACCCTAATTGTAACCCTAACCCTCACACTAAACCTAACCCTCACCCTAACCCTAACCCTACCTCTCACCTTCACCCTCATCCTTAACATCACCCTAACCCTAAACCTCACCGTAAACCTCACCGTCACCATAAACCTCACCCTAACCCTAACCCTTACATAACCGAAACCCTCACCCTCACCCTAACCCTATACCTAACCCTAACCCTCACCCTTCCCCTCAAACTAACCCTAACCTTAACCATAACCCTAACCCTCAGGTTAACCCTCACCCTAACCCTTACCTTCAGCCTAACCCTGACCCTAACCCTAATCCTAACCCTAATCCTTACCCTAATGCTCACCCTCACCCTAACCCTAACCCTCACCCTCACCCTAACCCTAACCCAAACCCTCACGCTCAACCTCACCCTAACCTTAACCCTAACCCTAACCCAAACCCTCACCCTCACCCTAACCCTAACCCTAACCCTAACCCAAAACCTAACCCTTACCCTCACCCTCACCCTCACCCTAACCCTAACCCTAACCCAAACCCTCAAGCTAACCCTCACCCTAACCCTCACCCTAACAATAACCCTAACAAAACCCGAACCCTAACCCAAAACCTTACCCTCACGCTCACCCTAACCCTAACCCTAACCCTAACATTAACCCTCACCCTAACCCTAACCCTAACCCTCACCCTCACCCTAACCCTAATCCTAACCCTAAACCTAACCATCACCCTCACCCTAACCCTAATACTAACACTAACGCTACCCCTCACCCTCACCCTAACCCTAACCCTCACCCTCACTCTCAGCCTCACCCTAACCCTAACATTAACTCTAAACCTCTCACTAAACCTAAGCTCACCGTAACCCTAACCCTACCTCTCACACTAACCCTAACCCTCAGCCTAACTCTAACCCTAACCATAACCATCACCCTCAACCTAGCCCTAACTCTAACCCTAATCCTAACCCTAACCCTCACCCTAACCCTAACCCTCAACCTCGCCCTAACCCTAACCCTAATGCTAACCCTCACCCTCACCCTAACCCTCCCTAACCCTAAACCTAATCATAACACTAACCCTCACCCTAACCCTCACCCTAACACTAACACCAACCCTAACCCTCACCCTAACCCTCACCCTAACCCTGACCGTAACCCTAATCCTAACCCTAAACCTAACCCTCACCCTAACCCTCACCCTAACTCTCATGCTAACACTAAGCCTCTCTCTCACTCTAACCCTCACCCTAAACCTTATTCTCACCCTAACCCTAACGCTCACCCTAATCCTCACACCAAACCTAACACTCACCCTAACCCTAACGCTACGCCTCACCCTAACCCTCACCGTAACCCTAAGCCTCATCCTAAACCTAACCCTAACCCTCATCCTCAACCTAGCCCTCACCCTAACCCTAATCCTAACCCTCACCTTCACCCTAAACCTCACCCTCACCCTAACTCTAACCCTCACCCTCACCCTAAACCAAAATCTAACCCTTACCCTCACTCTAACCCTTACCCTAACCCTAACCATCCTCATCACCCTCACCCTCACCCAAACGCTCACTCACACTCTAACCTTAACACTAACCCTGACCCTACCCCTAACGCTAACCCTAAGCATCACCATCACCCTAACCCTTACACTCACCCTAACCCTAATCCTAACCCTAACCCTAACCCTCACACTAAAGCTAACCCTCACCCTAACACTAAACCGAATCCAAAAGCTAATCCTCACCCGAAACCTAACCCTAACCCTAACCTTCACCCTACCCTGAACCCTAACCCTAACACTAACACTATCACCCTCAACCTAAGCCACACCATAACCCTTAACCTCAGCCTAACCCTCACACTAACCCTAACCCTAAACCTAAAACTCACCCTAATGCTCACCCTCACCCTAACCCTAAACCTAATCCTCAACCTAAACCTCACCCTAACCCTAACCCTAACCCTAATCCTAAACCTCACCCTCACCCTAACCCTCACCCTAACACTTACCCTCACCCTAACCCTAACCCTAACCCTAACCCTCACAGTAACCCTAACCCTCACGCTAACCCTAACCCTACACCTCACCCTAAACCTCATCCTAACCCTAACCCTAACCCTAACCTTAACCCTAACCCTAACCCTCACCGTCACACTCACCCTCAGCCTAACACTATCCCTAACCCTAATCCTAACCCTCAACCTCACCCTAACCCTAATCCTAACCCTAATAATAACCCTAACTCTAACCCTAACCCTAACCCAAACCTTTACCATCACCCTAACCCTAACAATAACCCTAACCTAACCCTAACCCTCACCCTCACCCTAACCCTCACGCTAACCCTCACCCTAACACTCACGCTAACCGTAACCCTCACTCATGCTAACCCTCACCCTAACACTTACCCTCACCCTAACCCTAACCCTCACCCTAAACCTCACACTAAACCTTACACTCACCCTAACCCTAGCCCTACCCCTCAACCTAACCTTCACTGTAACCCTACCACTAACCCTAACGATCACCCTCACCCTAACCCTCACCCTAACCCTTACCTTCAACTTAAACCTCACCCTAACCCTAAACCTAACCCTAACCCTCACCCTCAACCTAACCCTCACCCTAACCCTCATCCTAACCCTAACCCTCACCCTCACTCTCACCCTCACCCTCAGCCTAACATTATCCCTAACCCTAAACTTAACCCTCACACTAAACCTAAACCTCACCCGAACCCTAACCCTAATCCCAAAGCTAATCCTCACCCTATCCCTAACCCTAATCCTAACCCTCTTCCGCACCCTCACCCTAGCCCTCACACTAACCCTAA
Source organism: Dipodomys spectabilis (assembly GCF_019054845.1). Classification (NCBI taxonomy): domain Eukaryota; kingdom Metazoa; phylum Chordata; class Mammalia; order Rodentia; family Heteromyidae; genus Dipodomys; species Dipodomys spectabilis. Next base: position 48,865 of record NW_024871265.1, on the reverse strand, counting down.
CCCTAAACCTAACCCTCACTATCAAGCTAATCCTCACCCTAAACCTAAACCTTACCTAACCGAAACCCTCACCCGAAACCTAAACATAACCCTAACCCTAACCCTCCCCCTACCCCTCACCCTAAACCTAAACCTAACCCTAAACATCACCCTCACCCTAACCCTCACACTAACCCTTACCCTCAGCCTAACCCTCACCCTAACCCTAACCCTAAACCTAACCCTCACCCTAATGCTCACCCTCACCCTAACCCCAAACCTAATCCTCAACCTAAACCTCACCCTAACCGTAACCCCAACCTTAACCCTAAACCTCACACTCACCCTAACCCTCACCCTAACACTTACCCTCACCCTAACACTAACCCTAACCCTAACCCTCACACTAACCCTAACCCTCACCCTAATCCTAACCCTACCACTCACCGTAACACTCATCCTAACCCTAACCCTAAGCCTAACCCTCACCCTCGCGTTCATCCTCAGCCTTACACTCTCTTCTAACCCTAACCCTAACACTCACCCTCACCCTAACTCTCACCATCACCCTAAATATCACCCCAACCCCAACTCTCACCCTAACCCTAAAACTAACCCTCACCCTAACCGAACCATAACCCTAACCCTCAACCTAGCCTTCACCCTAGCCCTCACCATAACCCTAACCCTAACCCCAATCCTCACCCTAACACTCACCATCACCCTAACCCTAACCCTAACCTTCACCCTAATCCTCACCCTAACCGAAACATAACCCTAATCCTCATCCTCACCCTAACACTCACCCTAACTCTTACCCTCACCCTCACACTAATCCTAACCCTAACCCTAACCCTAACCCTCACCCTAACACTCATGCTAAACCTAACCCTCACTCTCACCCTAACCCTGACCCTAACCCTTACCCTCACACTACCCTAACCCTAACCCTAACCCTCACACTAAACCTAACCCTCAACCTAACCCTAAACCTAACCCTCACCCTAATCCTCACCCTAACCTAACCCTACCCCTCAACTAACCCTCATGCTAACCCTAACCCTAGCCCTCACCCTAACCCTAATCCTAACCAAAACCTCAACCTCAACCTAACGCTCAACCTCACCCTAACCCTCACGCTCACCCTAACCCTCACCCTCACCCTAACCCTCACCCTAACACTAACCCTATCCCTAACCCTATCACTCACTGTAAACTTCACCCTAACCTTAATTCTCACCCTAACCCTCATCCTAACCCTAACCGTCTCTCTAACCCTCACCCTCACCCTAAACCTCACTCAAACACTTACCCTCACCCTAACCCTCACCCTAAACCTAACCCTCAGCCTAACCCTAAACCTCACCCTCATCCTAAACCTAAACCTATCCCAAACCCTCACACTAACCCTAACCCTCACCCTAAACCTTACCCTAAACCTCACCCTCACCCTAACCCTCAGCCTAACACTCAAGCTAACCCTAACCCTCACTCTCACCCTAACCCTCACCCTAACCCTTATCCTCACCCTAACCCTCACCCTCAGCCTAACCCTAATCCTCACCCTCATCCTAAACCTAACCCTATCCCTAACCCTCACACTAACCCTAACCCTCACCCTAAACCTTACCCTAAACCTCACCCTCATCCTAACCCTAACCCTAGCCCTCACCCTAACCCTAACCCTAAACTTCACCCTAACCCTCACCCTCACCCTAAACCTCATGATATCCCTTACCCTCACCCTAACCCTAATCCTCACACTAACCCTAATGTTAACACTAACCCTAACTCTCACACTAAACCTCACACTCACACTAAGCCGAACCCTAACCCTCATCCTAAATCTAACCCTAACCCTAACCCTCACCCTCACCCTAAGCCTCACCGTCAGCCTAAATCTCAACCTAAACCTAACCCTCGCCCACACCCAAATCCTAACCCTCACCCTAACGCTAACCCTAACCCTAACCCTCACCCTCACCCTACCCTCACCATCAGCCTAACCCTCACCCTCACCCTAAACCTCACCCTCACCCTAAATATCAACCTAACACAACCCTCACCCTAACCCTAACCCTAAACCTCACACTAACCCTCGCCCTCACCTTCACCCTCACCCTCAACGTAAGCCTAACCCTAACCATAACCCTAATCCTAAACACAACACTCTCCCTCACATTCACCCTAACCATAACGCTAACCCTCACCCTAACCCTAAATCTAACCCTAACCCTAACCCTCACCCTAACCCTAAATGTAACCCTCACACTCACCCTAAACCTAACGCTAACCCTAAACCTAAACCTCACCCAAAACCTCACCCAAACCCTAAACATAACTCTAAACCTCATCCTCACCCTAACCCTCACTCTAAACCTTACCCTCACCCCCCCCAACCCTCACACTAACCATAACCCTCACCCTAACCCTAACCTTAACCCTCTAACCCTAACCCTCACCCTAACCCTAACCCTAACCCTCACCGTCAACCTAGCCCTCACACTAACCGGAATCCTAACCCTAACGCTCACCCTAATCCTAACCTTCATCCTCACCCTAACCCTCACCCTCACCTTAACCCTCATGCTAACAATAACCCTCACCCTAACCCTCAACCTGACCTTAAACCTCACTTTAAACCTTACCCTCACCCTAAACCTAACCCTAACACTTACCTTAATCCTCACACTAACCCTAACACTAACCCTAACCCTCACCCTATCCCTCAACCGAACCCGATCCCTAAACCTCACCATAACCCTCACCCTCACCATAACCCTTCAGTTACCGTTACCCTCATGCTCACCCAACCCTCACAGTATCCCTAACCCTCACCCTAACCCTAACACTCACCCTCACCCTCACCCTCAGCCTCACCCTCACCCTCAGCCAAACCCTAACCCTAATCCTAACCCTAAACCTCACCTTCACCCTCTCCCTAAGCCTAACCCTATCCCAAAACCTCAACCTCACCCTCACGCTCACCCTCACCCTAAACCTCACGCTCAACCTAAACTTAAACCTAAACCTAACGCTCACCCTAACCCTAACCCTGACCCTACCCCTAACCCAAACTGTAAACCTCACCCTCACCCTCACCCTAAACCTAAGCCTAACCCTCAGCCACACCTAAACCCTAACCCTAACACAAACCCTAACCTAACCCTCACGTAACCCTCACCCTAACGGTAACGCTAACCCTAACCCTCACCCTCAATCTAACCTTCACCCTAACCGTCACACTAAACCTTACCCTAACCCTGACCCTATCCCTTACCCTGACATTAACCCTAAACCTAACCCTAATCCTCACATTAAACCTAACCCTCACTGTAACCCTAACCCTCTCCCTAACTCTAACCCTCACACTCACCCTAACCCTCACAGTAACCCTCACCCTAACCCTAACTCTAACCCTATCCTAATCCTGACCCTCACCCTAACCCTAACTCTCACCCTAACACTAACCCTAACCCCAACACTCACCCTCAACCTAGCCCTCACCCTAACCCTAATCCTAACACTAACCCTCACCCTAATCCTAACCCTCACCCTCACCCTAACCCTCACCCTCACCGTAACACTCACCCTCACCCTAAGCCTCACCCTAACCCTAACCCTAACCCTAACCCTCACCCTAACCCTCAACCTAACCCTAACCCTAAACCTAAACCTCACCCCAAACCTCACCCGAACCCTAAGCATAACTCTAACCCTCACCCTCACCCTAACCCTCACTCTATACCTTACCCTCACCCTCACGCTAACCCTCACACTAACCATAACCCTCACCCTAACCCTAACCTTAACCCTCACCCTAACCCTCACCCTAACCCTAACCCAAAACCTAACAATAACCCTAACCCTAGTCGTCACCCTAACCCTAACCCTAACCTTCAACCTAACCCTAACCCCTACTTTCACCCTAACACTAACCCTCACCCTAACCCTCACCCTAACACTCACGCTAACCCTAACCCTCACAATCACCCTAAACCTGACCCTAACCCTTACCCTAACCCTAAAGCTAAACCTTACCCTAACCCTCACACTCACCCTAACCCTCACCCTAATCCTTACCATCACCCTAACCTTAAGCCTAGCCCTAAGCCTAACCCTCACCCTCACCCTAACCCTAACCTCACTCTCACCCTCACCCTAACCCTAACCCAAACCCGAAAAATTACCCTAACCCTAGTCGTCACCCTAACCCTAACCTTAACCCTCAGCCTAACCCTCACCCTAACCCTAACCCAAACCCTAACAATAACCCTAACCCTAGTCGTCACCCTAACCCTAACCCTAACCCTCAACCTAACCATAACCCCCACCTTCACCCTAACCCTAACCCTAAACCTAACCCTCACCCTAACCCTCACCCTAACACTCAGGCTAACCCTAATCCTCACAATCACTCTAAACCTGACCCTAACCCTTACCCTAACCCTAAAGCTAAACCTTACCCTAACCCTCACACTCACCCTAACCCTAACCCTTACCATCACCCTAACCTTAACCCTAGCCCTAACCCTAACCCTCACCCTCACCCTAACCCTAACCCTAAACTCACCCTCACCCTCACCCTAACCCTAACCCAAACCTGAACAATAAACCTAACCCTAGTCGTCACCCTAACCCTAACCCTAACCCTCAACCCAACCCTAACCCCCACCTTCACCCTAACCCTAACCCTAAACCTAACCCTCACCCTAACCCTCACCCTAACACTCACGCTAAACCTAACACTCACGCTAAACCTAACCCTCACAATCACCCTAAACCTGACCCTAACCCTAACGCTAACCCTAACGCTAAACCTTACCCTAACCCTCACATTAAACCTAACCCTCACCGTAACCCTAACTCTACCCCTCACACTAACCCTCAATTTAACCCTAACCCTAACCCTCACCCTAACCCTAACCCTCACGCTAACACTCACCCTCACCCTAGCCCTCACCCTAACCCTAATCCTCACCCTAACCCTCACCCTAACCCTAACCCTGACCCTAACCCTCACCCTAACCCTTACCCTCAGCTTTAACTTCACTCTAACCCTCACCCTAACACTTACCCTAACCCTAACCCTCACCCTCACCCTAACCCTTACCATCACCCTAACCTTAACCATAGCCCTAACTCTAACTCTCTCCCTAACACTAACCCTAACCCTCAACCTCACCCTCACCCTCACCCTAATCCTAACCCAAACCCTAACAATAACCCTAACCCTAGTTGTCACCCTCACCCTAACCCTAACCCTAACCCTCAAACTAACCCTAACCCCCACCTTCACCCTAACCCTAACCCTAACCCTAAAGCTAACCCTCACCCTAACCCTCACCCTAACACTCACGCTAACCCTAACCCTCACAATCACCCTAAACCTGACCCTAACCCTTACCCTAACCCTAACACTAAACCTTCCCCTAACCCTCACATTAAACCTAACCCTCACCATAACCCTAACTCTACCCCTCACACTAACCCTCAATTTAACCCTAACCCTAACCCTCACCCTAACCCTAACCCTCACGCTAACACTCACCCTCACCCTAGCCCTCACCCTAACCCTAATCCTCACCCTAACCCTCACCCTAACCCTAACCCTGACCCTAACCCTCACCCTAACCCTTACCCTCAGCTTTAACTTCACTCTAACCCTCACCCTAACACTTACCCTAACCCTAACCCTCACCCTCACCCTAACCCTTACCATCACCCTAACCTTAACCATAGCCCTAACTCTAACTCTCTCCCTAACACTAACCCTAACCCTCAACCTCACCCTCACCCTCACCCTAATCCTAACCCAAACCCTAACAATAACCCTAACCCTAGTTGTCACCCTCACCCTAACCCTAACCCTAACCCTCAAACTAACCCTAACCCCCACCTTCACCCTAACCCTAACCCTAACCCTAAAGCTAACCCTCACCCTAACCCTCACCCTAACACTCACGCTAACCCTAACCCTCACAATCACCCTAAACCTGACCCTAACCCTTACCCTAACCCTAACACTAAACCTTCCCCTAACCCTCACATTAAACCTAACCCTCACCATAACCCTAACTCTACCCCTCACACTAACCCTCAATTTAACCCTAACCCTAACCCTCACGCTAACCCTCACCCTCACCCTAGCCCTCAACCTAACCCTAATCCTAACCCTCACATTAAACCTAACCCTCACCGTAACCCTAACTCTACCCCTCGCACTAACCCTCAATTTAACCCTAACCCTCACCCTCACGCTAACCCTCACCCTCACCCTAGCCCTCACCCTAACCCTAACCCTAATCCTAACCCTCACATTAAACCTAACCCTCACCCTAACCCTAACTCTACCCCTCACACTAACCCTCAATTTAACCCTAACCCTCACGCTAACCCTCACCCTCACCCTAGCCCTCACCCTAACCCTAATCCTAACCGTAACCCTCACCCTAAACCTTACCCTCACACTCAACCTAACCCTCACCCTCACTCTAACCCTCACCCTCACCCTAAACCTCATAGTATCCCTAACCTTAACCCTAACCCTCACCCTAACTCTAACCATAAGCCTAATGCTCACCCTCACCCTAACCCTCACAGTAACCCTTACCCTCACCCCAACCCTAACCCTAACCCTAACCTGAACCCTAACATTAACCCTTACCCTCACCCTAACCCTTACCCTCATGCTCAGGAACACCTCACACTAAGCCTAACACTTACCCTAACCCTAACCCTAACCCTAACCCTAAAACTAACCTTCACCCTCTCTCTAACACTAACCCTAACCCTCATCCTCACCCTCACCCTCACCCTAACCCTCACCCTCACCCTAACCCTAACCCTCACGCTAACCCTCACCCTAACCCTAAACCTAACCCTAACGCTAACCCTAAACCTAACCCTAACCCTCACCCTCAACCTAAACCTCACCCTAACACTTACCCTCACCCTAACCCAAACCCTAACCCTAACTCTCACACTATCCCTAACCCTCACCCAAACCCTAAACCTACCCCTCACCCTAACCCTAACCCTAACCCTCACCCTATGCCTCACCCTAACACTCATGCTAAACCTAACCCTCACTCTCACCCTAACCCTGACCCTAACCCTTACCCTCACACTACCCTAACCCTAACCCTCACACTAAACCTAACCCTCACCCTAACACTAAACCTAACCCTAAATCTAACCCTAACCCTCACCCTCACGCTCACCTTCACCCTCAGCCTAACACTATCCCTAACCCTAATCCTAACCCTAACCCTCATACTCACCCTCACCGTCACCCTAACCCTAACCCTAACCCTACCCCTGACCCTAACCCTCACACTAACCCTCACCCTAATGCTAACTGTCACCCTAACACTAAACCTTACCCTAACCCTCACCCTAACACTCACGCTAACCCTAACTCTCACTTACGCTAACCCTCACCCTAACCCTTACCCTCACCCTAACCCTAACCCTCACGCTAACCCTCACCCTAACCCTAACCCTGACCCTACACCTAAACCTAAACCTAACCCTCACCCTCACCCTCACCCTAACCCTAAACCTAACCTTCATCCTCACCTTCACCCTCACCCTAACTCTAAACCTAACCCTAACCCTCACCCTCACACTTACCCTAACCCTAATGCGAAACTTAACACTCAGCCTCACCCTAACCCTCACCTTAACCCTTACCCTCACCCAAACCCTAATCCTAACCCTAACCCTCACACTAAACCTAAACTTAAACCTAACCGTAAACCTAAACCTAATCCTCACCCTATCCCTAACCCTAGCCCTAACCTTCACTCTCACCCTAACACTAATGCTAACCATAACCTTCAATCCCACCTTAAGACTCACCCTAACCCTGAACCTCACCCTAACCCTCACTGTCTTCCTAAACCTCACCCTAACCCTGAACCTCACCAACATCCTAATGCTCACCCTCACCGAACCCTCAACCTCACCTTAACCCTCACCCTCACCCTAAGCCTAACCCTAACCTTATCCTTAACCCTAGTCCTTAACCTTACCCTCTCCATCACCCTCACCCTCACCCTAACCCTAACCCTAACAATAACCCTCACCCTCACCCTTACCCTCACCCTAACCCTAACCCTCACCTAAACCCTAACCCTCACCCTAACCCTAACCCTAACCCTCACCCTCACCTTAACCCTAACCCTCACCCTGAAACTAACCCTCACAATAAACCTAATCCTCACCCTAACCCTAACCCTAACTGTAACCCTAACCCTCACACTAAACCTAACCCTCACCCTAACCCTAACCTTACCCCTCACCCTCACCCTCATCCTAAACATCACCCTAACCCTAAACCTCACCGTAAACCTCACCGTCACCCTAAACCTCACCTAACCCTAACCCTTATATAACCGAAACCCTAACCCTAACCCTAACCCTATACCTAACCCTAACCCTCACCCTACCCCTCACCCTAACCCTAACCCTAACCATAAACATAACCCTCACGTTAACCCTCACCCAAACCCTTACCTTCAGCCTATCCCTCACCCTAACCCTAACCCTAATCCTAATCCTTACCCTAATACTCACCCTCACCCTCACCCTAACCCTCACCCTCACCCTCACCCTAACCCTAACCCTAACCCAAACCTTCACCCTCAAACTCACCCTAACCCTAACTCTAAAAATAACCCTAACAATAAACCTAACCCTTACCCAAACCCTCACCCTAAACCTAACCCTAACCCAAACCTAACCCTCACCCTCACACTCACCCTAACACTAACCCTAACCCAAACCCTCACCCTCACCCTTACCCTCACCCTCACTCTAACCCTCACCCTAACAAAACCCTAACCTTAATCCAAACCCTTTTCCTCACCCTCACCCTAGCCTTAAACCTAACCCTAACCCTAACCCTCACCCTAGCCCTAAACCTAATCCTAACCCTAAACCTAACCATCACCCTCACCCTAACCCTAATCCTAACACTAACCCTAACCCTCAACCTCACCCTAACCCTAACCCTCACCCTCACTCTCAGCCTCACCCTAACCCTAACCTTAACTCTAAACCAAACACTAAACCTAACCATCACCCTAACCATAAACCTACACCTCACCCTAACCCTAATCCTCACCCTAACTCTAACCCTAACCATAACCATCACCCTCAACCTAGCCCTTACCCTTACCCTAATCCTAACTCTAACCCTCACCTTAACCCTAACCCTCAACCTCGCCCTAACCCTAACCCTCATGCTAACCCTCACCCTCACCCTAACCCTCCCTAACCCTAACCCTAATCATAACACTAACCCTCACCCTAACCCTCACCCTAACACTAACCCCAACCCTAACACTCACCCTAACCTTCACCCTAAACCTGACCGTCACCCTAAACCTAACCCTAAACCTAACCCTCACCCTAACCCTCAGCCTAATTCTCATGCTAACCCTAAGCCTCTCTCTCACTCTAACCCTCACCCTAAACCTTATTCTCACCCTAACCCTAATGCTCACCCTAACGGTCACACTAAATCTAACACTCACCCTAACCCTAACCCTATGCCTCACCCTAACCCTCACCGTAACCCTAAACCTCATCCTAAACCTAACCCTAACCTAGCCCTCATCCTCAACCTAGCCCTCACCCTAACCCTAATCCTATCCCTCACCCTAATCCTAACCCTCACCTTCACAATAACCCTCACCCTCACCCAGACCCTCACCCTCACTCTAACTCTAACCCTCACCCTCACCCTAAACCAAAATCTAACCCTTACCCTCACTCTAACCCTTACCCTAACCCTAACCATCACCATCACCCTCACCCTCACCCAAATGCTCACTCTCACTCTAACCTTAACACTAACCCTGACCCTACACCTAACGCTAACCCTAACCATCACCATCACCCTAAACCTTACACTCACCCTAACCATAATCCTAACCCTAACCCTAACCCTCACACTGAACCTAACCCTCACCCTAACCCTAAACCGAATCCAAAAGCTAATCCGCACCCGATCCCTAACGCTAACCCTAACCATCACCCTACACAGAACCCTAACCCTAAACCTAACCCTAACTATCACCCTCACCGTAACCGGCAACCTAACCCTTACCCTCAGCCTAACCCTCACACTAACCCTAAACCTAAACCTAACCCTCACCCTAATGCTCACCCTCACCCTAAAACTAAACCTAATCCTCAACCTAAACCTCACCCTAACCCTAACCCTAACCCTAACCCTAAACCTCACCCTCACCCTAACCTTCACCCTAACACTTACCCTCACCCTAACCCTAACCCTAACCCTCACACTAACCCTAACCCTCACTCTAACCCTAACCCTAACCCTCACCCTAAACCTCATCCTAACCCTAACCCTAACCCTAACCCTAACCCTCACCCTCACCCTCACCCTCAGCCTTACACTATCCCTAACCCTAATCCTAACCCTCAACCTCACCCTAACCCTAACCCTAACAATAACTCTAACCCTAACCTAACCCAAACCCTCACCATCACACTAATCCTAACACTAACAATAACCCTAACCCTAACCCTAACCCTCACCCTCACCCTAACCTTCACCCTAACCCTCACCATAACACTCACGCTAACCTTAACCCTCACTCATGCTAACCCTCACCCTAAAACTTACCCTCACCCTAACCCTAACCCTCACCTTAAACCTCACACTAAACCTAACACTCACCCTACCTCTAACCCTACCCTCAACCTAACCCTCACCGTAAGCCTAACACTAAGCCTAACGATCACCCTCACCCTAACCCTCACCATAACCCTTACCCTCAGCCTAACTCTCACCCTAACCCTAGCCCTAACCCTAACCTTCACCCTAATGTTACCCTTAACCTAACCTAACCCCAACCCTAAAACTCAACTTAAACCTCACCCAAACCCTAAACCTAACCCTAACACTCACCCTCAACCTAACCCTCACCCTAACACTTACCCTCACCCTAACTCTAACCCTAACCCTCACACTATCCCTAACCCTCAACCTAACCCTAACCCTACACCTCACCCTAACCCTCATCCTAACTCTAACCCTAACCCTAACCCTAACCCTCACCCTCACTCTCACCCTCAGCCTAACACTATGCCTAACCCTAATCCTAAACCTAACCCTCACACTCACCCTCACCGTCACCCGAACCCTAACCCTAACAATAACTCTAACCCTAACCCTAACCCTAACCCTAACACAAACCCTCACCGTCACCCTTACCCAAACCCTAACCCATATCCCACCCTATCCCTAAACCTAACCCTAATCCTCACCCTCACACTAGCCCTCACCCTAACCCTAACCCTATCCCTCACCCTAACCCTAATGCTAAACCTAAACTTCACCCTCACCCTAAACTTCACCCTAAACCTTACCCTCACCCTAACCCTCATCGATACCCTAACCCTCACCCTAACCCTAAACCTCACCCACACCCTAACCCTCACCCTCACCCGAACTCTCACTCTCACCCTAACCCTAAACTAATCCTACCCCTCAACTAACACTCACTCTAACCCTAAGCCTCACACTAATCCCAATCCTAACCCTAATCCTCACACTAAACCTAGCCTTCACCCTAGCCCTCACCATAACCCTTACCCTTACCCTAACCCTCAACCTAACCCTCACCATAACCCTAACCCTAACCCTAGCCCTAACCCTAACCCTCACCCTCACCCTAAACCTAACCCTAACCCTCAACCTCACCCTAAACCTAACCCTAACCCTCACCCTCACCCTCACCCTAACCATAACCCAAACCCAAACAATAACCCTAACCCTAGTCGTCACCCTCACCCTAACCCTAAACCTAACCCTCAACCTAACCCTAACCCCCACCTTCACCCTAACCCTAACCCTAACCCTAAACCTAACCCTCACCCTAACCCTCACCCTAACACTCATGCTAACCCTAACCCTCACAATCACCCTAAACCTGACCCTAACCCTTACTCTAACCCTAACGCTAAACCTTACCCTAACCCTCACATTAAACCTAACCCTCACCGTAAACCCAACTCTACCCCTCACACTAACCCTCAATTTAACCTTAACCTTAACCCTCACGCTAACCCTCACCCTCACCCTAGCCCTCACCCTAACCCTAATCCTCACCGTAACCCTAACCCTAACCCAAACGATCACACTCGCCCTAACCCTCAACGTAACCCTTACCTTCAGCTTAACCCTCACCCTAACACTAACCCTAACCCTAACCCTCACCCTAACCCTCATCCTAACCCTAACCGTAACCATAACCCTGACCCTCACCCTCACTCTCACCCTCACCCTCAGCCTAACACTATCCCTAACCCTAATCCTAACCCTAACCCTCACACTCACCCTCACTGTCACCCTAACCCTAACCCTAACAATAACCCTAACCCTAACCCTAACCCAAACTCCACACTCACCCTAACTCAAACCCTAACACATATCTTCAGCCCATCCCTAAACCTAACCCTAACCCTCACCCTCACCCAAGCCCTCACCCTAACCCTATCCCTCACCCTCACCTTAACCCTAATGCTAAACCTAACCTTCACCCTCACCCTAATCTTCACCCTAAAATTTACCCACAACCTAACCCTCAAAGTCACCCCAACCCTCACCCTAACCCTAAACCTCACCCACACCCTAACCCTCAGCCTCACCCGGACCCTCATTCTCACCCTAACCCTAAACTAACCCTACCCCTCAATTACCCCTCACTCTAATCCTAACCCTCACAGTAATCCGAACCCTAACCGTAACCCTCACACTCAACCTAGCCTTCACCCTAGCCCTCTCCATAACCCTAACCCTAACCCTCACCATAACCCTAACCCTAACTCTAACCCTCACCCTAACCCTCACCCTAACCGAACCATAACCCTAATCCTCAACCTAACCCTAATCCTCACCCTAACCCTTACCCTCACCCTAACCTTAACCCTAACCGTAACCCTCACCCTAACACTAAAATTAACCCTCACCCTAACCTAAACCTACCCCTCAACTGAACCTCATGCTAACCCTAACCCTCATGCTAATCCGAACCCTAACCCTAACCCTCAAACTCAATCTAGCCCTCACCCTAAACCTAATCCTAAACCAAACCCTCAACCTAACCCTAACCCTAACCCTAATCCAAACCCTCACCCTCACTGTAACCATAACCCTCACTCTCATCCTCACCCTCATCCTAACCCTAATCGTAAGACTGACCCTCACCCTAACCCTACACCTAACCATGCCCCTGACCCTAACCCTCACACTAACCCTCACCCTAATGCTAACCCTCACCCTAACCCTTACCCTCACCCTAACCCTAACCCTAACCCTCACCCTAACCCTCCCACTAAACCTAACACTCACCCTAACCCTAACCCTCTCCCTCATCCTAACCCTCACCCTAACCCTAACCCTAATCCTCACCCTCAACCTAACCCTCACCCTAACGCTAAGCCACAACCACACCCTAAATCTAATCCTCACCCAAAACCTCACCCTCACCCTAACCGTCACCCTCACCCTAAACATCACCCTAACCCTAACCCTCAACCTAACTCTAGCCCTAAACCTAACCCTCACCCTAACCCTCACCCTCAACCTATTCCTCACCTTAACCCTAACCCTTACCTAACCGAAATCCTCACCCGAACCCTAACCCGAACCCGAACCCTAAACCTCACCTTAACCCTCACCCTCACCCTAACCCTAAACCTAACCCTCAGCCTCATCCCAACCCTTACCCTAACCCTAACCATAATCCTCACCATAACCTCACCCTCACCTTAACCCTAACCCTAACCCTCAACCTGAACCTCACCTTAACCCTCACCCTCACCCTAAACCTCAACCTAACCCTTACCCTCAACATAACCCTAACCCTAAACCTGATTCTCACCCTAACCCGAACCCGAACCCGAACCCTAACCCTCAACCTCACCTTAACCCTCACCCTCACCCTAAACCTAACCCTTACCCTCACCGTCACTTTAAATCTCACCCTAACCCTAACCCGCACCCACAGCCTAAACCTAATCCTCACCCAAATCCTCACTCTCACCCTAACCGTCACCCTCACCCTAAATATCACCCTAACCCTAACCCTCACAGTAACACTAACCCTAAACCTCACTCTAACCCTAACCCTCACCCTCAACCTAATCTTCACCCTAACCCTAACCCTTACATAACCGAAACCCTCACCCGAACCCTAACCCTAACCCTAACCCTAAATCTCACCTTAACCCTCATCCTCACCCTAACACTAACCCTCACCCTCACCCTAACCCTAAACCTAACCATAACCATAATCCTAAGACTCACCCTCACGCTCACCCGAACCCGAACCTGAACCCTAAACCTGAACCTCACCCTTAATATCACCCTAACCCTAACCCTCACCCTAACCCTAACCCTAATCCTCAACCCAACCCTCCCCCTAACCCTAACCCTACCTGTCACCCTAACTCTCATCCTAACCCTAACTCTAAGCTAACCCTAACCCTCACCCTCACCCACACCCCAGACTAACACTATCCCTAACCCTAATCCTAACCCTAAACCTCACCATAACCCTAACCCTAACCCTAACCCTCACCCTAACCTTCACCATAACACTACCCCTAACCCTAAACCTCACTGTAACCCTCACCCTAACCAAACCATAACCCTAATCCTCACCCTCACCCTAACCCTCACCCTAACCCTTACCCTCACCCTCACCCTAATCCTTATCCTAAACCTAAACCTAACCTTGATCCTATGCCTCACCCTAACACTCATGCTAACCCTAACCCTGACTCTCACCCTAACCCTCAACCTAACCCTTACCCTCACCCCAACCCTAACCCTAACCCTAACCCTAACCCTAACCCTCACACTAAACCTCAACTTCACCCTAATCCTAAACCTAAGCCTCACCCTAACCCTCACTCTAACCTAACCCTACCCATAAACTAACCCACATGCAATCCCTAACCCTCAAACTAATCCGAACCCTAACCCTAACCCACAAACTCAACCTAGCCCTCACCCTAACCTTAATCCTAACCCAAACCCTCAACTTAACACTAACCCTCACCCTAACCCTAACCCTAACCCTCACCCTAAACCTTACCCTCACCCTAACCCTCACCCTCACCCTGACCCTCACACTAACCATAAACCTCATGCTCACCCAACCCTCACCCTTACCCTAACCCTCACCCTAACCCTTAGCCTTACCCTAAACCTAATGCTAACGCTAACCCTCACACTCACCCGAACCCTCTCCCTAAACCTAAGCCTATCCCTCAGCCTAACTCTCATCCTAAACCTAAACATAACCCTAACCCTCACACTAACTCTAAACCTAACCCTAACCTTCACGCTAAACCTAACCCTCACAGTCACCCTCACCTTCAGCCTAACCCTAACCCTAACCCTCACCCTAACCCTAACCCTCACCCTCACTCTCATCCTTAACCTCACCCTAACCCTTACCCTCACACTAACTCTAACCCAAATCCTCACACTAAGCTTAAACCTAACTCTAACCCTAACCCTCACCCTCACCCTAAGTCTAACATCACACTAACCCTAAACCTCACTCTCACCCTAACACTCAACCTAACCCTGACCTTAACCCCAAACCTAACCCTAACCCTAAACCTAACCCTCACCCTCACCCAAAACCTAACCCTAACCCTACCCCTAACCCTCACCCTCACCCTAACCCTAACCCTAAACCTTACCCTCACCATTACCCTAAACCTAAACCTCACCCTAACTCTCACCCTAAAACTCACGCTAACCCTAACCCTCACTCTCACCCTAACCATCACACTAAACCTTACCCTCACCCTAACCCTAACTCAAACCCTACCCCTCACCCTAACCCTCACCCTAATCCTAACCCTAACCCTAACCCTAGCACTAATCCTAGCCCTCACTCTCAACCTAGCCCTCACCCTAACCCCAACCCTAACCCTCACCCTCACCCTAATCCTAACCCTCACCCTCAACCTAACACTCTCTCACCCTAACCCTCACCATAACCCTAAACCTAACCCTAACCCGAACCCTAACCCTAACCCTCACCCTAAACTTAACCCTAACCCTAACCCTCAACCTAACCCTCACCCTCACCCTAACCCTAACCCTACATCTAACATTAACCCTAACCCTAACCCTAACCAACAACCTAACACTCTCCCTAACCCTAACCTAAACCCTAACCCTCATCCTAACCCTCACCCTAACCCTAACCATAACCCTAACCCTCCCTAACCCTAACCCTCACCCTAAACCTTACCCTCACCCTCACCCTAAACCTCACCCTAACCCTTACCCTCACCCTAACCCTTACCCTAATCCTCACACTAACCCTAACCCTATACCTCACACTAACCATAAACCTCACCCTAACCCTAACCCACCCCTCACCCTAACACTCATCCTAACCCTAAACCTCACCCTAGTACTAATCCTAACAATAACATTAACCCTTATCCTCACCCTAACATTCACACTAACCCTAACACTAACCCTACACCTCACGATCACCCTAACCCTCACCATAACCCTTACCCTCACCCTAAACCTAATCCTAACCCTTACCCTCACACTAACCCTAACCCTCACCCTAACCATAAGCCTACCCCTCAGCCTAACCCTCATCCTGATCCTAATCCTAACCCTAACCGTCACACTAACCCTGAAGCTAACCCTCACACTCACCCTCTCCCTAACACTAAACCTAACCCTTGCCCTCACCCTAACCCTCATCCTCACCCTAAATATCACACTAACCCTAACCCTCAACCTAACCCTAACCCTAACCATCACCCTAACCCTCACCCTCACCCTCACCATAAGCCTAAACCTAACCCTATCCCTAATCCTAAACCTAACCCTCACCCTCACCCTCACCCTAACCATAATGCTAAACCTCACCCTAACCCTCACCCTCACCCTAACCATAAAACTGACCCTATCTCTAACCCTAACAATCAGTCTCAACCCAATCCTAACTCTAACCCTGACACTCATCCTCATGCTCACCCTAACCATAACCCTCACCCTCACCCTAACCCTAACACTCACACTCACCCTAACACTAACCCTAACCTTAAACCTAACACTCACCCTAACCCTCACCCTAACACTCACGCTAACCCTCACCCCAAACTTAACCCTAACCCTCAACCTAACCCTAACCCTTACCCTTACCCTCACACTCACCCTAACCCTCACCCTAACCCTAACCCTCACTCTAACACTAAACCTAACCCTAACCCTCACACTAACCCGAACCCTAACCCTAACCTTAAACCTCACCCTCACCCTTACCCTCACCTTAACCCTTACCCTCACGCTCACCCAACCCTCACCCTAACCCTTACCCTCATCCTAACCCTTACCCTCACACTAAACCTAAACCTCAACCTAACCCTAACCCCACCCGTCACCTTAACACTCACCCAAACCCTAAACCTAACCCTCACCCTCACCCTCATCCTAAACCTAACCCTATCCCTAACACTCACACTAACCCTAAACCTCACCCTAACCCTTAACTTAACCCTCACCCTAATCCTAACCCTAACCCTAACCCTCACCCTAAACTTAACCCTAACCCTAACCTTCACTCTCACCCTAACCCTCACTGTCACCCTCACCCTAACCCTAACCCTAACCCTAACCCTTACCCTCACCCTAACCCTAACCCTAATATTAAACCTAACCCTCACACTAACCCTAACCCTCACTCTAACCCTAACCCTAAACCTAACCCTCACTCACTCCCTAAACCTCACCGTCACAATAATCATCACCCTAATCCTAAACCTCACACACACCCGAACCCTCACTCTCACCCTTACCCTCACTCTCACCCTAACCCTCAACCTCACCCTAACCCTCACCCTAACTCTAACCCTCACCCACATGCTCACCCTCACCCTTACCCTAAACATAGCCCTAACCCTAACCCTCACCCTCACCCTAGACCTAATGCTAACCCTAATCCTATCCCTAACCCTCACCCTAACCCTAACCCTCACCCTAACCCTCACCCTCACCCCAACCTTAACCCTAACCCTAAACCTAACCCTAACTCTTACCCTTACCCTCATATTCACCCTAACCCTCACCCCAAACCTTACCCTCACTCTAACCCTAAACCTAACCCTAACCCTCTCACTAACCCAAACCCTAACCCTCTCACTAACCCGAACCCTAACCCTCACACTAACCCGAACCCTAACCTTAACCTTAAACCTCACCCTCACCCTTTCCCTCACCTTAACCCTTAACCTCACGCTCACCCAACCCTCACCCTAACCCTTACCCTCAACCTAAACCTAACCCTCACACTAAACCTAACCCTCAACCTAACCCTAACCCCACGCGTCACCTTAACACTCACCCTAACCCTAACCCTAACCCTCAGCCTAACCCTCACCCTCACCATCATCCTAAACCTAACGCTATCCCTAACCCTCACACTAAACCTAAACCTCACCCTAAACCTTACCCTAACCCTCACCCTAACCCTAATCCTAACCCTAACCCTCACCCTAAACTTAACCCTAACCCTAACGTTCACTCTCACCCTAACCCTCACTGTAACCCTCACCATCACCCTAACCCTAACCCTAACCCTAACCTAACCCTTACCCTCACCCTAACCCTAACCCTAACATTAAACCTAACCCTCACACTAACCCTAACCCTCACCTTAACTCTAACCCTAACCCTAACCCTAACCCTCACCCACACTCTAAACCTCACCGTCACCCTAATCCTCACCCTAACCCTAAACCTCACACACACCCGAACCCTCACTCTCACCCTTACCCTCACCCTCACCCTAACCCTCAACCTCACCCTAACCCTCACCCTAACCCTAACCCACACCCACACCATAACCCTCACCCCACGCTAAACATCGCCCTAAGCCTAACCCTCACCCTAACCATAAACCTAACCCTCACCCTAACCCTAAACCTCACTCTAATCCTCACACTCACCCTAACACTCACCCTCACCCTAACCATCACCCTAAATCTAACCCTCACCCTAACCCTAACCCTAACCCTCACCCTCACCCTAACCCTCACCCTCACACTAAACATCACTCTATCCCTGACTCTCACCCTAACCCTAACCCAAACCCTCAAGCTACCCCTAACCCTCACCCTCACCCTCAACCTCACCCTCACCCTCAACCTCACCCTCAGTCTAACCCTAACCCTAACCGTAATCCTAACTCTAACCCTCACTATTACCTTCTCCCTAACTCTAATTCTAAAACTAACCCTCACCCTCACCCTCACCCTAACCCTAACCCTAACCCTCACCCTAACCCTCACCCTAACCTTTAACCTTACCCAAATCCTAACCCTAACTCTTCACTCTAACCCTAACCCTCACACTAACCCTAATCCAACCCCTCAACCTACCCCTCATGCTAACCCTAACCCTCACCCTCACCCTAACCCTAACTCTAACCCTATCCCGAACCCAAACCCTCACCCTCACACTAACCCTCAGCCTAACCCTCACCCTCACCCTCACCCACAGCCTAACCCTAACACTATTCCTAACCCAAACCTTCACTCTCACCCTCACCCTAACCCTAACCCTAACATTCACCCTCACCCTCACCCTCACCCTAACCCTCACCCTAACCCTAACCCTCACCCTTACCGTAACCCTCACCCTCACCCTCACCCTCAGCCAAACCCTCACCCTAAACCAAACCCTAACCCTAACCCTAAACCTCACCCTAATTATAAACATCACCCACACCCTCACCCTCACGCTAAACCTCTCCCCTACCCTAAACATCACCCTAATCCTAACCCTCACCTTAACCCTAACCCTCACCCTATCCGTCTCCATCACTCTCACCCTCAACCTCACTCTAACCCTCATCCTTAACCTAACCCTAAACTTAACCCTCACCCTCATCCTCACACTCAACCTCAGCCTAACACGAAACCTAACCCTAATCCTAACCCTAACACTCACCCTCACCCTCACCCTAACCCTAACCCTAACCCAAACTCTCACCCTCACCCTCACCCTCACCCTAACCCTCACCATAACCTTAAAGCTAACCGTAAATCTCACCCTCAAACTAACCCTCACCCTAACACTTATCCTCACCCTAACCCTAACCCTAACCGTAAACCTAACCCTCACACTAAACCTAACCTCACCATAACCCTAACCCTACCCCTCAACCTAACCCTCACCCTAACCACAACCCTAACCCTAACCCTCGACCTAACCCTAAGCCTAAACCTAACCCTCACCCTCACACTAACCCTCACCCTAACCACAACCCTAACCCTAACCCTCGACCTAACCCTAAGCCTAAACCTAACCCTCACCCTCACACTAACCCTCACCCTAAACATCACCCTAAGCCTAACACTCACCCTAACCCTAACCCTAAACCTCATCCTCACCCTAACCCTAACTCTTACCGAAACGAAACCCTCACCCGAACCCTAACCCTAACCCTCAACCTAACCCTAACCATAACCCTCACCCTAACCCTCATCCTCACCCTCACCCGCACCCCAACCCTAACCCTAACACTAACCCTAACCCTCAACCTCAAGCTAACCGTTACCTTCACCCTCACCCTAACCCTCACATAACCCTAACCCTCATCCTAACCCTAACCCTAACCCTCAACCACAGCCTAACCCTAAACCTAACCCAAATCCTCACCCTAAACCTAATCCTAACCGTATCCCTATCCTAACCCAAACCAACACCCTCACCATCACCCTAACCCTAATCCTAACACTAACCCTAACCCTCACCCTAACCATCATCCTAAAACTCAAGCTAATCCTAACACTCACTCTCATCCTAACCCTCACCCTAACCCTTACCCTCACCCAAACCCTAACCCTCACACTAAACCTAACCCTCACCCTCACCCTAACCACCCCCTTCACCATAACCCTCACGCTAACCCTAACCCTAACCCTCATCCTAACCCTAACCCTAATGCTAACCCTCATCCTCACCCTAGACCTCATGCTAACCCTAATCCTAACCCTAACCCTCACCCTAACCCTCAGCAAAACCCTAACCCTAACCCTTACCCTTACCCTCGCCCAAATCCTAATCCTCACACTAAACCTATCCCTCAACCTTCACCTAACCACGCCTCTCACCATAACCCTCACGCTAACTTTAACCCTAACCCTCACCCTAACCCTCACCCTAACCCTAACCCTAACCCTTACCCTCAACTTAATCCTAACCCTAACCCTAACCCTCACCCTAACCCTAAAGCTAAACCTAACCCTCACCCTCAAACTAAACCTCACCCAAACCCTTATCCTCACCCTAACCCTAATCCTAACTGTAACCCTAACCCTCACACTAAAACTAACCCTCACACTAACCCTAACACTACACCTCACCCTAACCCTCACCCTAACCATAACCCTAACCCTAACCCTCAACCTAAACCTTACCCTAACCCTAACCCTCACACTCACCCTAATCCTCACCCTCACCCTAACCCTCACCCTAACACTCACCCTCACCCACACCCTAACCCTCACCCTCACCCAAACGCTCACTCTCATCCTAAACCTTACACTCACCCAAAACATCACCCTAACCCTAACCCTAACCCTTACCTAACCGTAAACCTCACTCGAACCCAAACCCTAACCATAACCCTAAACCCATACCCTCACCCTAACTGTAACCCTCACACTAAAACTAACCCTCACCCAAACCCTAGCCCCAACCCTCACCCTAACAGTCACCCTAAACCTAACATTAACCCTCACCCTAACCCTAACCTTAACCCTAACCCTCACCCTCACCCTAGACCTCATGCTAACCCTAATCCTAATCTTAACCCTCACCCTAAACCTAACCCTCACCCTCACCCTAACCGTCACCCTTACCCAAACCCTCACCCTAACCCTAACCCTCAACCTGACACTAACTCTCACCCTAACACTTACCCTCACCCTAACCCTAACACTAACCCAAACCCTCACACCAACCCTAAACCTCCCCCTAAGCCTAACCCTACCTGTCACCCTAACCCTCATCCTAACCCTAATTCTAAGCTAACCCTAACCCTCACCCTCACCCACACGCCAGACTAACACTATCCCTAACCCTAATCCTAACCCTAAACCTCACCCTAACCCTAACCCTAACCCTGATCCTCACCATAACACTACCCCTTACCCTCACCCTCACCCTAACCCTCACCCTAACCGAACCATAACCCTAATCCTCACCCTCACCCTAACCCTCACCCTAACACTTACCCTCACACTAACCCTAACCCTCACACTAAACCTAACCCTCAACCTAACCATAAACCTAATCCTAAACCTAACCCTCACCCTAACCCTAACCCTCACCCTGACCCTCATCCTAACCCTAACCCTAACCCTCACCCTCATCCTCACTCTAACCCTAACAATAACACTAACCCTAACCCTCAACCTAACCCTAACCCTAACCCTCAACCTCACCCTAACCCTAACCCTAATCCTAAACCTAACCCTCACCATAACCCTCACCCTAACACTCATGCTAACCCTAACCCTCACTCTCACCCTAACCCTCACCCTAACCCTTACCCTAACCCTAACCTTAACACTAACCTTCACACTAAACCTAACCCTCACAGTAACCCTAACCCTACCCCTCACCCTAACCATCACCGTAAACCTAACCCTAACCTTAACCCTAAACCTAAACCTCACCCTCACCCTAGCCATCAACCTAACCCTAATCCTATCCCTAAACCTCACCCTAAACCTATCCATAAACCTCACACTAACCCTAACCCTCACCCTAACCTTACCCCTAACCCTCCCCCTCCCCCTAACGGTCACCATCACCCTCACCCTCACGCTAACCCTAACCCTCACCCTAACCCTCATCCTAACACTCACGTTAACCCTAAACCTCACTCTCAACCTAGCCCTCACCCTTACCATTACCCTGAACCTCACCCTAACCTTCACCCTAACCCTAAACAAAACTCGCACCCTCACCCTCACCCTAACCCTAAACCTAACCCTCATCCACACGCTAACGCTCACCCTTAACCGAACCCTCACACTCACCCTAACCCTCACCCTCACCCTAAATATCACCCTAACCCTAACCCTCAAACTAACCCTATCCCTAAACCTCACACTAACCCTATCCTCACCCTAACCCTCACCCTAACCCTAACCCTCACCGTACCACTCAGCCTAGCCCTAACCTAAACCTAAACCTCACCCTCACCCTAAACATCACCCTAAACCTAAACCTCAACCTAAACCTACCTCTAACCCTCACCCTAAACCTAATCTCACAATAACACTCACCCTACCCCTAACCCTAAACCTACCCCGCACCCCAGCCCTAATCCTAACCCTAACCTTCACCCTAACACTCACACTAACCCTAACCCTCACTCTCACCCTAACCCTCACCCTAACCCTTACCCTCACCCTCACCCTAACCCTAACCCTAACCCTCACACTAAACCTAAACCTCACCCTAACCCTAAGCCTACCCTTCACCCTACCCCTCACCCTAACGCTAACACTAACCCTCACCTTAACTCTAACCCTAACCCTAAGCCTCATCTTCACCGTAGCCTTCACACTCACCCTCACACTAACAATAACCCTAACCCTTACCCTGACCCTAACCATAACCCTAACCCTAACCCTCACACTAACCCTAACCCTCACCCTAACCCTAACCCTCAACCTAACACTAACCCTAAACCTAACCCTCTCCCTGAACCTCACCCTAACCCTAAACCTAAACCTAACCCACACCCTAACCCTAACCCTAAACCTCGTACTAACCCTAACCCTCACCTTCACCCTAACCCTCACACTAACCCTAACCCTAACCCCAAACCTAACCCTCACATTAAACCTAACCCTCACCCTAACCCTAATCCTACCCTCAGCCTAATGCTCACCCTAACCCTAAACGTAACCCTAATCCTCACCCTATCTCTAACACTAAACCTAACCCTCACCCTCACCCTAAACCTCACCCTCACCCTAACACTAACCCTAAACCTAACCCTCACCCTAAACCTAACCCTCACTCTAACTCTAACCCTAACCCTAAACATCACCCTCAACCTATCCCTCACCCTAACCCTAATCCTAACCCTAACCCTCACCCTCATCCTAACCCTAAACCTCACCCTAACCCTCACCCTCACCCTAACACTCACCCTCACCCTAACCCTCACCCTCACATTAAACATCGGCCTAACTCTAACCCTCAACCTAGCCCTAAACCTAACCCTAACCCTCACACTAACCCTAACCCTCACCTTAACCCTAACCATACCCCTCACCCTAACACTCATCCTAACCCTAACTCTAAACCTAACCCTTGCCCTCACCCTCACCCTCACCCTCAGCCTAGCACTAAACCTCACCCTAATCCTCACGCTCACCCTCACCCTAACCCTAATCGTCAACCGGAACCTAACCCTCACCCTAAACCTCACCCTAACACTCACGCTAACCCTAACCCTCACTCTCACCTTAAACGCAAACCTAACACTTACCCTCACCCTAACCCTAAACCTCACACTAAACCTAACCCTCACCCTAACCGTAAACCTGATCCTAAACCTAACCCTCATCCTAACCCTAACCCTAAACCTCACCCTCACCCTAGCCCTCACCCTAACCCTCATCCTAACCGTAAGCCACACCCTAACCCTAACCCTCACCTTCGCCCTAACCCTCACCCTCACCCTATCCCTCAAACTAACAGTAACCCTAACCCAAACCCTCACCCTAACCCTCATCCTAACCCTAACCCTAACCCTCACCCTAACCCTCACCCTAAACCCAACCCTAACCCTAACCCAAAACCACACCCTTAAACTCATGCTACCACTTACCCTGACCCTGACTCTTACCCTCACACTAACCCTAACAATAACGCTAACCTTAACCCTAACCCTAACAATCACCCTAACCCTAACCGTCACCCTAACACTTACCCTCACCCTAACCTTAACCCTCACCCTCACCCTAACCCTAACCCTAACTCTAACCCAACCCTAACCCTCACCCTCACCCTCACCCTCACCCTAACCCTAACCATAACCATAACGCTAACCCTAACCCTAACCCTCACACTCACCCTCACTATAACCCTAACGATAACACTAACCCTAACCCTCAACCTAACCCTAACCCTAACCTTCAGCCTCACCCTAACCTAACCCTAATCCTAAACCTAACCCTCACCATAACACTCACGCTAACCCTAGCCCTCATTCTCACCCTGACCCTCACCCTAACCCTTACCCTAACCCTAACCCTAACCCTAACCTTCACACTAAACCTAACCCTCACAGTAACCCTAACCCTAACCCTCACCCTAACCATCACCATAAACCTAACCCTAACCCTAACCCTAAACCTCACCCTCACCCTAGCCCTCAACCTAACCCTAATCCTATCCCTAAACCTCACCCTAACCCTAACCCTCACCCTCACCCTAACTCTCACTCTCACCTGAACCCTTATCCTAACCCTAACCCTAAACCTAACCCTCAACATATTCCTAAGCCTAACCCTAACCCTCACCCTCACCCTCACCCTCAGCCTAACCCTAACCCTAACACTAATCCTAACCCTAAACCTCAACTTCACCCTCTCTCTAACCCTAACCCTAAACCTCACCATCACCCTCACCCTCACCCTAACCTGCACCCTCACCCTCACCCTAACCCTAACCCTATCCCTAATCCTAAACCTAATCCTAACCCTCACCCTAACCCTAACCCTCACCCTAACCCTAACCCTAACCCTAAACCTCACCCTCACCCTAGCCCTCACCCTAACCCTCATCCTAACCGTAACCCACACCCTAACCCTAACCCTCGCCCTTGCCCTAACCCTCACCCTCACCCTATCCCTCAAACTAATGGTAACCCTAACCCAAACCCTCACCCTAACCCTCATCCTAACCCTAACCTTAACCCTCACCCTAACCCTCACCCTAAACCCAACCCTAACCCTAACCCAAACCCACACCCTAAAACTCACGCTACCACTTACACTCACCCTGACTCTTACCCTCACACTAACCCTAACGCTAACCTTAACCCTAACCCTAACAATCACCCTAACCCTAACCGTCACCCTAACACTTACCCTCACCCTAACCTTAAACCTCACCCTCACCCTAACCCTAACCCTAACTCTAACCCACCCCTAACCCTCACCCTGACCCTCACCCTCACCCTAACCCTAACCATAACCATAACGCTAACCCTAATCCTAACCCTAACCCTCTCACTCACCCTCACTATAACCCTAACGATAACACTAACCCTAACCCTCAACCTAACCCAAACCCTAACCTTCAGCCTCACCCTAACCTAACCCTAATCCTAAACCTAACCCTCACCCTATCCCTCATCCTAACACTCACTCTAACCCTAACCCTCACCCTCACCCTAACCCTCACCCTAACCCTTACCCTAACACTAACCCTAACCCTAACCTTCACACTAAAGCTAACCCTCACAGTAACCCTAACCCTACCCCTCACCCTAACCATCACCGTAAACCTAACCCTAACCCTAACCCTAACCCTAACCCTAAACCTCACCCTCACCCTAGCCCTCAACCTAACCCTAATCCTATCCCTAAACCTCACCCTAACCCTAACCCTCACCCTCACCCTAACCCTCACTCTCACCTGAACCCTCATCCTAACCCTAACCCTAAACCTAACCCTTACCCTAACCCTCAACATATCCCTAAGCCTAACCCTAACCCTCACCCTCACGCTCACCCTCGCCCTCAGCCTAACCTTAACCCTAACACTAATCCTAACCCTAAACCTCAACTTCACCCTCTCTCTAACCCTAACCCTAACCCTCACCGTCACCCTCAGCCTCACACTAACCCGCACCCTCGCCCTCACCATTACCCTAACCCTATCCCTAACCCTAAACCTAACCCTCACCATCACCCTTGCCCTCACCCTAACCCTAAACCTACCCATCACCCTCACAATTACCCTAATGCTAACCCTAACCTTCATGCTCACCCTAATCCTCACCCTAAACCTTACACTCCCCCTAACCCTCACCATCACCCTAACCCCTACTTTAACCCTAACCCTCACCCACACCCTAACCCTCAACCTCACCCTAACCCTCACCCTAACCCTCACCCTCACATTAAACATCAGCCTAACCCTAACCCTCACCCTAAACCTAACCCTATCACTCACCCTAAACCTCACCCTCACCCTCACACTCACCCTAACCCTAACCCTAACCCTAACCCACACCCTCACACTAGCCCTCACCCTAACCCTAATCCTAACCCTAACCCTCACCCTAAACCTAACCCTCACCCTCACACTAAACCTCACCCTCAACCAGCCCTCATCCTAACCCTAACCCTAACCCTATACCTTACCCTAACCCTCAACGGATCCCTAAACCTAACCCTCACCCGAACCCTCACCCTAACACTCAGGCTAACCCTAACCCTAACCCTAAATCTAACCCTAAACCTCAACTTCACTCTCTCCCTAACCCTTACCCTAACACTAACACTAACCCTCACCCTAACCCTAACCCGAACCCTAACACTCACCCTCAACCTCACCCTAACCCTAAACCTAACCCTATTACTAACCCTAAACCTCACCCTCACCCTAACCCTTACCCTAACCCTTACCCTGACCCTAACCCTAACCCTAAAGCTAAACCTAACACTCACACTAAAACTAACCCTTACCCTAACCCTAATCCTACACTCAGCCTAATGCTCAACCTAACCCTAACCCTAACCCTAATCCTCACCTATACCTAACACTAAACCTAAACCTCACCCTAATCCTAGCCCTCACCCTAACCCTAACCCTCACCCTCACCCTAACCCTAATGCTAACCCTAACCTTCACCCTCATCCTAACCCTCATCCTAAACCTTACACTCAGCCTAATCCTCACCGTCACCCTAACCCTAACGCTCACCCACAGCCTAACCCGCACCTTCACCCGAACCCTCACGGCACCCTAACCCTCAGCCTCACCCTAAACATCACCCTAACCCTAACCCTCACCCTAATCATAACCCTATCCCTCACCCTAAACCTCACCCTCACCCTCCTCCTAAGCCTAACCCTAAACTTAACCCTAATCCTAAACTTAATCTTCTCCCTCACCCTCACACTAACCCCAACCCTAACCCTCAGCCTAAAGCTAACCCTCACCCTAACCCTAACCCTTACCCTCACCTTAACCCTAACCATAACCCTAACCCTCACCCTAACCCTCACCCTAATCCAAATGCTAACCCTAACCCTCACCCTAAAACTAATCCTCACCCTCACCCTAATCCTCACCCTAAACCTAATCCGAACCCTTACCTAACCCAAACCTTCAACCTCACCCTCACCCTCACCCTAACCCTCACCCTCACCCTCACCCACAGCCTAACCCTAACACTAAACCTAACCCTAACCCTCACCCGCACCCTCACCCTAACCCTAACCGTAACCATCACCCTCACCCTCACCCTTACCCTAACCCTCACCCTAACC
Organism: Dipodomys spectabilis; assembly: GCF_019054845.1. Lineage (NCBI taxonomy): Eukaryota > Metazoa > Chordata > Mammalia > Rodentia > Heteromyidae > Dipodomys > Dipodomys spectabilis. The sequence goes on along the minus strand of NW_024871265.1, from coordinate 20,263 downwards.
CAACTGCTAACCCTAACACTAACCCTCACGCTAACCCTAAACATCACCCTCTCCCTCACCCTCACCCTAACCCTAAATCTAACCCTAACCCTCATCCCTCAGCCTCACCCTCACCCTCCCCTCAGCCTAACCCTAAACTTAACCCTAATTCTAAACCTAAACCTCACCCTCACCCTCACCCTCACCATAACCCTAACCCTAATTCTAACATTCACCTTAACCCTAAACCACACCCTAACCCTAACCCTCACCCTCACCCTCACCATAACCCTAACCCTAACCCTAACCCTCACACTAACCCTAACCCTCACCCTAACCCTAACCCTCACCCTAACACTAACCCTAATCCTAACCCTCTCCCTGAACCTCACCCTAACCCTAAACCTAAACCTAACCCACACCCTAACCCTTACCCTAACCCTAGTACTAACCCTAACCCTCACCACCCTAACCCTCACACTAACCCTAACCCTAACCCTAAACCTAACCCTCACATTAAACCTAACCCTCACCCTAACCCTAATCCTACCCTCAGCCTAATGCTCACTCTAACCCTAACCGTAACCCTAATCCTCACCCTATCCCCAACACTAAACTTAACCCTCACCCTCACCCTAGACTTCACCCTAACCCTAACCCTAACCCTCACCCTCATCCAAACCCTAATGCTAACCCTAATCTTCACCCTCACCCTAACCCTCACCCTAAACCTTACCCTCACCCTAACCCTCACCATCACACTAACCCTCACCATAACCCTAACCATCACCCCCACCCTAACCCTCACCCTCACCCTCACCCTCACCCTCACACTAACCTTCACCCTAACCCTGACCCTAACCCTCACCCTCCCCCTAACCTTAACCACAACCCTAACCCTCAACCTCCCCCTAATCCGCACCGTCACCCTAACCCTCACCCTAAAAATAACACTCATCCAAACCCTAACCCTCACCCTTAAGAGAACCCTCACACTCACCCTAACCCTCACCCTCACCCTAAACATCACCCTAAACCTAACCCTCAACCTAACTCTACACCTAACCCTCACCCTAACCCTAACCCTAACCCTCACACTAAACCTAAACCTCACCCTAACCCTAACCCTACCCCTCACCCTAACCTCCACCCTAAAGCTAACACTAACCCTCACCTTAACCCTCACCCTAACCCTAAGCCTCACCTTCACCGTAGCCGTCACACTCACCCTCACCCTAACAATCACCCTAACCCTTACCCTGACCCTACACATAACCCTAACCCTAACCCTCACACTAACCCTAACACTAACCCTCACCTTAACACTAACCCGAAACCTCACTCCCTCCCTGAACTTCACCCTAACCCTAACCCTAAACCTAACCCTCACCCTCACCCTAACCCTAATCGGAACCCTAAACCTAAACCTAACCCTAACCCTCACCCTAACACTCACACTAACCCTAACCTCACTGTCACCCTAACCGTAAACCCAATCCTTGCCCTCACCCTAACCCTAAACCTAACCCTAACCCTCACACTAACCATAACCATCACCCTAATGCTAACCCTACCCCTCACCCTAATCCTCATCCTAACCCTAACCCTAAACCTCACCCTCACCCTCACCTTCAGCCTAACACTAACCCTAAACCTAACCCTCTCGCTCACCCTCACCCTAAACCTAAGCCTAACCCTAACTCTCACTGTCACCCTAACCCTAATCGTAACCCTAAAACTACCCCTAATCCTAACCCTCACCCTAATACTCACGCTAACCCTAATCCTCACTGTCACCCTCACACTAGCCCTCACCCTAACCCTATTCCTAACCCTAACCCTCACCCTAAACCTAACCCTCACCCTCATACTAAACCTCACCCTCAACCAGCCCTCATCCTAACCCTAACCCTAACCCTTACCCTAACCCTTAACATATCCCTAACCCTAACCTTAACCCTCACCCGAACCCTCACCCTAACACTCACACTAACCCTAACCCTAACCCTAAATCTAACCCTAAACCTCAACTTCACCCTCTCCCTAACCCTTACCCTAACCCTAACCCTCACCCTAACCTTAACTCTAACCTTACACTCACCCTCAACCTCACCCTAACCCTAAACCTAACCCTAACCCTCACCCTAACCCTAACCCTATTACTAACCTAAGCCTCACCCTCACCCTAACCTTTACCCTAACCCTAAACCTAAACCTAACACTCACACTAAACCTAACCCTCACCCTAACCCTAATCCTACACTCAGCCTAATGCTCACCGTAACCCTAACCCTAATCCTCACCTATCCCTATCACTAAACCTAAACCTCACCCTAATCCTAGCTCTCACCCTAACCCTAATCCTAGCTCTCACCCTAACCCTAATGCTAACCCTAACCTTCACCCTCACCCTAACCCTCACCCTAAACCTTATCCTCACCCTAATCCTCACCGTCACCCTAACCCTAACGCTCACACACAGCCTAACCCTCACCTTCAGCCGAACCCTCACCCGAACCCTAAACCTCAGCCTCACCCTAAACATCACCCTAACCCTAACCCTCACCCTAATCTTAACCCTATCCCTCACCCTAAACCTCACCCTCACCCTCACCCTCATCCTAAGCCTAACTCTAACCTTAACCCTAATCCTAAACTTAATCCTCTCCCTCACCCTCACACTAACCCTAACCCTAACCCTCACCCTAAACCTAACCCTAACCCTCACACTCACCTTAACTCTAACCATAACCCTAACCCTCACCCTAATCCAAACGCTAACTCTAACCCTCACCCTAAAACTAACCCTCACCCATACCCTTATCCTCACCCTAACCCTAACCGTAACCATAACCCTAAGCCTCACACTAAACCTAACCCTCACACTTATCCTAACCCTATCCTTCACTCTAACCCTCTCCCTAACCCTAACCCTAACCCTAACCCTCACCCTAAACTTAACCCTAACCCTAACCTTCACTCTCACCCTAACCCTCACTGTCACCCTCACCCTAAACTTAACTCTAACCCTAACCCTTACCCTCACCCTAACCCTAACCCTAACCCTAACCTTCACTCTCACCCTAACCCTCACTGTCACCCTCACCCTAAACTTAACTCTAACCCTAACCCTTACCCTCACCCTAACCCTAACCCTAACATTAAACCTAACCCTCACACTAACCCTAACCCTCACCCTCACCCTAACCCTCACCCTCACACTAAACATCACTCTAACCCTGAATCTCACCCTAACCCTAACCCTAACCGTCACGGTACCCCTCAGCCTCACCCTCACCATCAACCTCACCCTCAGCCTAACTCTAACCCTAACCCTAATCCTAACTCCAACCCTCAACCTTACCTTCACCCTAACCCTAAACCTAAACCTAACCCTCACCCTCACCCTAACCCTAACCCTACCCCTCCCCCTACCCCTCACCCTAACCCTCACCCTCACCCTCACACTAACCCTCAGCCTAACCCTCACCCTCACCCTAATCTTCACCCTAAACCTAATCCTAACCCTTACCTAACCCAAACCTTCACCCTCACCCTCACCCTCACCCTAACCCTCACCCTAACCCTCACCCACAGCCTAACCAAAACACTTAACATAACCCTAACCCTCACCCGCACCCTCACCCTAATCCTAAACCTAACCTTCACCCTCACCCTCACCCTCACCCTAACCCTCACCCTAACCCTAACCATCACCCTAACCCTAAACCTCACCCTCACCCTCACCCTCAGCCTAACCCTCACCCTAACCCAAACCCTCACCCTAACATTAACCCTCACGCTATCCCTAAACATCACCCTCACCCTCACCCTCACCCTCACCCTAACCCTAACCCTAACCCTAACACTCATCCCTCACCCTCACCCTCACCCTTCCCTCAGCCTAACCCTAAACTTAACCCTAATTCTAAACCTAAACCTCCCCCTCCCCCTCCCCCTCACCATAACCCTAAGCATAATCCTAACATTCACACTAACCATAAACCACACCCTAACCCTAACCCTCACCCTCACCCTGACCATAACCCTAACTCTAACCCTAACCTTCACCCTCACCCTAACCCTAAACCACACCCTTACCCTCACCCTCAGCCTAAACCTAACCTAAACCTAATCCTAACCCTAATTCTCACACTCACCCTCACCCTCACCCTAACCCTAAACCTTACCCTCACCCTCACTGTCGCCCTAACCTCAACCTTAACCCTCACCCTCACTCTAATCCTCACCCTAACCATTACCCTCACCCAATCCCTAAGCCTAACCCTCACCCTAACCCTAACCCTCACCCTCACCCTAACCCTAACCTTAGCCCTCACCCTAAACCTAATCCTCACCCTAACCCTCACCCTAACCCTAATCCTCACCCTAACATTAACCCTAACCCTGACCTAACCCAAAAACTCAGCCTCAGCCTCAGCCTCACCCTCACCCTCACCCTAACTCTAAACCTCACTCTCACCCTCATCCTCACACTCACCCTAACCCTAACCCTAAACCCTCACCCTCACCCTCACCCTCAGCCTAACCCTGAGCCTAACCATAACCCCAACCCTAATCCTCACCCTCACCCTAACCCTAACCCTCACCCTCACCCTAACCCTCACCTTCACCCTAGCCCTCACCCTAACCCTACCCCTTACCTTAAATGTCACCCTCAACCTCACCTTCACCGTAACCCTCAGCCTAACCCTAACCCTAACCCTAACCCTCACCTCACAGTCACCCTCACCCTAACCCTAACCCTAATCCTAACATTCACCCTAACCCCAACCCACACTCTAACACTAACACTCACCCTCAACCTAACGGTAATCCTATCCCTAACCCTAACCCTCACCCTCACCCTAACCCTCACCTTCAACCTAACCCTCACCCTAACCGTTACCCTCACCCTCACCCTAACCTTAACCCTAACCCTCACACTAACCCTAGTTGCACACTAACCCTAACCCTAACCCTAACCCATACCCTCACCCTAATCCTAACCCTAACCCTAACCCTCAAACTAACCCTAACCCGCACGCTTACCCTAACCCTACCCCTCACCTTAACTGTCAATCTAACCCTCACCCTAAACCCTACACTCACCCTAACCCTAGCCCTAACCCTAACCTTCACACTAAACCAAACCCTCACCCTAACCCTTACCCTAACCCTGACCCTAACCCTAACCCTAACCCTAACCCAAACCCTCACACCAACCCTAACCCTCAACCTAACCGTAATCCTACCCTTCACCCTAACATTTACCCTCACCCTTACCCTAACCCTCACCGTCACCCTAGCCCTCACCCTAAACATAAACCTAACCCTGACCCTAACCCTCACCGTCACCCTCACCCTCACCCTCAGCCTAACCCTAGCCCTAATCCTAACTCTAACCCTCACCCTCACCCTCACCCTAACCCTAAACCTCACCCTCACCCTCACCCTCACCCTAACCCTAACCCTCACCCTCACGCTAACTCTAAACTTAACCCTAACCCTAACCCAGCCCTAAACCTAACCCTCACCCTCACCCTAACCCTCATCATCACCCTAACACTCAACCTAACCCTTACCCTCACTCACACACTAACCCTAACCCTCACCAGAACCCGAACCCTCACCCTCACCCTAGGCCTCACCCTTACCCAACCATAACCTTAACCCTCACCCTCACCCTCACCCTAACACTCAGCCTAACCCTAACCCTAACCCTAATCCTAACCCTAACCCCCACCCTCACCCTCACCCTCACCCTAACCCTAATCCTAACCCTAACATTCACCCTAACCCTTACCCACACCCTAATCCTCACCCTCACCCTCACCCTAACCCTAACCCTAACCATAACCATAACCCTAACCCTCAGCTTAACCCTCACCCTAACCCTAACCCTAAGACTAAACCTCACCCTCACCCTAAACCTCACCCTAACCCTAACCCTCACCCTAACTCTTACCTTCACCCTAACCCTAACCCTAATCCTAACCCTCAAACTAACCCTAACCCTCACGCTAACCCTAACCCTACGCATCACCCTAACCCTCACCCTAACCCTCACACTAACCCTTACCCTCACCCTAACACTAACCCTAACCCTCACACTAACCCTAACCCTCACACTAAGCCTAACCCTAACCCTTACCCTCACCCTAACCCTAACCCTAAACCTAACCCAAACCCTCACACCAAACCTAACTCTCACCCTAACCCTCATCCTACCCTTCACCCTAACCCTCATCCTCACACTCACACTCAGGCTATCCCTAACCCTAACCCTAATCCTAACCCTAACTCTCACTCTCACCCTAACCCTGTATACCTGTGACGTGATTGCAAACATTCAGACGTAGCAGCCAGATATGCTTGTTCCCGTAGGAAACTGCCAGCTGACTGGATATATTTGCTTCCCGTTCTTCTCACCTGAGTGCTACTGATTACAGCTTTGATGGCTACACTCTACTCAAGCTGAGGAATAAGTTCAACCTCTACTTATGGCACTCTGTGAAAGTTTGGAGAACTAGACCTCAGTTGTTTGGGACGCGACCACTCTTCATCCAGGACTGTGGACGGCACTGGCTATATCAGGCTCTAATTAGTCCACGGTTGTGTTCATCAGAATGACCTCGGCTGCGAACACTCAGAAGGTGGTTCTGAGTTATTGCAACATAGGAGCGTTTTACTCCTTTCAAGGCTTCTTAGGAAGAATTCCAGAATCTTGCTCCCAGCTGGCCTCAGGGTATTCCGGGAAGACATCTCCTTGTAAATCCTAACCCTAACACTAATCCTAACCCTAACCTTAACCCTCACCCTCAACCTCACCCTCATCCTCACCCTTCCCCTCCCCCTCCCCCTCCCCCTCCCCCTCACCATCACTCTCACCCTCACCCTAACCCTAACCCCTAACCCTAACCCTAACTCGAATCTTGCTGCGGGCACGCCTCCGGTTGTTTCGGGTGAACATCTCCTTGCAAATCCTCCGTGGTTTCTTCTGCACCCGTGAAGTTTGGCAATGGTACGCAGTTTGCATTGCTGCACAGTTGCTCCTGCAGACCTCTGCCACGGTTGCAAACATTCAGACATGGCCTCCAGATATGCTTGTCCCAGTAGGACTCTGCCAGCTGACTGGGAATTTCTGCTTCCCATTCTCCTCACCTGAGTGCTACTGATTACAGCTTTGACGGCTACACTCTACTCAACCTGCGGAGTAAGTTTTACCTCTACTTATGGCACTCTGTGAAAGTTTGGAGAACTAGACCTCAGTTGTTTGGGGTGCACTACTTTCCATCCAGGACTATGGACAGTACTGGCTATATCAGGCTCTAATTAGTCCACAGTTGTGTTCAGCAGAATGGCCTCGGCCGCAAACACTCAGAATGAGGTTCTGAGTTATTGCAACATAGGAGCATTTCACTCCTTTCATGGCTTCTGAGGAAGAATTCCAGAATCTTGCTGTGGGCAGTCCTCCAGGTTTTCCGTGTGAATATCTCCTTGTAAATGCTCCGTAGTTTCTTCTACACCCGTGAAGTTTGGCAAGGGTATGCAGTTTGCATTGCTGCACAATTGCGCCTGCAGAGCTCTGCCGCGGTTGCAAACATTCAGACGTGGCAGCCAGATATGCTCGTCCCTTTAGGACTCTGCCAGCTGACTGGGAATATGTGCTTCCCGTTCATCTCACCTGAGTGCTACTGATTACAGCTTTGACAGCTACACTCTACTCAACCTGTGGAGTAATTTGAACCTCTACTTATGGCACTCTGTGAAAGTATGGAGAACCATTCTTCAGTTGTTTGGCACGCGACCTCTGTCCATCCAGGACTATGGATGCCCCTGGCTATATCAGGCTCTAATTAGTCCACGGTTGTGTTCATCAGAATGATCTAGGCCGGGAACACTCAGAATGAGTTTCTGAGTTATTACAACATAGGATTGTTTCACTCCTTTCAAAGCTTCATAGGAAGAATTTCAGAATCTTTCTGCTAGAGCACTCTGGGTGTTCCAGTTGAAAATCTCCTTGTGAATCCTAACCCTAACCCTAAACCTAACCCGAATCTTCTCGCCGGCAGGCCTCTTTGTGTTCCAGATGAACATCTCCTTGTAAATCCTCCATTGTTTCTTCTACACAAGTGAAGTTAGGCAAGGCTATGCAGTTTGCATTGCTGCACAATTGCGCCTGCATACCTCTGCCGTGGTTGCAAACATGCAGACGTCGCAGCCAGATATGCTTGTCAGCATAGGACACTGCCAGCTGACTGGGAATATCTGCTTCCGGTTCTTCTAACCTGAGTGCTACTGATTACAGCTTTGACGGCTACACTCTACTCAACCTGAGTGTAAGTTGAACCTCTATTATGGCACTCTGTGAAGGTTTGGAGAACTAGACCTCAGCTGTTTGGGATGTGACCACTGTCCATCCAGGACTATGGATGGAACTGGCTATGTCAGGCTCTAATTAGCATACGGTTGTGTTCAGCCGAATGACCTCTGCTGGGAAAACTCAAGATGAGGTTCTGAGTTATTGCAACATAGGAGCGTTTCATTCCTTTCAAGGTTTCTTAGGAAGAATTCCAGAATCTTGCTGCCGGCAGGCCTCCGGGTGTTCCGGGTGAACATTGCCTTGTAAATCCTAACTGTAACCCTTACCCAAACGCTAACCATCACCCTCACCCTCACCCTCACCCTAAACCGCACCCTAATCCTAACACTCACCCTAAACCAAACCCTCAACCTCACCCTAACTGTAACCCTAAGCCTAATCCTAAACCTCAACCTCACCCTCACCTTCACCCTAACCCTAACCCTGACCCTCACCCTCACCCTCACCCAGCCCTCACCCTCATCCTCACCCAACCCTCACCCTCACCCTCACCCTCACCCTAGCCTTAACCTTAACCCAAAACCTAACCCTCAACCTCACCGTAACCCTCACCCTCATCTTAACCCAAACCTGAATCCTGCTGAGGGCAGGCATCCAGGTGTTCCAGGTGAATATCTCCTTGTAAATCCTAACCCTAACCCTAACCCTAACACTAACTCTCACCCTCACCCACAATCTCACACTCACCCTAACCCTCACCCTCACCCGAAACCTCAACATAACCCGAACCCACCACCTAACCCTCACACTCTCCCTCACCCTAACCCTTACCCTAACCCTCACGCTCAACCTCACCCTCAGCCTCACCCTCAAAGTAACACTAACCTGAATATTTCTGCCGGCAGGCCTCCAGGTGTTCCGGGTGAACATCTCCTTGTAAATCCTCCCCGGTTTCTCCTACACACCTGAAGTTTGGCAAGGTTACGCAGTTTGCATTACTGCACAATTGCGCCTGCAGACCTCTGACATGGTTGCAAACATTCAGACGTGGCAGCCAGATAGGCTTGTCCCAGTAGGACACTGCCAGCTGACTGGGAATATCTGCTTCCCGTTCTTCTCACCTGAGTGCTAATGATTCCAGCTTTGACGGCTACACTCTACTCAACCTGAGGAGTAAGTTTTACCTCTAGTTATGGCACTCTGTGAAAGTTTGGAGAACGAGACCTAAGTTGTTTGGGACACGACCACTGTCCATCCAGGACTATGGACCGCACTGGCTATATCAGGATCTAATTAGTCCACGGTTGTGTTCAGCAGAATGACCTTGGCCGGCAACAGTGAGAATGAGATTCTGAGTTATTGAAACATAGGAGCGTTTCACTCCTTTCAAGGCTTCTTGGGAAGAATTCCAGAATCTTGTTGCCGGCAAGCCTCTGGATGTTCCGGGTAAACATCTCCTTGTAAATCCTAACGTAACCCTAACCCTAACCCTCACCCTCACCCTCACCCTCTCTCTAAACCTCACCCTAACACTAACCCTCAACCTAACCCTCACCCTCACCCTAACCGTAACCCTAACCCTAACCCTAACCCTCACCCTCACCCTAACCTTCACCCTCACCCTAACCCTCACACTCACCCACACACTCACCCTCACCCTAACACTAACCTTAACCCTAAACCTAACCCTCAACCTCACCTTCACCCTCACCCTCACCCTAACCCAAACCCAAATAATGCTGACGGCAGGCACCCTGGTGTTCCGGGTGAACATCTCCTTGTAAATCCTCCATGGTTTCTTCTACACCTGTGAAATTTGGCAAGGGTACGCAGTTTTCATTGCTGCGCAATTGCGCCTGCAGAACTCTGCCACGGTTGCAAACATTCAGACGTTGCAGCCAGATATGCTTGTCCCTGTAGAACACTGCCAGCTGTCTGGGAATATCTGTTTCCCGTTTTTCTCACCTGAGAGCTACTGATTACAGCTTTGACGTCTACACTCTACTCAACCTGAGGAGTAAGATGAACCTCTACTTATAGCACTCTGTAAAAGATTGGAGAACTAGACCTCAGTTATTTGGGACGTGACCGCTGTCCATCCAGGTCTATGGACAGCACTGGCTATATCAGGCTCTAATTAGTCCAAGGTTGTGTTCATCAGAATGACCTCTGCAGGGAACACTCAGAATCAGGTTCTGAGTTATTGCAACATAGGAGCGTTTCACTCCTTTCATGGCTTCTGAGGAAGAATTCAAGAATTTTGCTGCTGGCAGGACTACCTGGGTTCCGGGAGAACATCTCCATGTAAATCCTCCCTGGTTTCTCCTACACCCATGAAGTTTGGCAAGGGTACGCAGTTTGGATTGCTGCACAATTGTGCCTGGAGAGCTCTGCAGCAGTTGCAAAGATTCAGATGTAGCAGCTAGATATGCTTGTCCCTGTAGGACACTGCCAGCTGACTGGGAATATCTGCTTCCCGTTCTTCTAACCTGAGTGCTACTGATTACAGCTTTGACGGCTACACTCTACTCAACCTGAGGAGTAAGTTGAACCTGCACTTATGGCACTCTGTGAAAGTTTGGAGAACTAGACCTCAGTTGTTTGGGACGCGACCATGGTCCATTCAGGACTATGGACAGCACTGGCTATATCAGGCTCTAATTAGTCCATGGTTGTGATCATCAGAATGATCTCGGCCGTGAATCTCAGAATGAGGTTCTGAGTTATTGCAACATAGGAGCTTTTCACACCTTTCAAGGCTTCTTAGGAAAAATTCCAGAATCTTGCTGCCGGCAGGCCTCCGGGTGTTCCGGGTGAACATCTCCTTGTAAATCCTAAGCCTAACTCTAACCCTAAACCTAACCCTAACCTGAACCCGAACCCAAATGTTGCTGCCGGGAGACCTCCGGATATTCCGGGTGAACATCTTGTAAATCCTCCCTAGTTTCATATACACCCGTGCAGTTTGGCAAGGGTAAGCATTTTGCATTGCTGAACAATTGTGCCTGCAGAGCTCTGCTGCGGTTGCAAACATTCACACGTGGCAGCCAGATATGCTTGTCCCCGTAGGACACTGTTAGCTGACTGGGAATATTTGCTTCCCGTTCATCTCACCTGAGTGCTACTGATTACAGCTTTGACGGCTCCACTCTAGTCAACCTGAGGAATAAGTTGAACCTCTACTTATGGCACTCTGTGAATGTTTGGAGAACTAGACCTCAGTTGTTTGGGACGCGACCGCTGTCCGTCAAGGACTATGGACGACACTGGTTATATCAGACTCTAATTAGTCAACTGTTGTGTTCATCAGAATTACCTCGGCTGGGAACACTCAGAATGAGGTTCTGAGTTATTGCAACATAGGAGCGTTTCACTCCTTTAATGGCTTCTGAGGAAGAATTCCAGAATCTTGCTGCTGGCAAGCCTCTGGGTGTCCCCGGTAAACATCTCCTTGTAAATCCTAATCCTAAACCTAACCCTAACCCTACCCCTAACCCTAACCCTCACCCTCACTCTCAACCTCACACTAAACCTCACCCTAACCACCACACTAATCCTCACCCTCACCCTCACCCTAACCCTAACCCTCACCCTCACCCTCACCCTAACTCTAACCCTAACCCTAAACCTACACCTAACCCTCACCATCACCCTCACCCTCATCCTCACCCTCACCCCCACCCTAATCCTAATCCTCCCACAACCCTAACCCTCATCCTAAAGCTCACCCTCACCCTCAACCGAACCTAACCCCAACCCTAACCCTCACCCTCACCCTCACCCTCAACCTCACCCTCACCCTAACCCTAACCCAAACCTTGCTGCCGGCAATCCTCCAGGTTTTCCTGGTGAACATCTCCTTGTAATTTCTATCCCTAACCCTCACACTAACCCTCACACTCACCCTCACACTCATCATCACCCTCACCCTCACCCTAACCATCATCTTAACCCTCATCCTCACCATAACCCTAACCCTAACCCTAACCCTAATCCCTAAACCTAACCATAACCCTCACCCTCACCCTCACCCTCACCTTCACCCTCACCCTCAACCTCACCCTCACACTCACCCTAACCCTAACCCGAAACTTGTTGCCTGCAAGCTTCCGGGTTTTCCGGGTGAACATCTCCTTGTAAATACTCTGTGGTTTCTTCTACACCCGTGAAGTTTGGCAATGGTACGCAGTTTGCAGTGCTGCACAATTGCGCCTGCAGACCTCTGCCCCGGTTGCAAATATTCAGACGTGGAAGCCAGATATGCTCGTCCCCTTGGGACACTGCCAGCTCAGTGGGAATATCTGCTTCCAGTTCTTCTCACCTGAGTTCTACTGATTACAGCTTTGACGGCTAAACTCCACTCAACCTGAGAAGTAAGTTGAACATCTACTTATGGCACTCTGTGAAAGTTGGGAGAACTAGACCTCAGTTGTTTGGGACTCGACCACTGTCCGTTCAGGACTATGGCACTGGCTATATCAGGCTCTAATTAGTCCACGGTTGTGTTCAGCCGAATGACCTCTACCAGGAACACTCAGAATGACGTTCTGAGTAATTGCAACATAGGAGCGTTTCACTGCTTTCAAGGCTTCTAAGAAGAATTCCAGAATCTTGCTGCCTGCAGGCCTCTGGGTGTTCCGGCTGAACATCTCCTTGTAACTCTTCCGTGGTTTCTTCTACACCTATGAAGTTTGGCAAGGGTATGCAGTTTACATTGCTGCACAATTGCCCCTGCAGAGCTCTGCTGCGGTTGCAAACATTCAGACTTGGCAGCCACATAGGCTTGTCCCCGTAGGACACTGTCAGCTGACTGGGTATATCTGCTTCCCGTTCTTCTCACCTGAGTGCTACTGATTACAGCTTTGAGGGCTACACTCTACTCAACCAGAAGAGTAAGTTGAACCTCTACTTATGGCACTCTGTGAAAGTTTGGAGAACCAGACCTCAGTTGTTTGGCACAGGACCAATGTCCATCCAGGTCTATGGACCGCACTGGCTATATCAGGATCTAATTAACCCACGGTTGTGTTCATCAGAATGAACTTTGCCGGGAACACTCAGAATGAGGTTCTGAGTTATTGCAACATAGAAGCGTTTCATTCTTTTTCAAGGCTTCTTAGGAAGAATTCCAGAATCTTGCTGCCAGCAGGCCTATGGGTGTTCCAGGTGAATATCTCCTTGTAAATCGTAACCCTAAACCTAACCCTAACGCTAATCCTCACCCTCACCCTTATCCTCACCCTCACCCTCACCCTCTCCCTCACCCTGACCCTCACCCTAATCCCAATCCTCACACTAAGAGTAACCCTCACCCTAAACCTCACTCTCACCCAACCCTAACCGTAACCCTAACCCTCACCTCACCCTCACCATCACCCTAAACCTAACCCTAACCCTAACCCTAACCCTAACCCTAAACCTCACCATCACCCTCACCCTGACTCTAACCCTAACCCTAACCCAAAGCCTAACCCCTAACCCTAACCTAAACCCTAACCCTAACCGTAACCATAACCCTAACTAGAATCTTGCGGACTGCAGGCCTCTGGTTGTTCCGGGTGAACATCTCCTGGTAAATCCTCTCCCTAACCCTAACCCTAACCCTAATCCTAACCCTCACCCTCACCCTCACCCTCATCCTCACCCTTACCCTCACCCTAACCGTCACCCTCTCCCTCACCCTCACCTGAAACCCCAACCCAAACCCTAACCCTAACACTAACCCCTAACCCTAACCCTAACCCTAACCGGAACCCTAACCTGAATCTTGCTGCCAGCAGGCCTCTGGGTGTTCCGGGTGAACATCTCCTTGTAAATCCTCCGTGATTTCTTGTATACCCGTGAAGTTTGGCAAGGGTACACAACTTGCATTGCTGCACAATTGCGCCTGCAGAGCTCTGCCGCGGGTGCAAACATTCAGACGTGGCAGCCAGATATGCTTGTTCGCGTAGGACACTCCCAGCTGACAAGGAATATCTGCTTCCCGTTCTTCTCACCTGAGAGCTACTGACTACAGCTTTGAGGGCTACACTCTACTCAACCTGAGGAGTAAGTTGAACCTCTACTTATGGCACTCTGTGAACGTTTGGAGAACCAGACCTCATTTGTTTGGCTCGCGACCACTGTCCATCCAGCACTATGGACGGCACTGCCTATATCTGGCTCTAATTAGTCCACGGTTTTGTTCAGACGAATGATCTCTGTCGGGAACACTCAGAATGAGGTTCTGAGTTATTGCAACACAAGAGCGTTTCACTGCTTTCAAGGCTTCTTAGGAAGAATTCCAGAATCTTGCAGCCGGCAGGCTTCCGGGTGGTCCGGGTGAATATCTGCTTGTAAATCCTCCGTGGTTTCTTCTACACCCGTGAAGTTTGGCTCGGGTACGCAGTTTGCATTGCAGTACAATTGCGCCTCCCGAGCTCTGCCACGATTGTAAACATTCAGACGTGGCAGGCAGATATGCTTGCCGGATAGGACACTGCCACCTGACTGTGTATATCTGCTTCCCATTCTTCTGACCTGAGTGCTGCTGATTCCAGCTTTGACGGCTACACTCTACTCAACCTGAGGAATAAGTTGAAACTCTACTTATGGCACGCTGTGAAAGTTTGGAGAACCAAACCTCAGTTGTTTGGCACATGACCAATGTCCATCCAGCACTATGGACCGCACTGCATATATCTGGCTCTAATTAGTCCACGGTTGTGTTCAGCCGAATGATCTCTGCCGGGAACACTCAGAATGAGGTTCTGAGATATTGCAACATAGGAGCGTTTCTCTGCTTTCAAGACTTCTTAGGAAGAATTCCAGAATCTTGCTGCCGGCAGGCCCCGGGTGTTCCGGGTGAACATCTCCTTGTAAATCCTCCGTGGTTTCTTCTACACCCATGAAGTTTGGCAAGGGTATGTAGTTTGCATTGCTGCACAATTGCGCCTGCAGAGCTCTGCCGCGGGTGCAAACATTCAGACGTGGCAGGCAGATATGCTTGTTCCCGTAGGACACTGTCAGCTGACTGGGTATATCTGCTTCCCGTTCTTCTCAGCTGAGTGCTACTGATTACAGCTTTGAGGGCTACACTCTACTCAACCAGAGGAGTAAGTTGAACCTCTACTTATGGCACTCTGTGAACGTTTGGAGAACCAGACCTCATTTGTTTGGCTCGCGACCACTGTCCATCCAGCACTATGGACGGCACTAGCCTATATCTGGCTCTAATTAGTCCACGGTTTTGTTCAGACGGATGATCTCTGTCGGGAACACTCAGAATGAGGTTCTGAGTTATTGCAACACAAGAGCGTTTCACTGCTTACAGGGCTTCTTAGGAAGAATTCCAGAATCTTGCTGCCGGCAGGCCTCCGGGTGTTCCGGGTGAATATCTCCTTGTAAATCCTCCGTGGTTTCTTCTACAGCCTTGAAGTTTGGCAAAGGGACCCCTTTTGAATTGCTGCACAATTGCGCCTGCAGAGCTCCGCCGTGGTTGCATATATTCAGACGTGGTAGCCAGATATGCTTGTCCCCGTAGGACACTGTCAGCTGACTGGGTATATCTGCTTCTGGTTCTTGTCACCTGAGTAATACTGATTCCAGCTTTCACGGCTACACTCTACTCAACTTGCGGAGTAATTTGAACCTCTACTTATGGCATTCTGTGAAAGTTTGGAGAACCAGACCACAGTTGTTTGGCATGCGACCACTGTCCATCCAGCACTATGGACCGCACAGGTTATATCTGGCTCTAATTACTCCACGATTGTGTTCAGCCGAATGACCTCTGCTGGGAACACTCAGAATGAGGTTCTGAGTTATTGCAACATAGGAGCGTTTCACTGCTTTCAAGGCTACTTAGGAAGAATTGCAGAATCTTGCTGCCGGCAGGCCTCCGGGTGTTCCGGGTGAACATCTCCTTGTAAATCCTCCGTGGTTTCTTCTACACCCGTGAAGATTGGCAAGGGTACCCAGTTTGCATTGCTGCACAACAGCGCCTGCAGAGCTCTGCCGTGGTTGCAAACATTCAGACGTGGCAGCCAGATATGCTTGTTCCCGTAGGAAATTGCCAGCTGACTGGGTATATCTGCTTCCCGTTCTTCTCACCTGAGTGCTACTGATTACAGCTTTGAGGGCTACACTCTACTCAACCTGAGGCGTAAGTTGAACCTCTACTTATGGCACTCTGTGAAAGTTTGGAGAACCAGACCTCAGTTGTATGGCACGGGACCACTGTCCATCCAGCACTATGGACGGCACTGCCTATATCTGGCTCTACTTAGTCTAAGGTTGTGTTCAGCCGAACGACCTCTGCCGGGAACATTCAGAATGAGGTTCTGAGTTCTTGCAACATAGGAGCGTTTCACTGCTTTCAAGGCTTCTTAGGAAGAATTCCAGAATCTGCTGCCGGCAGGCCTCCGGGTGTTCTGTGTGAATATCTCCTTGTAAATCCTCCGTGGATTCTTCTACACCCGTGAAGTTTGGCAAGGGTACACAGTTTGCATTGCTGCACAATTGCGTCTGCAGAGCTCTTTCGCGGTTGCAAACATTCAGACGTGGCAGGCAGATATGCTTGTTCCCGTAGGACACTGTCAGCTGACTGGGTATATCTGCTTCCCGTTCTTCTCAGCTGAGTGCTACTGATTACAGCTTTGAGGGCTACACTCTACTCAACCTGAGGAGTAAGTTGAACCTCTACTTATGGCACTCTGAAAGTTTGGAGAACCAGACCTCAGTTGTTTGGCACACGGCCACTGTCCATCCAGCACTATGGACTGCACTGCATATGTCTGGCTCTAATGAGTCCACGGTTGTGTTCAGCCAAATGACCATTGCGGGGAACACTCAGAATGAGGTTCTGAGTTATTGCAACATAGGAGCGTTTCACTGCTTTCAAGGCTTTTTAGGAAGAATTCCAGAATCTTGCTGTCGGCAGGCCTCCGGGTGTTCCGGGTGAACATCTCCTTGTAAATCCTCCGTGGTTTCTTCTACACCCGTGAAGTTTGGCAAGGGTACGCAGTTTGCATTGCTGCACAATTGCACTTGCAGACCTCTTCCACGGTTGCAAACATTCAGACGTGGCAGACAGACAGGCTTCTCCTCGTAGGACACTGCCAGGTGACTGGGTATATCTGCTTCCCGTTCTTCTCACCTGAGTGCTACTGATTCCAGCTTTCACAGTTTCACTGTACTCAACCTGATGAGTAAGTTGAACCTCTACTTATGGCACTCTGTGAAAGTTTGGAGAACTAGACCTCAGTTGTTTGGCAGGCGACCACTGTCCATCCAGCACTATGGGTGGCACTGCCTATATCTGGCTCTAATTAGTCCACGGTTGTATTCAGCCGAATGACCTCTGCCGGGAACACTCAGAATGAGGCTGTGTGTTATTGCAACATAGGAGCGTTTCACTGCTTTCAAGGCTTCTTAGGAAGGATTCCAGAATCTTGCTGCCGGTATGCCTCGGGGTGTTCCTGGTGAACATCTTTTTGTAAATCCCCCGGGGTTTCTTCTACACCAGTGAATGTTGACAAGGGTACACAGTTTGCATTTCTGCACAGTTTCGCCTGCAGAGCTCTGTCATGGTTGCAAACATTCAGACATAGCAGCCACATATGCTTGCCCCCGTAGGACACTGCCAGCTGACTGGGTATATCTGATTCCCTTTAATTTCACTTGAGTGCTACTGATTCCAGATTTCAGGGCTACACTCTACTCAACCTGAGGAGTAAGTTGAACCTCTATTTATGGCACTCTATGAAAGTTTGGAGAACCAGACGTCAGTTGTTTGGCACGCGACCACTGTCCATCCAGCACTATGCATCGCACTGCATATATCTGGCTCTAAATAGTCCATGGTTGTGTTCATCCAAATGATCTCTGCCGGGAACACTCAGAATGAGGTTCTGAGTTCTTCCAACATAGGAGCGTTTCACTGCTTTCAAGGCTTCTTAGGAAGAATTCCAGAATCTGCTGCCCGGAGGCCTCCGGGTATTCCAGGTGAACATCTCCTTGTAAATCCTCCTTGGTTTCTTCTACACCCATGAAGTTTGGCAAGGGTACGTAGTTTCCATAGCTGCACGATTGCACCAGCAGAGCTCTGCCGCGGTTGCAAACATTCAGACGTGGCAGCTAGATATGCTTGTGGCCGTAGGACACTGCCAGCTGACTGGGTATATCTGCTTCCCGTCTTCTCACCTGAGTGCTATTGATTCCAGCTTTCATGGCTACACTCTACTCAAGCTGAGGAATAAGTCGAACCTCTACTTGTGGCACTCTGTGAAAGTTTGGAATACCAGACCTCCGTTGTTTGGCACGCGACCACTGTCCATCCAGCAGTATGGATGGCACTGCCTATATCTGGCTCTAATTAGTCCACGGTTGTGTTAAGCCGCATGAACTCTGCGGGGAACACTCAGAATGAGGTTCTGAGTTATTGCAACGTAGGAGCGTTTCACTGCTTTCAAGGCTTTTTAGGAAGAATTGCAGAATCTTGCTGCCGGCAGGCCTCCAGGTGTTCCGGGTGAACATCTCCTTGTAAATCCTCCGTGGTCTCATCCACACCCGTGATGTTTGGCAAGGGTACACAGTTTCCATTGCTGCACAATTGCGCCTGCAGAGCTCTTCCACGGTTGCAAATATTCAGACGTGGCTGAGAGATAGGCTTGTCCCCGTAGGACACTGCCAGGTGACTGGGTATGTCTGCTTCGCGTTCTTCTCACCTGAGTGCTACTGATTCCAGCTTTCACGGCTACACTCTACTCACCCTGAGGAGTAAATTGAACCTCTACTTATGGCACTCTGTGAAAGTATGGAGAACCATTCTTCAGTTGTTTGGCACGCGACCTCTGTCCATCCAGCACTATGGATGCCACTGCCTGTATCTGGCTCTAATTAGTCCACGGTTGTGTTCATCCAAATGATCTCTGCCTGGAACACTCAGAATGAGGTTCTGAGTTCTTGCAACATAGGAACGTTTCACTGCTTTCAAGGCTTCTTAGGAAGAAGTACAGAATGTGCTGTCGGCAGGCCTCCCGGTGTTCTGGGTGAACATCCCCTTGTAAATCCACCGTAGTTTCTTCTACACCAGTGAAGGTTGACAAGTGTATGCAGTTTGCATTTCTGCACAGTTTCACCTGCAGAGCTCTGCCATGGTTGCAAACACTCAGACGTATCACCCAGTTATGCTTGTCCCCGTAGGACACTGCCTGCTGACTGGGTATATCTGATTCCCTTTATTCTCACTTGAGTGCTACTGATTCCAGCTTTCACGGCTACACTCTACTCAACCTGAGGAGTAAGTTGAACCTCTACTTATGGCACTCTGTGAAAGTTGGGAGAACCAGACCTCAGTTGTTTGGCACGTGAACACTGTCCATCCAGCACTATGGATGGCACTGCCTATATCTGGCTATAATGAGTCCACGGTTGTGTTCATCCGAATGATCTCTGCCGAGAACACTCAAAATGAGGTTCTGAGTTCTTGCAACATAGGAGCGTTTCACTGCTTTCAAGGCTTCTTAGGAAGAATTCCATAACCTGATGCCGGCAGGCTTCCGGGTGTTCCGGGTGATATCTACTTGTAAATCCTCCGTGGTTTCTTCTACACCTGTGAAGTTTGGCAAGGGTACGCAGATTGCATTGCTGCACAATTGTGCCTGCAGAGCTCTGCTGCAGTAGAAAACATTCACACGTGGCAGCCAGATATGCTTTTCCCCCTAGGACACTGCCTGCTGACTGGGTATATCTGCTTCGCGTTCTTCTCACCTGAGTGCTACTGATTCCAGCTTTGACGGATACACGCTACTCAACCTGACGAGCAATTTGAACCTCTACTTATGGCACTCTGTGAAAGTTTGGAGAACCAGACCTCAGTTGTTTGGCACGCGACCACTGAACATCCAGTACTATGGACAGCACTGACTATATCTGGCTCTAATTACTCCATGATTGTGTTCAGCCGAATGAACTCTG